>NW_027185285.1:465000-815000 GCF_022577435.1 Embiotoca jacksoni | reverse complement strand
CTGTCGTTTAAAGTGGACGGTAACGGCTGACTGTCACAGATAGCTCATCACGTACCTTTTCTTTTCTTTCTTTTTTTTTTTAACCAATAAAGGTAGATAAATCAAATATTTGTTATAACGTCGAGCACCTGTCCCCACTGTTGTCAGGATTATTGATCGAGTTGAATTAGCTTATCTGCTAACGCTAGTACCAACCGGACATAACTTTTTTTTTTTTTTTTTTTTTTACTAACTTGGGACTATTATTTGTTGGCTGAATTGTATATTAGCTCTCTGTGCTTTTGTTTGATTTAGAGCATTACAACCCCGGTTAAGTATGTGATAATCTGTTTTGTAATTGAGGCTGTAGTTTTATTATTTGTAATTTTCTCCTCAGTAGATATGTACTATCAAAGCAAACCGTGTGGGTCGTTTGGCAGCTTTTATTTCTTTAAAACAAACAAAAAAAAGTCTTGTCTTTTTGCATTTATTTTTGTTTTTTGTTTTAATCCACATGTTTGCCTAGAAGATGCTTCCCAGGTTCTCTCACCTGAGGGAGTGAAACACGTTTCTTCACATGTTAAAAGTGTAATTTCTGCTGACAGCGTCCGTATTGTAATTCTGCACATTTATATTGTCGAGGTTATTATGTCGGCTCGTGCCTCCTCGCATTTAAGAGCAACTATATTTGCGTGTCTTCATAACTTTTGTTTATTGCTTTATAAGGGGAGCGGGGCTGGGACCTTTGAGACGGGATTTAAAAATGACTTGTTGGAGCTGTTCTGGTGTTTATGGTGGATGGACCTTGTCCTTCTGAAGTGGCCGTCCATCTTTACAAACCAGCACTGAGGGAAAGACAGGCTGTGAATTTATCCCCCAACAGTATGATTTGGGGGGTTTTGGGTTTGACTTTTCTCGCTTCAAATAGGCCTGGCATTGTATTTTAATTTCAGAAAGCATATTATGGGTTGAGAAAGGGGTTTAAGTTGTTGGTGTTAAGCTGTAATCAACAACACCACAGCATTTAAAAAAATTTTTTTTTTTTTTTTTACATCATATCCTATATTTATGTATCATCACTTCATAATTCACCAAAAACTACTTTGACACATAAAGGGGACAAAGGCTATGTTAGGTAACTTGATGAGTTGTGCAGCATTGTTGAAAATGGTGAAAAGGTTTAGACTTTGTACATTACCAACATCTTCTGTTTCAGCTGGTAAATGTTGAAGTCATCGGTTAGTTGTATGTTGTTTTTTTTTACAAGGTTGGGGTTGAGCATCTGGAAAAGCAAACAGGACACTCATCGCTAAGTCTCCAAGGATAATGGAAATCACTGGCACTTCCTTTTCTCAGGACTAAACCGAGAATCATGGTTTGCCAGTGTTACGTCACCACTCTCCCATCAAAACTGTCACTGTCAAAAGCAGTCTTTATTCAAAACAAAGCGTGGAAGTACCTTCCTTGGATCAAGAGTATTTCCTGTTTCATTTGAAATCCCAGGGAGTGTTTCGCTTTTGTGTCTTTGTTGTCATTTTGGTGCAGAATGTTAGCTTCACCAGTCATGTGTAGGTTTTGAATTCATGGTTTCTGTGCATACGGAAACGCTCCTTCCAGACCAGAGTATGAGCATTTGGCATTATCGCTCCAACTATTTGTCAGTGGCTCGGTCAACAGAAATTAATTGTCAACTATTGATAACTGATTAATCATTTTGTCATTTTTAAAATGGAAAAAAAAATGCTAAAATGATCTAATTCTACTTGAATGAGAATATTTTGCTGTTCTTTTAGTTCCCCATTATAATAAACTGAACATCTTGTGGTTGTGGACTGTAGGTTGGGACAAAACAAAACATTTTAGGCTCCACCTTGAGCTTTGGGAAACACTGGGTGACGTTTGTGATGTTTTAGAGAATAAACAGATGGTTGATCAATTGAGAAAATAATTGACTACAATGAAAATAACAGTGACTCGCTGCTATATTTTGCATTATAGACAAAAGAAAACTGGTCATGCAGTCATTAATTTCAGTCCTCAAGGACTCCACCCTTAAAATGAAGTGAACAGTGCAAGTTAATTCTTGCTTTCTTGAAACTGGTGGAGTGACGCCAAATTATTGGACTAATACTGAAGTGGAATGTGACTGAGTCATTACATGTAGATGTGTTGTCGAGTATGCTGCCAGTTATGTCTTATTTTCTGTCATAACTAGTGTGAAGAAATTACTAAATCGTTTTCATACTGATGTTTTATTTGTTTTAAATTTTTTTGCAGACTTTGGTCTTTAAACTCATGCTGGTAGATGAAAACTGTTTGAGCTTCCATATTTAGTGCATGCTGAGGATAAAGACACTTTATAAAGACTTAACATTCGTTCCACACCAGTTTCAAATTGGCGCTCCTCCCAAATATGAAAACTGGGAGTCATAAAACACTCCAGGAAATTGTTTGTAGGAACTGAGACCTGATGTTTTTGGTCAAGTGTGTTGGACAATTAGTGTTTAACCATGAGCTTGTGTCTGCTACTGAGAACTATTACATTACTTTGACAGATCTGTTAGGGGGTAATACCACAGTTGTTGTGATTTCCGTTTCTTTCTTCTGTTTTATTTTAATCATGAAAAATGACAACACTCTTCCTTTGTGTTCTGCTGTTCCATGTACTGTGGGGGAGACCACGGTGTTAGGTTGGAGCAACAGCAATTATTTTCCGTTTTTGATATTTCTGTGCATCTATAAAAGTATTTCATTTGTGCGCACATTCTCATATTTAGATCTTTACACACTATAATCCCCGCTAAATTGTTGGATGTCATGCTGGCAGCAGAGCATACAGGAGGCCACGATGACTATTTCACAGGCCTTCTCACTCGCCTGCTCCTTCTTCCTGCCTTTTCTCCTCCCCCTTTCTCCGACCCATGTCCCACTGTCTCTCGCTCTGACCCACTTCCCTGTGGAGGTTTTCAGTGCCCATTAGGGACGCCATCAAAGCATCCGTTTCAGGCAGCTTGAGATGTGTGAAGGTCTGTCTCGGTGTAAGAAAGAGCCTCTGATTGCAAGGCAATCAGCTGCTTCTACCTTTTACAACCTGCACGTTGGCATTGATGTTACTGCTGTGGCACTCGATATCAGCAGGTAGACTGTGTATAGAATTATATACAATAACTGTTTATTTTCCGATTAATAGATGCATATGTTGGTAGCAAAATCTTTACTTAACTACAGCACTGCATTTTTTTGCTTGCCCTAATTGAAAGTAGTATCTAATATAAAATACATGGGCCTCCTAAGGCCTGTTGTTGCTGCTATAGGTCTATGTTACCCACATGTCTTACCCAAATCGTCTAGTTTCACTGAGCTATCAAAATTTATATTTGTACATATTATTATATTTTGCCCATAATCAAGTCCCGGTTAATTGTTTGCCAAAAACTTCATCCATCTGCACATCTGATTTTCAAGAAAATCTGTTATAGAAAACAGAAAAGATTACTGAAATGAGTAATAGTCTGTTAACAGGTGCTGCATGTTGACAAACGAGGTGCAAATTAACCAAGCGCCTTTATTCCTTCTCCAAACCTGCTGCACTGAAGGAGTCCCTCTGCTCATTTAGGCCGTGCAGGGAGGCTTGTCTGCTAGTTAAGAGTCCTGTGTGACCTGTTAATGCACTGCGAGTGATGTCTGCTGTCGATGGACACGGATGCATTTCCATCCACCGTTCTTTAAACACTTTATCAAGAGTGGACAGATTTAGTTGCATGCTGAAGTTGGAAAATATTTGATCAAAATACATGTAATGCCAATGCTTAACAGCCATTTTTTTTTTAATGTAAATAAAAGGTAAAACGACAAAGGAACTCGTCTGCTTTAATAGCTCACGGTCCCCTGAGTGCTAACTTAAACTAATGCTTCAAAACATACTGGTAGTTGAAGACCTGTACAGCAAAGTGAAGTTGATATAATTAATATATGTAGCATGGTCGGTACACGGTCTAATAAAACATGCCAGTTCTGAGTATTTCATGGATAAAGCCATGGTCTCCAGTCACATGCTAAAGATTAAGCACAGCTCAGCAACAAGCTGAGAAAAAGCCTCGAACAACCAAACTATCTGCAGCGAAGTCTTCACCTCAGTTTTCCTCATTCTTGTCATTTCCCTTCTCTCAACCTCCCCGTTGTCTACAGTCTTCATTGTGTTTCTGCATTAAGTTTGACGCCATGACAAAGCTGAGTCGATCCCAGCTCGTGCTCGGCAGTAAAATATGTTCTGCAATCTTCACTTCCTGCTTTGAGCCGGTTGTGTTTCCTGTCCTTTGACCAAGCAGAAGCTGGCTGACCTCATATGTGTCACCTCGCTGAAAAAGAAAAAAAGTTGAGGCATGTTTTCAGATACTCATAGCAGGCTGAAGTGAAGAGCAAGTTGCAAGTGAAGTTGGTGTCTTATAATATTGTTGACACTGAAAAAAAAAAAAAATCAGTATCGTATCTCTGCCAAATTGAACATTTATTTTACATCAGCTCCAGTGTTTCAGGTTGTTCCTAGTACAGAATGTTTGCTGACTAATATAAATGTTGTTAATGCGATCTAGTCTTTACAAAACAAATTATGGTTACTGGAAATTCCCTGGTGTCAACTTTTTTTTTAAATTTTGACTTGGTGGTGATTGATGTTAATGTTTAATGAGTTTGTTTTCAGCCTTTCATGTCATTGTGGAAGCAACAACGACATTAACACGCTACGTCATGGATTCAAACTGTCTCTGGACACCTGTTAAGAAACAAGTGTGTTGAGCCTAAGTTTGGGGGGATGTTTGGGCAAAGATTTATGCTGATTTCCTCCTGTGTTTTTATGTGTGCTGCACCATGTACATATTCAATAATTTGAAAACGCTCAATGTTCGGCCAACCTGTGGGAGCAAGGCAGAGGAAGCAGTTTAAAATAAGACCCGAAGTGATCTCCTCCAGCATCTGTTTATAGTAAACAAGGTTAAATAATAAACTCTTTATCTCAAGGCCCAGTGAGATCTGAATTCTGGCGTCAACAACTGGGATTTTAAGCTGTTTGGTGATAGTTTTTGGACGAAACAAAAGCTTTAGTGCTGCTGCTTACACTATTCATCTTCCTCACTGCCTGCAGGAACAAAGAATGAAATGCAAACACCCTGTATCCAGCAGCTAAGTTTGTGATGTCACAAATTCACGTTCATGTCATATGTTTGCCTTGTGCCTATGATTAGCCAGGGTGTGTCTCACTCAAAAAAAAGAATTGGCCAATCAGAAAAGAAGATCCTTGGTATAATTTTGTCTTAAAATCACCAAAAATAGCCTCTAGTTGGTAGAGCTTCAGAAAAAAGAGATGTGAAACGATGCTCTTGTACTTGAAACCACACAAATACTTATGTAAATCAAGACTGCAAGTATTTAAAATACATGACCTTTGATAGAATATGTCTTGTTTTCCAGCTCCCACTGGTGAGGCCTCTTCGTCCTCCGGCGCATCTACCTGCCTGACTCGAACTTGCCCCCCCCCCCCCCCTCCCACCGGACTCGCTCAGCTTCACCGCCCCCCTCCCCCGCCCAGGCCTAAAAGTCAACCAACCACCCTCTTCCCCTCGGCTCGTTCTTCGATCTCCCACTTTTCCAAACTGCGATATGGCAGGGCGAGGCGGACCAGCACGGACCAACGGCACCGCAGCAAGCAACAAGATCTGTCAGTTTAAGCTGGTGCTGCTGGGAGAATCAGCAGTGGGGAAGTCCAGCCTGGTGCTGCGCTTTGTCAAAGGCCAGTTCCACGAGTACCAGGAGAGCACCATCGGAGGTGAGGTTTGCCCGTCAATTCCTAAAATTGGGTCTCCTCTCTTTCCTACTTGAATAGCATAATGGCTACACTGAAATTGGCCCGAGTCGAGCTTTGATATTAAAAGACCTCAATTATTGAAATTTTTCAAACTAATGTTGCTTGAAATTAATTATAAATTCTCAAACTGTACATCGAAAGTCACTCATCCTATTTTTTGACGGTACTATCCTCGTCATAAATCCCTTCTGGCGTTGGAAAGCTCCCCTATTTTCCACTTATCTTGTACTTAATCTAAAAACGCTTCACCGCGAGCGCTGAAGCAGAAGGAAAACATGTCCTCACCAGTACAGAGGAAATGCTTACTTGCAGGTCTTAATAGTTTCTGTTGTCAAAGACTGGTTGGAGAAGGAGCGGTAGAACCAGTTCTTCGCTGCAGATCTCCTGACTCGAATGAGCCGCCGAGCTCCACTCATGGCAGACGTGCTTATTGATTTTGTGGAATTAAATTACGTTTGTCAATATTTTTAAGCTGAAAATGAATGATAATGACTTTAGGCTGTACTTTGTAAAGAGGATTTCTTAGACTGCAGAGGAGGATGGCTAACATCGGGTCTGTCTGGAGCCGTTGACTTTTCAGACGGGGCTAGTTTTTTTTTGTAATTTTGTTTGTAATTTTTTTTCTGAGCACATCTTTGCCGATAGCATCCAACGGCCTCTTGAGTGTAAATCACAGGTTTTATTGATGTATATGAATATGTGCTCCCTTTGTCAAGAATACAAAGGATTTATTGTCATATGCAGAAATAAACAAGTTGTAAACTCAACCATGCTAAGTTTGACAGATTTATAAACACACAAATGTTATGTAGTCATTAAATGACTAAATAATGGAATAATAGCCTGAAAAATGTTAAATAATTTATCAAAATATTATCATCCAAAACAAAATGCTTGTGGTTCCATTTGTTTAATCTATGCTGGTGCTTTTCAGTTGCTGGATCTGTGTTGAATTTATTTACTGTTGATAAAACAGCTCTTGCTTTTATTGTGTTTACTTGTGGTATCGCCCCATCATTAGACATTACAGCAAACAAACTGTATGCATGACTGACATTTGACCCCATGCGTGTACTCACATTCTTAAGTAAAAAGCATCAAGGCTCCCCTGTTGGTTCTTTTTTCACTTGACGTACATTTGTGGACTGCAGCCTTTATTTTTGTTTCAGTTCTCTAATTAAGTAAATTCTGAAATGAACCGTTTTGTATCATCACTGCTGTGCTGACAAAAAAAAGATTTACTACTCCTTTCTGTCCATTTCCTTTTGCTTTATGTTAAACCAACGTTTTCCCCCCCAAGTTTCCTGTATGAGGTTGACTACGAGTAATGTGGCCCGAGGATGGAGGGGCAGGATGCTCAGTGCTTACACTCGCTCAACACTTTCAAACGAGTCAGCATTTTTTTATTTTCTATTGAAAGTGTGGTCAGCTGCACAGCCGGTCAAAGATTACAAAGCCTTAAAGTATGTGCCATGTAAGTGAGTGCTCAGCTTCCTCGGTCATGTGACAGTTGGCTGATTAAGCGAAGTGAAGGCGGTTGTTCCTCCATTCATAAACTCCAACATTTAGTTAATGTACACGTGATAGCCTGTTTTCTTTCCATGGGATTTTTTTTTTTTAACCTGACATGTTTTCTCTTTAGTAATGTTTTTATAATTCCAATAAGTTCTGAAGTGGTAAAGTTGTTTTCAGCAGTACAAACTATATCATTTCTGGATTTTGTCCTTTTTTTAATGTGATCATATCTCCCCACTGCAGTGGCTTCGTAATATTTATACTTGTCTCATCACAGACTTAATTGTTGTATTTTGAACTTTAATACGCAAGTTCCCCCCTTAATAAGTCAAAGACTTCCTGAGTCTCATATGATATTCTTTATTTTCAGCTGCCTTCCTCACACAGACGGTATGTTTGGATGATACAACGGTCAAGTTTGAGATCTGGGACACTGCAGGACAAGAACGGTATCACAGCTTGGCACCTATGTACTACAGAGGAGCCCAGGCTGCCATCGTGGTCTACGACATCACCAACACAGTAAGTTACATGGACTGTGACTGGGCATCAGCTGTGGCCGTTACAAGTTCTGTCATTTGTTTGCTGACCCTTATCTTCCTGCCCTGGTTGATGATTGCTTAATCCAAAAGGCAGCAACAAACCTTTGCTCTTCTATTTTTTTTTTTTTTTTTTTAACAGTCAAATGTAACTTTGAAACTTGCATCACTGATTTAAAAAGCATGCCGTCATATGAATTTGCACATTGCACTTATTTTTTTTTAATTTTTTTTTAAAGGACACATTCACACGTGCAAAGAACTGGGTGAAGGAGCTTCAGCGACAAGCCAGCCCGAATATTGTCATTGCACTGGCAGGAAACAAAGCAGACCTTGCCAACAAGAGAGCCATAGATTTCCAGGTAAAGAGGCGCTTTTACAGTCTCTTCATGAAACTTAAAGTTCTTAAACAAAATACTTGAATACATAAGTATATGCTGTCAAACTGCCCATGCATATACCTTGTATTTGTTTGTTCAGGAAGCACAAGTGTATGCAGATGACAACAGTTTGCTCTTCATGGAAACCTCAGCCAAGACTGCAATGAATGTCAATGAGATTTTTATGGCTATAGGTGAGTGTTCCTCAGAAACAACACAGGCTCATTATTCACTCTGTGGTTTATCTATCAGTTTTAAACCAAAAGAAATTCTTCAAACTGTCATGCGTCCGGCAATACTGCTTGAATTTTTTTTAATTTTTTTTAATTGATTATCCAAATTGTGGATTTTAATTGTTAATTTGTTTTGTTGATCAACTTGTAAATTAATCAGATGAATATCTTGGCTCTATTTGTCATTTAGTGACAAACATTTAATGGTTTCAGAGTCTTAAAATGTTGCTAATCTCCTTTGTTTGCATTACAGCAAATAGAATATTGTTAAAAAAAAAAATGTTCCTCAGTATTTTATGTTCAAACAAAATGATCCATTAATAGGATCATCATCAGATTGATCACTAATAAAGATGGTCATTTGTTGACGCCTCCATTGTCAAGAAGCCATGGGGCAGAAATTAATTCATTGTATTCTAACCCCAAACCAGCTAAGAAGCTTCCGAAGAACGAGCCTCAGGGTGGAGCGGGCCCTGGTGGACGAACCAGAGGCGGCGTGGACCTGCAGGAAGCTGCACCACAGGGCAGAAGTGGCCAGTGCTGTGGGGGCGGGAACTAACGAACGTGAAGCTGATCCAACCAATCCACAGCTACGATCAACCAGACCAGATATTAGCCAGCTGTCAAACAATGTCCCATTGGTCAGACCAAACCACGGTCGGTCCGACTACCCTATGAGCAACGCAGCACCAATTAACTGTTTGGCAAATGAGTCCACTGGCCAGTAAACTGCCAGATCCCACTGATGGTTCCGACTGTTCAACCAACCAACCAACAGACCAAGAAATCAACCAGAATCATGTTTTAACCCCTGGACTTGCCAATCCATGACCACTCTATTGATGATGGACACTTGACGTCACCTTTAGGGGGAAAAAACCAAACAAATGTCCCATTCATGGAGGAAGAGAAAAAAAAAAAAAAAAAAAAAAAAGATCAGTCATTACCAATGGCGCTTAAAAGGGCCATCTTGCTCACTTTTGTTTCTGTATTTGTGTAGAGGAAAAAAAAGATTAATGCAACAGGAAGGGAATATAAACAGGCTCAGTGGCCCTTTCCTTTCTCTTCTAACCCTCGCTTTACCCATGCGCCGTAAATTTCCGAAGTATTTCCATCGTGGTCTTATGACACTGTTCAAACTCAAATCTAGGTGCATGCAGCATCCTTCACTTTTCTGTTTTGTTCCTGGTCTGTTTCCTGGAAAAGATGGAGAGAAGGTTTCTACCAGGAGGACAGGAATGAACCGATATTTTCTTTTTGATAGAGCTGTGTAGATTGAATTATTACATTATTGTTTCAGCTTCTTTTGACACAGGCTGGGCAGTATGATTTTAAAGCCTAGACTTTAAGGTTTTACAATCATCCCTCTATGTTATCGAACCGTATACAGTAAATAGTACTTTATTAACATTGTCACCCATATGTAATTTTAGCATTAATGTACTGTTCTTGAATCATAAGTGTAAATTTGCAAATACATAAAGGAAGATTTGTTTTCTCGACCAAAATCACAACTGTGTATTGAAAACATATTGCTGTATTTGTATCAGACTTTTCAAGTTTATAATCAAATCAGTAGTTAATGTCAAAACAATATCTTCCCAATCTCCACATGATGTTTTGTCAACCTTAATTATGTTGTGATCTTTCTTCTTCTTTTTTTTTTTTTTTTTTTTTGTCTTAATTTTTTTTTTCTTTGGAGATCTATGGTATTAAATGCACTGGTTCTGTCTCATCATCTTTGTGAATTGAGATGTTATCCTCAGCTTCCTTTCCTCTTTTTTTTCTTTTGGTTTTTCTTTTCTGTTTTTGCTCTTCATATCAGGGAGGGATTGCTTTCAGCAGTGTTGTCATCCTGTCAATGGCATCAACAACTAGCACAACAGAACCTGCACAGCCGTCACTGTTGTTAGGTGGGGGATAATAGGGAGGGCGGGGGTCATGGGGAGAGAAGGAAGAAAGAAAATGTAATTTTACGAATAAACAAGGGGAAGGTATCTTTTCTTGTACGCCTGGTTTATCATTTCACCTTATCGAAATATCAACTATCACCCCAGCATGCTCATTTTTGACAACTTCCACCAGTAGCATATTATGAGTCAGTCTTGTGTCCACTATCTGACATTTTAAAACATATGGTCTATGTAGCCTGTCAGAAGTTGGTGTTGCCTTTACCATTGATCAGTTTCTCATATCCCTCTCTTGTTGTTGCTTTCCTGTCTCAGAGGATCTACCTGACTTAGATTTAATTCAGACTGGCTAAAACACCCGCTGACTTCATTTCACTGGGAGACTACGTAGTAATTCCCCAGCTACTCTTACATGCATTTCTTACTAATTCTACCGTGACAATTTAAAGAACATACCCGACACTGTAACCTGTAATCTTTAACAGATTACTGAAGTAGGCAGGTGTTAAATTACAGGTGAACACAGTCATGGTCTTGACATCCATTGTGCCTTTTCTCCTTTAAATAAACTGGAGACAAATCATGGTTTTTCTGACTCGAAATAAAGAATTAGAATCTGACTTTAAACATAATGCAATGTTTCATATTGTTTGACAACAATATTAACTATTAATTTACCCTTTTTAGATAACAATCTGTATTAATATATAGTAGGTATTATCCCCAGCAAATAATGTGGAGTGTCTGAGGCCTTTTTTGTCAAAAATCTGATAGCTCTCTGACGGCTTTAACTTGTCACTGATTTAATTTTATAACTACGCAGTCACAGGAAGTGTCTTAAATTGACCAATTGTAGTTTCTCAGTATGACCACTAGAGGGAAGCGGACTTTTACAGCCAAACGTACACGCAGGTAAATAAACAGCAACCCGTGAAAGATTCGTCTTCCTTCGTTCAAGTCGAGTGCTGAAGAGCAGGGACGCTGCCAACAAGGTAAATGCGGAAGATTAGTAAATACTTTCAGTCGAAACTTTCAAACTACAAGTTTTTTTTTTTTTAAATGGAAAATGATATGGCTATTATAAACGTTGTCATGGAGACCAACCACCCTTCCTGTAAATGGGAACTGGAGGACACGAAACACAACCCTCCACTAACCGATATAATCAACCCGAACTGAAGATAATGTTCTATACCTTCACTATATTAAAAGATATAAATAATTGTGCTCAAAACAGTCTTTTTTTTAAAAAAACAAAACATTTTTTTTATTGTGGTTCCGTAATTTTGGCATGTTGAAAACAGAAATGGATAATTAGACACCGGTGTTGGATATCGTGTTGAAAAGTCTGCTTCAAGTTTGAAAAAAAAAAAAATCACGAGTATAATTTCTGCCTGTTTTTAAACACGTGTTGTTTTTAAATGGTTTAAATCGGAAAACGCCAAACATCACCGCGGTGCTCTCAAATCCAACTTTTTGTCGACAGCACTTGAAGGCACCATCACGAGCCGAACGGAAGGAGCGGAGCGAGAGTCTGAAAGCAGCGTGGACATGTCGGACCCGGCGGCGCAGGCCTCGCAACCCCGGCTTCTCCAACAAGCCCAGTCCGCTGGGTCAGCGGGGTCCAGCACCGCCGCGACAGGCTCGGGGAGCAGCGACCCGGCCAGACCGGGGCTGAGCCAGCAGCAACGCGCGAGCCAGAAGAAAGCCCAAGTCCGAGCTTTCCCACGGGCGAAAAAGCTCGAGAAACTTGGCGTATTCTCCGCATGCAAGGTAGCTAGCACGGCTAGCCGAAGTTCACAACAAAGCGCTCTTCGGGTTGTATTCGCGTCGGTGCGCGTATTCAAAAAAAACGTAAACAAGTCGCACAGTAACTTGAGGTGATTGTTAACTTTTGTTGCTAGCTAGCTTGTTGTTTTTTTGTTGTTTTTTTTGCGGATACTTGTTATTCACATTCAATCTGTGAAGATTGCATTTATTAGCTAGCTTAACTGATTAGTCATTCATTGGCGTTACGAAACGGCAATTCAGGTGCAGGTTTATGTCATTTATATGTGATTTATTTTATTTATTTATTATTTTTTTTTGCTTTATTATCAGGCTAGTGACACGTGCAAGTGCAATGGATGGAAAAACCCAAATCCACCATCGGCCACACGTATGGATCTGCAGCAGCAAGCGGCCAGCCTGAGCGAGCCCTGCCGCAGCTGTGGACATGCTCTGGGTACGAACTAACCAACTTCCACGCATACCCCGGTTCACCCCCCTTCCTCCCCCACTAATAGCAGATAAACCCACATCATAGTTAGGGCCTCTATTTTACCCCCAATGTGCGTAGTTTGACCATATTAACATCGATGCCTTGTTCACAGCTGATCATGTGTCCCATCTGGAGAATGTCTCGGAGGATGAGATTAACAGGCTGCTGGGGATGGTGGTTGACGTGGAGAACCTGTTTATGTCTGTGCACAAAGAGGAGGACACTGACACTAAGCAGGTCTACTTCTACCTGTTCAAGGTAGGCGAAAGCGGGAACGATAGCCCGGTTCGACGGCGGCTGTTGAAATATAAACACATTTTCCTCTCATCTTTTCTGAAGTTGCTGAGGAAATGCATCCTGCAGATGAGCCAGCCAGTCGTCGAAGGGTCCCTCGGAAGTCCTCCTTTTGAAAAGCCCAACATTGAACAGGTGAGCTTCTTACAGTGTCCCGGTTTTGCACAATTTGTAGGAAGCAATATGAGAAGAACAACCTCTAAATTCTGTACTAATCTTGTCTCTCTCTTTTTTTTTTTTTTATTCCAAAGGGTGTTTTAAATTTTGTTCAGTATAAATTCAGTCACCTTGCACCAAAGGAAAGACAGACCATGTTTGAGCTGTCGAAGATGTTCCTTTTGTGCCTAAATTATTGGAAGCTTGAGACACCGACACAGTACCGCCAGAGAACCCAGAAAGACGATGGGACAGCTTACAAAGTGGACTACACCAGGTGTGTACACGTGTTGATAAAGAAAGCACGTACAATACATTTACATGTCAGATTTCTGTGTTGAACAGTGGTATCGGTCTGTGTAATCGTGTTCTTCCTTATGACCGCCAGGTGGTTGTGCTACTGCCACGTGCCACAGAGTAACGACAGTCTGCCGCGCTACGAGACCACTCAGGTGTTCGGCCGCAACTTGCTCAAGTCCATCTTCACCGTTACCCGACGCCAGCTCCTGGAGAAGTTCAGAGTGGAGAAGGATAAACTGCTGCCAGAGAAACGCACACTTATCCTCACACACTTCCCCAAGTAAGGGCGGACCCTCCTTAAATCACATCCTGCTTGTCTTGAGATTTAACGACTAAAAAAACAACTGAAAAGCTACAGAAAGTTTATCACTCTACTTTCATACATAATGTTATTGTGAATTTCCCATTTGTTTTACACGAGAACTCAAGATTTGTCTGCGTTAGTTACGTAACTGCGCGTGTGTCGTCAGGTTCTTGTCGATGCTGGAGGAGGAAATCTACGGTGAGAATTCACCCATATGGGAGGCCGACTTCACCATGCCTGCCTCCGACGGCACACAGCTGGGACATCAGACAGGTGAGGCAGATGGACGGTGAATTTGTTGAGATGAGACTAGACTGTAAAACACTTCCCCAGCTACATATTTCGGGATTCAGATTTTGGCTGGTCATAAACATTAAGTTCTTCTCTCAAATCATTCAGGTCACTTTACAATGAGACTGTAAACGTGCTGCTGCTCCCAAGCAGGAATTAACCGTGATTTTAAAAACCACAGATGTTGTAAAATGAAACTAAGTAACAACCAAGGAGACAATAATAAGTAGGAAATCATTTCATTTCAAAAATGACTAAGATTTGGGATAAAAAAAAAAAAAAATGTACAATGTGCAAAGAAATGGACTGAATTTGTTAGGGAACAGATTATGAACAGAAATATCAGAGGATATGAAAGAAATGACAATACCTTTGGCCATATACATGGTTTGTTCACTGTGAAAAAAAAAATCCGGTAGTGCAGCTCTAACAGCCTAATTGAAGTAGTCTGATATCATGTTAAGAACTATACAGAAGTATAGATTTGTATGTGTAGTTTATGTAATGTTAATATAATTATATCTGCGCCGGTATAGTATTGTGCCTATTAGACTGAAATATCTATTAAGAGTTTACAGCTGGTTTTGCTGTCGTCGCAGTTCCTGGTTTGTAATTCTGTGTACCTTTGTGATTGCAGTGATCAGTCCTGCGTCAGTGTCCGGCTCCCCCGCTCTGTCCAAGTGTCTGAGCAGCAGCTCCTCTCTGGGCAGCCTGGATAGTGGAGGTGTAGAGCCCATCACAGGTCAGCGAGCGCCGCTCTTCAGCTTTAATTCCCCCTCACCTTTTATACTCTCCTAATGTACACAGGAGCTTCACACGTTTCAAGTGACCGCAAAAACTGGAAAAGTAGTTCTTAATTTGACGGCGATGTTTTGTGCAATCAGCGTCAGCCGAATCCTTCCAATGCTCCGAACTGAGAAGCGTCTCTCTCTGTTTAGGAGAGAAGCGAAAACTCCCGGAGGCGCTGACACTGGAGGATGCCAAGCGGATCCGTGTGATGGGAGACATTCCTATGGAGCTGGTCAATGAAGTCATGATGACGATCACCGACCCGGCTGCCATGCTCGGACCGGAGGTCGGTCGATTAAGCACCGTGCAGAAACGCACCATTTTGCATCTAGTTGCAGTTTAACTGGTCGGTTTCATGTCTGAATCAGCTGCCTGACCACTTTTCTGTGGATGTCATGTGGGCAATGTTACGAAATCAGACCTAGTAACATTTCCAAATCGCTTTTACCTTGGAATAAGTCTGAATGAGTGCAGCCACATTGACTGACAGGCGTACGCAAGGTTATGATGTATTGATGCGAGACGTTTCTACGTATAGTTTGCCTCCCAGTCACGACAGCCTAGGGAGTGACGTTTTAAAAGTTTTGACCTACTTCCAGACATCATATGGAAGTGGTAGGTTTGGCTACCAAGAGTTTATTGATGTGACATTTTTGGATCGTAACACCAGTGAATATATTTTACAGGAAAAATGGAAATTGGTTTGATGCTTAGATCAGAGAGCTGCTGATCTTAACAGGACCAGAAGAGTTTCATTCATAATACGGTCTAGCCTGGTGTGTTAGATGCCAAATATCGGGTGTGTGCCGTGAATGGACTTGGCGTGACTGAATAAATCCACCAGGAATGTGACATGGAAATCCCCCCCCATGTCTTTAACAGCTCGACAAAGCCAGCGACGTTACACATTCCATGTGTGAAAAGGGCTTTAATCTCAGGCGATGTCTTGTTTTGTTCCAAATTGAAACTGTGGCGCTGAAAGTTTGTTTAAATTGCCAGACTAATCTGCTGACACCAAATGCTGCCCGTGATGAGACTGCCAGGCTGGAGGAGAGGCGGGGCATCATTGAGTTCCACGTCATTGGGAACTCACTTTCCCAGAAGTCCAACAAGAAGATCCTGATGTGGCTGGTCGGCCTGCAGAATGTCTTTTCCCATCAGTTACCTCGCATGCCCAAAGAGTACATCACACGGCTGGTGTTCGACCCGTAAGTAGACGTCATCGTACCAACGCGCCGCGTCATCCGATGCCTTTCCTGACGTCGCTTTTATTTTGGCAGGAAGCACAAAACCCTCGCCCTCATCAAAGATGGCCGCGTCATTGGAGGCATCTGTTTTAGGATGTTTCCCACTCAGGGGTTCACGGAGATCGTTTTCTGTGCCGTCACATCCAACGAGCAAGTTAAGGTATGTAATACCCGTTTACACTCAAACGAATCAACACAACCACAGTGCACCACCCTGATCCTTTATTACAGTTATGGCTCCAACTTCTCCATCGATACTTCATTTTTAAAGTAATTTCCGTTATCAAAAGCTGCAGGGGGAAAAAATGATTTCCCTCTTTACTTGGGTCTTCTTTTATCTTTTTTTTTTTTTTTTTTTAACTTCTTGAAACGTCGACTGATCTTTACAAAAGAAAGCAACAACCACAAAGAACTATTTTCCTCACTAGCCTCTTTCCATCCACCTTGCGGCCACGCTACCGTTCCAACATAAAACGCATTGCAATGTGGAAAGATCAGAATAGTAAAGAGATTTCTGTTGTAAAAATCACGTCTTTCACATTGTCTTCCGTCTGGTCTCTTTCATGTAAGGGCTACGGTACGCACCTGATGAACCACCTGAAGGAGTACCACATCAAACACAACATCCTCTATTTCCTCACTTACGCCGACGAGTACGCCATCGGCTACTTCAAGAAGCAGGTACCGCAGGCGTGACCTGCACATTAACCGCGCCGCTGTCCCCGCCGTCTCCCTCGCCCTTTCAGTAATTTGTTCTTTGCTCGCAGGGCTTTTCCAAAGACATCAAAGTGCCGAAGAGTCGATATCTGGGATACATCAAAGACTACGAGGGAGCGACCCTCATGGAGTGCGAGTTGAATCCGAGAATCCCTTACACGGAGCTGTCTCATATCATTAAAAGACAGAAGGAGGTACGCGAGGCTCTGAGATGTTCTTATTATAGCAAAGACCTGTTTTCTTTTACGCGTCTGTGTGGTCTTGGTGTTACATAAATGTGGAAATGTCCTAACAGATTATTAAGAAGCTGATTGAGAGGAAACAGAGCCAGATCAGGAAGGTTTACCCGGGTCTCACCTGCTTCAAAGAGGGAGTACGACAGATCCCAGTGGAGAGCATCCCAGGCATAAGTGAGTGTTTGATTTTATCTACGGAAACAAAAATTCACTCACTTATCTTACTTATTTATCATATTACTTATGAGTCTTTTATTCTTTCCAGGAGAGACGGGCTGGAAACCCAGTAACAAGGACAAAGGGTAAACTCTCTACATACGTTTTATATGCTCCTTTGTTGAGACACTTGTGAGTTGCTTTGTCTGCAACTGTGACTCTTTGCCGTGAGCAGGTTACGGTTTCAAAGTCAACCGTTTGCTCACTCCAATCCTGCACACTGTGCACAGAAATAACTCAGAAGTACAATCATACTTTTTTTTTATCTGCATAGTTGAGTTGAGCAGAAGCAATGAGTTAAAATCCAAATACATGGAACAGGTCTAAGACTTGATAATAAGAGACATCCTTGTTTTAATGCTTGGACACCAAAACATGGCTGACTGCAGAGTGTTGTCAAAGGCCCCGCAAGCATATAAATAGTATATTATAAGTAATTCAGCAGTATTCCACATTTTAGCGTCTGATTACCATGAAAAACGGGTTATTTAGTATAAATTTTAAGTTTTCAATTTATATCTCATTTGACGTGTTTTGCAGGAAAGAGGTGAAGGACCCTGATGTGCTATACAACATGCTGAAGAACCTTCTGGCTCAGATAAAGGTGAGGCTCACCTGTTGACACCGCACGGGAACGCAAACATACACCACAACAGCAACAAGAACTCAGACTTTGTTCCGTCTTTTCAACAGACTCATCCTGATGCCTGGCCCTTCATGGAGCCAGTGAAGAAATCTGAAGCTCCAGATTACTACGAGATCATTCGCTTTCCCATCGGTGAGCGTTGATGATACATCAACTCCTCCTTGCTGAATACTTTTAGTTCAAAATCATATAATACAAGCTCTTAAGTAAATGATTTATTTACACGGATTTGTTGTTCTTTTCTCCTTTGTGTCTCCACAGACCTGAAGACCATGACAGAGAGACTCAAGAACAGATACTACGTGACCAAGAAGCTTTTTATCGCCGACCTGCAGCGGATCATCACCAACTGTCGCGAGTACAACCCTCCGGACAGCGAGTACTGCAAGTCTGCCAACACCTTGGAGAAGTTCTTCTACTTCAAATTAAAAGACGGAGGTCTGATTGAAAAATGAACTCGGCCACAGAAACGTTTACAGAGTGAGACGAGGAGCAACTTTCACGGCTGCCAAACACCTAGATACAGCAGATCACGAGGAAAATATCACTGTTGTCATATCTGAGTTAATAAAATGGTATGTACAAGATCAATTTTAGAGGCGAATTGTTGGGACTTGAACAAGTAGACCGGAGGGTTGTTTGGAAATATCAGAGCCAGTTGAGGATTACAAGCCTCAAAATGGCATCGGTTTAACGTTATCTTCTGTCTTTTTCTCTTTTCCAGTTCTGAATAATCTGCACATATACATTTCATTGAGTGTACCAAAGTTACAGGTCCAAGTTCTAACATTGCTACTCCTCCCAGCATTATTTATAGTATGATTGACCTGGTTTTGTCGCATTTAATGACTATTGTTCATTCCAATTTTCTGTCCGGCTTAAAGCTCGTCACAGGAGCCAATCTGTATGTCATGTGGAGTTCTTTCACAGGAAGCTGGACCTCGGGACCTAAAGCCACGTTGCCTTCCGTTACTGACAGACACTTGAACATCCCAGCAAATTTCATGGGTTTGAAGATAAATGTTCTGAGCGGTGGATTTGCTGAGCAGTGCTGAAACTATTTAATCAGTCAGTTGGGTGAGAAAACGAATCAGATACAATTGTTTTTGTTTATGACGTGCAGATACTGAACATTTTGCAGGTTTTTTTTCTCCTTTTAAAGTGAGGATTTTTTTCTTTGGATATTTCTTTTGAATGTTGGTTAGGAAAAAAAAAGGCAATTATCATTTGAGATGAGGTATGATTTTTCACCTATTTTACTCCGGATAAATGACTTGATTACGAAAACAACGTCGCACACAAACCAATACTAAGAAGAATCGTTGGTTGCAGCGCTACTCTTGAGCAGTTTGAGGCCCTGTACGACTGCACGGTGATGGACTGGGCAACAAATGTTTTCCAGCACTTGAATGCTAAACAAAATAATTTACCCACCTGAAAGAAAACAATGTTGTTTTCATGTTGGCAACATAATAGATACTTATTTATACACACGATATGATATGTACTGTTTATGCACCATTCCACTGGCAGGGTTTTGTTCTAAACCAATTACTATGAGGTCACACTTAGAATAGCTTTTACCGTGCTTGCAGGTGTTAACTGTAGGTGTTTGCACTGATCTGTTCTGTAGTTCTGTCACTTCCATACACATGCTAAGTAGTCGAGTGTTTTGTGTACAGCCACTTTGTTGTGGTGGTTCCATGTTTATTGGGTAGTTTATGTTGCTAAGATACAAACATGGTGGGGAAAAGATAACCTGCAGTCTGATTCTGGCTTTTTGGAAAGATGACGACTTTGGTTTATTTATCACACAGTACACGAGCTGTAATGGGTGTTAATGCATGGCAGACAGTTTACAAGATGCATTAAAAAAAAACAGCCACTGTGGTTGCAGTTTTGTTCTTTCAGTTTCGCAAACATTGTAGTTAAATGTTTCATTTGTTTTTTTTGTTCGGTGGTCGGTATCAAACGAAGTGCTTCCTGAGATGCATCCACTTCTTTCTTGGAAGTAACTGTCAATTGCTGGTTGAGCCTGTCAATATTTCATTGACATTGTATGTTCGTGTGCGTGTGCGTGTGTGTGAGAATGTGTGTTAAATTTGTACTTGAATCATGACAAGCTTTGAATTGTTGAAGTGATGTCAGTGTTGCATTATTCAGGGTTGTCAGTTAACGTAGTTCACCCTCAATCTACCTATGCTGCATTTCAGATTTTCTCAAAAGGTCAGTCTGAGTGAACCTTCCAGCTGTTTGAGGACGGCTGCTGTCGAGTTATGGTATAAATGCCATTTACTGTAACTGTAATACTGTTCATGACAATAAAGTTTTTTTTTTTACAAACAACTCTCGAGAAGTGCAGGTGATTTCCAGCTGTCAGAAGTTTTGGAACATTATCAATGGAACTAAAATAAAAACAGAATAAAAGACTTTGCCTTCTTTAGCCAGAGTGCACAAAGCTTTCATTTTCATTTCTCTGCCAATGTTAAAAGGATTTAAAGCCCCACCTCAAACCACTTAAGCAAAGTTGAGTTCTGCTTTTTTCATTTGTAGGTGCATTATGATTATTATCTGTTAAATGAATAGCCTTCTTCTACAGGTGCTGTCATTCACGTTGTGTGCAGGTAATGAAAAAAATAAACACGGATTCAGCTTTCTTGGAAAACCAGGGATGGTTCACCCAAAGTGACATTGTTTTCTCTAGTGATACTTTTAATTGATCTCGATACTCTACTCTGAGGTGTAGGGGGAGTTAGGCCCAGAATGTATTCTAACCTTTATTAAAAGGAATATTTTGTTTATTTTTTTTTTTTATGTATGCAACCTTTTCAATGCATATTGATATCAGGGTTATTGATATTTATATTATTTCCTATTGGGTGGCTTTGTATCTGTTTGCAGCAGAAGCTTCAGATATAATTTTTCATTGCCTTTAAAAGAATGTTTAGTGTTTACCATTATAACTTCACTGCTTCCAGCTTTTAATGGTCTTGACTTGAGCTTTACTGTAAGTCCTGCAAAACAGTGACGAGTAACTACAACAGAAAAGTTGCTCGGTAACTGGACGGCACAAAACATCAAGTCACGTGAGTTCATGTTAAAACAAGAATCGGGAGTTAATGTCTTCACAGTAACACGCTGTAAGTTTTGCTTTACTGATGTAATGACTCAACAAATAACAACGAATAGGGCCCAGTCAGGGTACATGCAAACCTCAGGACGTTTTCAACACTTAACACGTCAGCTTTAAACCACTATTGGAGTGAATAGTGATATAGACCGGACATCTAAATATGCTTTTGGACTTGGCTTTATTTTTTTATTTTTTTAAAAGAGAGGAAAAAAAGGGGTTTGTAAAAGACTGTTCGCTTCAGTGTAGCTCTGGTCTTTCGTGTCACTGCGTAATGAAGAGTAGCTCCCCCCCCCCTCAGTAGGGCGACTTCTGACAGTTCAAAAGCTTTTAGTTTCGTTTTCCAGTTTTGACGTCACACAGCTGATCACAACACATTTAAACCCCCACCAGTAGGACTGTGTGGTGAGTGTGGACGAGGAGAAGCTGAAAACACCACACAGCCGTCGAGCACAGCTGACTGGTGAGTTATTAAGGCTGATTTTCCGTTTCTAACAGTTCATAAATGACACGAAGTGGCTTTATCTATTCAATATTTCACAGAACGATTGTTTGTTTTATTTCAGCAGCTTTACCCGGATGTAGCCAGGGAAAAGATCTTGGTCTTGATTATTAATACAGTTTTAATGTATAATCTGATGTTCATTTCTTTTATACCACAGAAAGTCTGGTCTACAAAGGAGGAGCGAGCAGGATGGCAGATTTTGGACTTCGTTCATACCAGGAAGAAGTGGTTGAAAAGGCTCTCCAGGGAGAAAACGTAATTATTTGGCTGCCCACTGGAGGTGGAAAGACCCGTGCTGCCGTGTATGTGGCCAAAAGACACCTGGAGACCAGAGAAAATGCTAAAGTGGTGGTCCTGGTGAACAAGGTACACAAAAAGATCAAAGCAGACAGATGAAACAAATTGTTACATTTTCTTATAACAATTAAAACAACAGTTATGAATAATGTATTACTCAGTGAGGGCTACGGGGACTAAATTCACAGTTTTTCATGCTTTCTGTTCTGTAGGTTCATCTTGTCGACCAGCACTTCACCAAAGAGTTTGATCCCCACCTGGGTCAGGACCACAATGTTGCTGCAGTCAGCGGAGAGAGTGAGGAGAAGGACTTCTTCGCATTAGTGATGAAGAAATCAGATGTGGTCATCTGCACAGCGCAGATCCTGTATAATGCTCTGATTAACACAGAGGAGGCAAAACACGTTGAGCTCTCAGGTCGGTTAAAGTGTGAGCTTTAACATCCCTGATCATGTTGTTGTGATGATGTTGTCCCTTAACGTGCTCATGGTCTCTTACAGATTTCAGCCTGCTGATCATCGATGAGTGTCACCACACCAACAAAGAGTCAGTCTACAACAAAATAATGAGATGCTATTTGGAGAAGAAGTTGAAAGGAGAGCGGTCACTGCCACAGATTCTGGGTCTCACGGCATCACCGGGGACCGGAGGCGCAAAGTCACTGGAGAACGCCGTGGAGCATGTACTGCAGGTGACGGTTTAATTTTGTTTGATGCAAATTTGTCACAACTTCCACAACTCTCTGTCTCTTTTTCATCATCATTGTTCTTCTCTCCCTCTCAGATCTGTGCCAACTTGGACTCAGCCATAGTTTCAACTAAAAACTACGCCCCAGAACTGGAGAAGAAGGTACCCAGACCCATCAAGACCTTTGACATCGTGGAGAAAAGACCCAACGTAAGCAGACGTTTTTCTGCTATTAATGCAATGAAACCATTGTTTGTAGATTTAAAGTTTAAGAAATGGTAACCTTCTGGTAGTCGTGACAATAACAGATACTGTCAGACAGTGACGCAGCATGTAGGATGTGGAGACATCTGCTGCAGAAATAGGTTCTAATATTCATCATTATGTTTTCATTTGTGTACAATCACCTGAAACTAAGAATTGTTGTGTTTTTATTATCTTTAAAAGGACCCTTACATTCTACGGAGCACGCCATATTTCCATGTTTAAGTAGCCTTGAAGGGAAAAAACAAATGCTGGCTCAAGAGAGGGCTTTTGGAATTTTATTTGCAAATGTCACAACAACCTTAGATTGTCTAAGAAAGGGAAACTGTAGAAGGGTGAGGCAAGGACTATTCAGTTGGTCGCAATCTTCAACCTCACCACTAGATGTCATAAGATCATAAACACCGCTCCTATAAATACACAAAAACTTCCCCTGTGCCCATCCAGGTAACTCAGAAGCCATATTTTGATTAAACACTCATGTTGGCAAGATAACATGCAATGACAGGAAGAACATGCTGGTTTTCACCATCTTAGTTTAGCATTTTAGCATGGTAACATTTGCTGAAATGATAAGGATGGTGACTGACAACCTTTCATGACAATCTATTCAGTATTTGAAGAGATATTTCAGCCTGATCTGAGCGAGAAAACCCGGCTGACCGACAAAACCCTCCTCAGAACCATGCGGCTGGCATGGCTAAGAATTCTAGACACAGTGAATACAAACACAATATGTTTTTCTTTTAGGATCCTTTTGGGGATCATTTGAAGTGGATGATGAAGCTGATCCATGACTTCATGGACCTTCCTCGAGACGTCAGACTGAGAGAGTGTGGCACACAAGAATATGAGGCGGATGTGGTGGAACTAGAGAAGCACGGTACGAACACGGCTTCTTTTTTAATCCTCTAATGTGATTCTGTTGTTTTGTGGGTGCTGATTTGTGATGACAAGGTGAACACGTGTTCCTTTGTGACTGGGTGAGAATTAAGGTCATCAAATGTTTAGAGAAGCTAACAATTTTGCATTATTTGTGTGTCTCTTGGAACCAGGAGTAATAGAGAAGAACAGACTGCTAGCACAATGTGCACTCCACCTCAGGCAGTATAATGACGCCCTGCTCGTCCATGACACCCTGCAAATGATGGATGCCTATCAGTCCCTGAAGGAGTTCTACATCACAAAGCTCAATGCAGCCTTCGATGGAACAGACTTCTTCCTGGTGGGGCTTTTCGAAGGTGCAGATCCTGAAAATGTCCCTCCTTGTCTTGATATGTTTAGCTATCTAACTTTAATTTATGTTGTGGCTCACAATGCAATTTTTCATGATCTAAGCGAACATAACCATCACTGACTTTGTTACACAGAGAATGAGGTGGAACTGAAGAAGCTTGCTATGGATTCTCGCTATGAGAACCCGAAGATGGCCAAACTCGAGAGCACTCTGCTGAAACAGTTCGGTCCAGGTGTGCCATCAAAGGGAATCCTCTTCTGTAAAACCCGCAGGAGCACCCACTGCCTGAGAGACTGGGTCCTCAAAAATAGGACTTTACAGGAAGCTGGCATCAAGGCAGACATCCTCACTGGGGCTGGCAATGGCATCACTTACATGACACAGGTTTGTTGACACTCAACCTTTGAGCTTTAAGTTTTTCCCCATTCAGTTTGATACTTATTTTAGTCCTTGCATGCTTTTTCCCCCCCAAACTTTTCTTGTAGCACGAGCAGGCAGACACTATCCGCAATTTCCGCCAGGGTACTCTCAACCTCCTGATCTCCACCAGTGTGGCTGAAGAAGGCCTTGACATTCCTGAATGCAATCTGGTGGTGCGCTACGGCCTGCTTACAAATGAGATTGCCCAGCAGCAGGCCAGTGGACGTGCCCGGGCAAGAGACAGCCAGTATTCAGTGGTCGCCCAGAAAGGAGGACGGGAAGTTCGCCGAGAGCTCATCAATGAATATCTGGAGGAGCTGACCGGGAAAGCCATCGATAGGGTCCAAAATATGAGTCCCCAACAGTTCCGCAGAAAGGTGAGGGTGCGGTACTCCACCCTTCCTTATCCACAGCTCTACAACTCAGTGTCTCTAACATCAGCTTTTGTTGTCTTTTGTCTCCAGATTACTGATCTTCAAAAACAGGCAATCATTGCCTGTCGAGTTGCGGAGAGTCAGAAAACAGAGAAGAAGAGTCGCTACGCTGCTTCCAGTATCCAACTCTTCTGTCGAAACTGTTTTGGGCTTGTGGCCTCCGGCAGTGACATCAGACTTGTTGACAATGCGCACTACGTCAACATCAACCCTGACTTCAAGTGAGTTGAACTCTTTGTGGTATAAGAGTTAATGCAAAAGTATGTTCAGGCCAAAGTAAAGCATGTTAACTGCTCTAATTATGGCTCGTCTTTGTTCTCAGGAATCAATACAAACTTGGTGGGCAGTTGAATCTACCAAAGAGTTTTGAGGACTGGGAGCCTGGGCGAAGAATCTGCTGTAATAACGTCAACTGCAACAAGGTACAGTTGGCCCTATAATAATGCTACAGTATATATATTAATAGAGCTGTTGTTGATGCTCAAGTGAGAGTCTGTGTGCTATTCTTCTGTTAATTCACAGGAATGGGGATATGAGATGAAGTACAAGAAGGTCGCCATACTGCCCAATCTAGCCATTAAATACTTTGCCCTGGAGACTCCCGACGGCAGGATGACTGCGAAGAAGTGGAAGGATGTTCCCTTCGCAGTCGAGGACTTCAGCTTTGAAGACTACTACAAAGACAGCTTCGCTGACTACCTCGACTGAGACACCAACAAGAAAGCTCTGCGTGGGATCATCTCTCCACTTCTCTTGTTTTTAAAATAAATCTCATCTTATGTAGAAAAAGTGAACCATTAATGTACCGTTTAAAGTGCCAAAATATGAACACATACTTTTTTAAAAAATTCACTCCACACATGTTAGGAATTATTTGTGCTGTCGGGCCAGTGAAGGAGAAGTGTGCTAAAACCCATTATGCATCGATCATGCTTGAAATTAGCGTGACAGCTTTGTTTATGCCCAAGGTCCCTCGCCCCTCTGCAGGTTTTTTGTACATATCTCCTCAGCTTCTTTTCAAGTGAAGCACAGGAGCAAACCATGAAATGAACTCTGCTGTAAAATGAGCCTTAACTGTCACGGAAATTTGACACGTCATCAAGACGAGATTATTCCGCAAACTCTCTTTCAGCTTTTTTAAAAAAATGCTTTTAATTCACAATGTTTGTTTTTATAGTAGATGCAGTGGTAGAAGCATTGATGTATATTTGATATTTTTTAGTTGATGAATAGGATTTGCAAACTCAGAAAATGACCTGAAATTTAAAGAAGCCTTCCTCCTCCGGTGATTAGATTTTTGTGTAATTATTCTGCCTTTATTAACCACTAGATGTCAGTGTTGGTTAGCTAATGTCCACACGAGAGCAGCTGCTGTATTTCTCCTCTGCTTTCTCTGTTGGTTCTCACTAAAGCCAATGGGCCCCAGCAGCTCTGACGTAACACAATCCGCAGATGTGCTGTAAAAATGAGGATAAGGAAGGATGAATGCCACCAAACTTTGCTAATGGACCCTTGAGCAAGTTCCCAACTCCTTCAGGGAAGTGTCTCATTAGCCACTACAGCAAGATGATGAGCAGGACTGGGCAGCCTCCTGATGTGTGTATGTAACATCTGTAAAATAAAATACTGTTGTCAGTTGACAGGAAAGAATACACAGTATTCAGTGGAACGTTTTCTATTTCTTTATGTATGTTTAGGTACAACAATTTTATTAAAAAAAAAGAAGGATCTTTCTCTTTTAAGGTATGTTGCTTGTGAAATGTTTGTGTTGCTGCAGATGACTGTGCTGCGTCTGCATCACTGGATCAGTGTAGGGTTATGTATTTCAGCTAAATAAATAAACTAAATAAACATTGAGGAAATTATTTATTATACTTGCAAATGATGATATCAGGCATTGGCTTCAAAGATACATTTTATTGCATAATTACTGTTTGTCTGCACCCTCACGACTTAATTTTGGCCTTCCCAAAAGACAGATTTAGAATCAGTTTCATTTAGCTGCTGTGTTTACATACGTGAATCAAGCTTAATTCACAGTTTCAGCTATAATGAGCATTTCCAAAACAAACCCAGATTATGAAACTAAAGCAACTGCTGAGGAAACCACTCAGTTCAGGCTGACAGCTGCATTGGGCACATTCCTTTTTGACCCAAAAAACATCTTTGTGTGTTTCTCCAGGCAAGACATGATTAGGTCACCCTCACGGTGTCACATGTGCCGTAATCCTTTCAAATCTGGCTGAGAGCTGGAGTCAGTGGTGCCTCCATGGACATAATCACACTAAAAACAGGGTCTGTTCCAGTGTCACTCCTGACTCAGATTCAGGCAGGCGGAGAGGAGCCGTTCAGTCACTGTATGATTTACTCTAATCATGCTCAGGCTCTATAATCAGCACTGATTACTTCCTTTTACTTCCCAGCTCAACACCACATGCATCTTAATTGCAATTAGGTGTCTTCTGAAATTAAAGCAGCTTGGAGTGGTTGAACAATGGACGATGATATAGTGTGTCTCTATACCTATGTGTGTGTGTGTGTAGGTGGGTTTGTGTGAATGGAGGTGACGCAACTCACACAATAGAGATTTGTTGTTGGTATCTAGGCTACATTTACAGCTGGCACATCTGTATGCAAAAGCGTTGGGGATCCCCTTTCATTTGGGGTATGATTAAATAACATTAGAGATATAAAAAGTCATAGGCCTTAACTATTTTGATTTTGGTATTTTGATTAGGCTCAGGCATTCTTCAAACAAAAGTACTGAGCAAAAGAGTTACAGATGGTTTGTTGTATATGATAGCAAACTAAATATGTTTTGGGCTTGTCAGTTGGCTTGACAAAAAAAAAAAAAATCTGTAAATAAATCTGTAAATCTTTAAATCATTTATTTTTACATTATTATACCCTGTGTGTACTTGTGTGAGCCTTGCAATCGATTTAATTTAAAAAAAAAAAAAAAAAAAAAAAAAAAAAAAAAATTTAATCATAAATATGCTACTGTATGCCACTGACAGCAAAACTCCAAAAAAATGAACACTGCCCAACCATAGATCCTTTTAATGTTTGATTGACATGTCATTTACCTGATTTACCAGCTAATTGAGCTGGGAGCCAAGTAGCCTCCTAACCTCTGTAACTAGAAGAAGCCCTACTACAGGGGAAACCCGTGCAGCTGGCTGCAGTTCTCACAATGAAAAAACAACTTATTTATATTCAGTTGGTATTTCAGCTCCCCAAAACAAAGTGAATTACTAAACAAGTGCAAGATGCGGCGCAGCAGGGAAGCTCCGTAGTTGCCGTTTGGTGAAGCAGCAAACCTGGTAAGTGTTTCTAATTTAGCCTAATTATGAATTGGCTGCTCCTTTGTTGCCACTACATATTTTACTTTTATAACCTAACTGTGTGCAAATGTTAGACAGCTTGTTAGTGCTGTTAAATTAATGTTCTCTTCCTTGAATTCCCTGAATTTGTTTTTAATCAGTTCCGCGCATGCTCACAACGCTTCTAGTCGAAGCTCATCTGCCTTAAACAAAAAATGAATGTCTTCGTCTCTCTGTCGTCCACTGTATGTAAAACATGTTTTACATGTTGCTAAAGCAGCATGTGTGTTGGTGTGGAACCTCGAATTCACTTGTGTTCTTTATTTAATTTTGACTAACAAATAATTTTGACCTCTCAAAGTTTATAACCTTAAGTTGGCCAAATATTTCAAGCAGTTGAGTCAAATGAGGGAATTTCTTCTCAATTTGTTTAATTTAAAAGATTTTCAGATGCCCGAAACGGCGAAAATTCAAACTTCAGAAACAAGACTTAAGAGTGGGTATGAATGTGTGTTCAAAATTTTAATAGCAATCCAGCCAACATTTGCTGATTTATATTTAGGTCTGGACCAAAGTGTCGGGCCATTAGAACATTTTGATTTCGCACCTTCTATTCGTTGCTCAACTTCATTACGACCTGGAATGTTCTGACTGTATAATTTTTTATAGGGAGAGAAGATAAAAAAATTTCCCCTCGGGGATTAATAAAGTAACTACCTACCTACCTATCCATACAGTTGATGCGAATGCACCGAAGTGTACAGATTTGAAGAAGACATGCAGCTAACTCCCTTTCCCTTTTTAACTGCTCCCATCAGAAGGTCAATTTTCTTGCTGCAAGACAGCAGCCACACCTGTTAGTACAGTGTGAAACTCACTCAACGCAGTACCCTCACACTGTCAACAGTTTTAAACACATAATTGTTTTCTGCTTCTGTAGTCATCACACAGGACACGGATATCTTATCCAGCGCAGTGAACCAGTCACCAGGACGGCCTTCTCCTCTGGGACCAGTCTGCTTGTCAGCCTCCTGCTCGTGCTGCCCGAGAGCTCGCTGTGCTGCTTGTCGGCCTTCTCGTAGAGGCGAAAGGACTTCACTGTCTCTATTCTCACGATGACAGCGGAGGGTCAGGTAACCCTCAGTGACAACATTGCCGTTGTCCCACTATGTTGTTGTGTGCATTGTATGTGCCGTGTACTTGTAGTTCAAAGTCAAGCTGCCGCCCAGCCCGTGTGAATGTCGAGCACTGCTATGTTTGGAGTGCTGTGGTTTGGAGGGAGCGTCGCTGCGTTTGACGTCTCCGTCTGTCATTTGACCTTTTCCGGAGCGGTCGTGTCTTAGCTGTCATCAAAAAGCTTAAATTTCTTTTTAAATGTTATACAAAATAATTCGTTCTACAGGTTACTTTCATGGTCCTTTCCTTTTATCGCTCAGACTCTGGAAAATCTGTTTGCACGTTAGGCAACACGAGAGCAATTGTAGCACGCTGAGGGTGCATCTTTGTTGTTGCATGTCTCCTTTGATTGAGGATGTTGCTCTCTGAAGTGGACTGGGACTCTGGTGTCAGTGCCGGAGTCAAGAGTTAACCAGCCAATTTCATGCTTTATCATAGAGCAGATAAAAGAGGCTCTTGTCTTTATGTCTTCCTCTTTGTGCCGGGGCTTTTGTCTGCTCCTCGTTGTCTTGTTTGTTCCTTTCTTCTGCTTTCCTTGTGACAGAACTGCCTGCCTGATTATTAGAAACTCAAGGATGATTTCGTAATAAGTTCTTGGTCAGGATCTTTTGACCCTCCTACCATCACCATCACGATAGATAGTTTCACTGGAAGAATTCACTCTAAAAACCCAAAACAAGAGCCGCTGTCTTTTTAGTCCCTCAAACATAATGACATGAGAGATGTTTGGGAGAAGTGGAGAATATTGACAGAGTTCTGAAGTGTTTATATAATTGTAGTGCTTCAGATTAGTGTGTAGGTGTAGCGGAACAGTTGGACCAAAATGAATGTGTCATTGTGTCCCTCCTTCCTCTGTCTCTGCCATTGACTGCAGTTTGTGTCACACTAATCCCTGATATTAATCCATGTTGAGTCGCTTCCACTCATTCAGGCTGTTGAGGATTATTGTGTCCTCGAATGACCGACCTCTGTTTTTTTTTATTTTTTTTATTTACTCCTCTCCATGTTGATCAATATGGATGATTGAGCGTGGCCCTGTTTGAATGTGAACAAGACTGTTTGTTTTGGGAGGATGTGGGATGAATTGGATGGGTTACCTGAATAAATTCAGCTGAAATGTGTCTGGCTTTGATCAAATCAGTAGAGGGGCAAAACGATAGGTTAAATCATGAATTATTCTATAGTGTCAATAATGGTGTGAGCTGAAAAAACGGTTTATTCAGCAGAAAAATTGAAGAATGAATGCATTTTTTTTGTTCTATTTAGCTGTTTAAATATTTTTTAAATAAAAAAAATACTCCAAAGTCACCGCTTCCACCTTTTTATAATTTGAATATTTTCTTGTTTTACAATTCTCCTATGTTGGTGAACTACATATCTTTGGCCTTTATGAAGGACACTTTTCGGTATTTTACTATTTTCTGACATTTCAGAAATCAAATAATTTGCCAATAATTCAAAGTAATTATTTGCAGATTATGTAATAATGACAATAATCGTTACTTCATTTAGTAATGTATTATCCCATTAATTTATACAGAAACAAAAACAAAACAGCATTCCAGCTTCTGAAAATGATTTTTTTGCTTATTTATTCCAGATACCAGATATCTTTGACTTTTATGTTAATGGTTTTATAACAAAAGCATTTTAGATGTAGAAACCTGCCGTGGTTCACTATTTTCTTTTAATGTTTTTGGTTAAATGGAAAGATAATTGCCAGATAAAGCGTTCGTTGTTTCTCGATATAGCTGCTGTTAATTGTGCGACATGGAAACCTATAGAGACAGTTGAAAAGTTATTTTTCTCAAAGCAAGGCCGGGGGAGCTTTTGTACTCTGAAACAGTTGCGCACACAAGAGGAACTGAAAAGCATTTCACTAAAACAGGCTATCCCCGAGGCCGGTGCCGACGGTATCGATTATGCCAGGAAAACCTCTTTAGTGTGAAGCAGTCAAGGATCACATACGCAAGCTCTGTTCTTTCAAATAACATCTTTAACAATGAGGGAAATAAAAACAACTACAGCAGCCTGAAAAGCATTTCTGAGGTCTATACATGTGACAGAAGGATGTACTTTTTGAAATATTAAGGCGAGGCTGAATAAGGAAAGGAGAGCTAAAAATACTTTCATAGAGTCTAGAAAAGTGAGAATTTGAATTAAAGAGGAGGAACTGCAGCATATGTCCTGGAGGAGGAAAACTGCCGTACGAAAGTGAAGTCGTTCATCATCTGTAACCTTGCCAGGACACGGGACACACTCTTAGAAATCTGATGTGAACAGAACCAGCCGATAACAACAACAACAACGCTCTCATAAGACTGCTTGATAAACACGGTTCCAATCCCCAAGTAGTCCAGTCAAACCCAGAAAAAGCTTTGTTTCTGTGTACCCGTGTAGCCAGAGATAAATAGAGGGCTCATGTAGCATAAAAAGATTTCTCCAGATTTATGAGGCTCTGGCACAGAGAGGTATTGATCCATTTCCCCCATCTGAAACAGTCGAGAGGATGCAACTGCCAACCTCCCAACGGTTTACTTACATTTTGTGTTTTGTATAGGTTGTTGTTGTTGTTTTCAGAGTGACTTGCTGTAACTGGAGAGTACGATATTACTATAAACGCCTGTTAGGAAAAAAAAAAAGATAATGTTCCCAGCAAGGTCCTGAATAATAGGGACATATCGGGATCGATTTGTTGTTGTCGAGTTTTTCAAACATGGCAACAGAAGTATTGACAACAGGGTTAAAATATGCGATGTTTGTTTGATTATCTCGAACTGACGTCTTGAGGGGAAAAGGGTTTGTTTTTGGCAATTTTTATATGCTGTAAAGGATTTTGGTTGTACACTATGTGAATTGATCGGTCACGAAACCCCTCCCCTAAATCGTAACTCTGCTGGGGGTGGGGGTTAAATGGTGGTCTGCTCTCAACCAAATATATGACAGCAAAAGTGTAAGGAAAGTATTAAATGGTTTGTTTGCCTGAACCAACTAACTGCATGGCAAAAATTATGCGGTTTAAAATTTCTTTCTTAGGACATGTAACTTCACCTTCAGTATTTCAGCACACTTTGGAGCCATCAAGTGCATATGTATGACCCCTTTCCTATTTAAAACGCTGTTTCTATTTGGAAATAGTAAAAACGATCAGACATTATTTTCAACTAACTTATTATGTAGCCAGCAAACATAAAAGTGAATACAATCTGCTGGTGACTGGTGTCATTTCAGCCAACAAAGCCATTTGGCAGTATTTAGAAATGAAAAGCAGTTTTTGTCTGCCTGTGTCTAAAATTATGGATCAATTATTTAGAAGATTACTTTGCCACTGCAAAGTTTCAATTGTAAATGTGCCTCTTTTTATCTTTTAAACTTTGTGGTTTGTGAGAGCAGAGAGCTCGGTAGGTTTAGCAACAGCAACTAATGGTGTCGAGGTGTAGATGAGACCACCTTTTTATATCTGCCGCCAACAAAGATATACATGTAAAAAGTATTCAATGAAGTTTACCCATCGTCATCACCGACAAAAACAACAACAACAACAGCAGCAGCAGCAACAACAACAGCACAATACTTTAGATAGAACAATAGAGCCATCGCTCACACGTGGAGAGGTGCAGGTCATGGGCTGCAGCTTTGCCTAATAGAGGCACTACATTAACTGGTGGTGGGTTTTGACAGATCCAATTAGGCTGAGCTCTACACCTTTGCCACCGCCCCGCCCAAGCAACCCTCACACCAGCAGCTATATGGCAGCCTGGCATTCAGAGTGCACCAGCTCAGCCGGAGCCTCAGTACTGTCCGTGGTAGTCCTTTGGGTTATCAGAGGGAGCTGCATCAGTGGAAACATTGGTGATTAGCGCCGTTATCCGAACCTTTATTGGTGTTGTCTTTCTTGGCTTTGGCTATTTTCATCCAAATAATCACTCACAATTCATATAGGCTAGATTGCATTACTAAAAAAATGTGTGTTTCCATGCTGACTACTTTTCATGCTGCCACCACATCCCCTCTTTCCACATCCCTCAAAATGCCTATTTCTGTCTTTGGTGAAGCTGCTTTTCTCTCGTCTCACCACAAATGTCCAAATGATAGGTTTTGTGTCGAAGGAGAAAAGGGAGTCATGCTTCACAAGATGGAGCACCGCAAAACATCTGACTCCTGCCAAGGAGAGGAAACAAAGCAGGCTCATTTTGTTTTTTTTTGCTAAGTCTATTCTTTTGTCCTCATCTGAGGCCTGCTTTTCTTTGTGTACCCTTCACTCTCCCTCTAGCCGCTGTCCTCCCTCTTGATTGTTCCTGAGAAACAACGCACTTGTCAATCTTTTTCCTTTTCAATAGCTAATGTCCTATCTATCCTCCTCTCCCCAATAGTCAAGCCAATTAATTCGATCAAGCTATTGAAAGTCATTTTCAGTCGCAACGGGAGGGCAGCGGCAGACTGACAGCGCCGGCTCAATATAGCTATTGTTAAGAAAATTAGAGACACTGAGTAAACCAAGGTAAATTAGCCGAATGTATCCCGAAGTAATTTTATGTCCGGACTGTTCAATTATGTCTCTGTGTGCATCATTTCCCTGTTATTTCTTGTCCAGATGTATGTACACATTGATGTGTACTTTTCATTATGTCTTGTCAGTGTAAAGAGGAAAACATACAAGACCATGAGAAATGATACTTTCAGACTTCAGTGTGTTAGTTGTCTGTTTTAACGTGTCACACCACACCTATATTCCTTACAGTCGGCCTCCGGTCGAAGTGGATCGAACCCTCTGCAAACGCTTTCCACCCTTCAGTCTTCAGGCACCCAGAACATGCTGTTTAAACAGCTTCTTTTTTTTTTTTTTTTTTTTTTTAGAAAATGGAACCTCTGTTGCAAATGCACTGAAAGATGATGAGCTGTCCAAATACTGTTGAATGAGAATTGTGTGTGAATATTTTCCACCTTTTTCTGCTGACGCGAGCTATCAAACCCCCCATGCAGGCCTTCGATGTAGCTCTCCATTGTCTTGCAGAGCTGCAGGAAATTGAAAGGGAAGATGAGCAGAGTGTTGGTGAAGGGGAGAAGAGGTGGAGGACGGGAGTGACGTGCAGCCCGTCAGGGTTTTTCTGAGACGCAGTACACGGAAATGAACTAGCCTTGCATGACTCTGAGTGTGAGGATGTACAGGGCAGAGACGCAAGCACATTTGTTTTAGGAAACACAAGAGATCAAATCAGTGATTTTATTTCTTCTCTGAAAAAGACTTCAGGCACAAATCCAGGTTTAATATTTCTGCAACATCCTTTCAAGCCCACGCGTCCTTCCACCACTGCATCCAAAGCTCTATTGTAATTCAGAGAAAACGGTAAACCTTTGGAGAATTGCAGAAAACGTACTCGCTCAGCCTCCGAAGAGCATTTGTCCCTTGAGTGTTAAGAGTAAAAACTTAATGGAACAAAAATTTGATTTGCAGCTCTCAGTGACTTGAAGAAGGCAGAAAAGCTTATTTTCTGCGACTGTCATTCTCTTCAACCCTGTAAGTGCTTTCCTCACGTCAGTTACGCATTTTCCCACATTTCCTCTTGTGCTGATAAATTATGATGAGAGTATGAACAGGCTGTTCATTTCGGGGAGTACAAAGTGGTTTTAGGCAAGGTTAAAAACTCCGTTTCGGCTCTTATGTGAGCCCTGGAATGTGAAATTAGCGTTTTATTTCAACCCTGCCGTTGCATATTTTGTGAATATATTCGAATATTTCAACACTTGATTAATAAAGTTTATTTGTCCTCTAGAAGCTGTAAATGCCAAAATTAAAAGTCACATAGTGTTCCGCTTGTTGTTACAAAACATATTTCACCAGCCAAGAGATGCTGCCTTGGTCCTTTTCAAACTTTACAGATCCACCTGAAAACAATCATTTAATCACAACATGGTGTACGGGCATTTATAGTGATCAAGCTAATCAATACAGAAATTGCAGCAATTTTATTTGAATTTTAATAACTGAGTTTTTCATTTGTGTGTCTGTTATTTTAAATGTAGAACAAGAGGTAAATGAAAACAGAAGACAATGGCAACACTCTGTTATTGTTCATTTTCCCCCACTATTGTGCTCGGGTATTGGAGAAGGTGGGACGTGTGATGTGCAACGCAGCAGGTCAGAGCCGGGAAAGTGGGTTTGCTCTGGCGGGAAATGGCTATTTACGTAGCTGAAAATGGAGTGGGCCTTTCTGACATTTTCATAGCCCTGCAGGCAAGAGTAACCTTCAGCGGAAAACAGAACGATTAAAGAAACAGCAGGGAGAGATGGAAAGGGAGAGGCGGAGTGAGAGGTGGGGCAGAAATCAGGGGTGATTGCATGGTAGAGTTAAAAATGATTGGAAACCGAGTTTGGGAGAAAGGAGCGGGAAATAAAGATGGACAGAAATAGACAAAAAGTGTTTGGAGGTCAGTGAAAGGTGGGACAGAAGAATACGGGGATTGACAGGTAGAAAATCAAGACAATAATGGAGGGTAATGCTTGACAAGGTTAACAAAATACTTGCAACTAATCTATGAGAATGAAGTTCAATAAACAACACATTTCAGCCTTTCCATTAGAGCTTTCCACCTTGTTGCACCCTTTCAGCACAGCTGTCACCCAAATCAAATCTTCAAATGCCTCCGCTGATGTGACATGGCAGCAAAATGATGCGTGTGCAAATCATAATGGCCACGCAAAACAGATCAAGTTAACACATCATTCTTCAATAGACTTGACATAATAATGTGCACCATAAAGTGTCCTTGTCCCTGTTATTGTCTGTGAACAACTGAATGCAGCCAGGTGTAATCACTGGCTCGCATATGGAACAAAAAAAAACATTGGAATTGTGGTTTTAGAGGAAAATCCCCTGAGAGAAGTGAGATATATTAAATGATATTTTCTGGCAAAGTTGCTTTATTTCTTTATGAAAAGTACCACATATGCTTTGAGCTGAATGCTAACATGCTAACAATTAGAATGCAAATATGGACGTGAAACAGTTTAATAATGTTTACCATGTGCAGCATTTTATATTAGTGTATGAGCATGCTACCATTTGCTAATTATCGCAAAATCCAAACTGAGAATAAGAGGAATGTCATTAGTTATGCAAGAATTGAGATGTATAAGTGATGGTGGTGATTCATCCTGAAGGCAACATGAATGTCCCGACCAAATTTCATGGTAATCAATCCAGATTTATCACTCAGAACCACAAATTATGGAGCCAGTGGAAATGTCATTAGATTGTCATTTGGATTTGGATGCACAAAAGCGATGGACCGACCAATTGGCTGGCGCTGCCATTCACAGAGCTAAAATAAATCCGTCTGGTTGTCTGTCCGTCACAGGACTACTGTATAGATAGCCAAATTTAAACAATGCCAAAAGGCAATATGGAGTTTCCAGTTCATTGGATCTCCATGACCGCGAGAGGAGACCCGGGCGTAAACCAGGGGTGGAACGGTTCAAGTAAAAAATCTGACCCCTTCTGCTCACTGGTCACGGTTCGCGGCATGTCTGTACTGTTCGGTTCATTTGAAACAGGCTACGAGGCATGTGCAGAAAAAAAAAACCTTCAAAAAGCTATTAAAAAAAACAAAAAAAAACCAAAGAAGCCTCGCACCAATAACCCAATAAAACATCCACCAGCATGGCTTCGTTCTGCTGCATGGGAACATTATGGGTTTAGTGTTACCTATGACGAGGACGGGGAAAAAAAGTAGTGGCTAAGAAGTTGGCTGTGTGCAAGCACCGTGCAACACGCGTTGCTTATGCTAGCAGCAGTACTTCCAATATGATGAACCATTCAAGAAGACATCACCCCGGTGTGTCCCTGTACAGGGCAAGGAGGAGAGAGTCGGAGTAGGAAAGAGCAACTTCTTCTCACCATTTAAACGGCGTCTCCATGCAGATTCAGAAAAGGGCAAAATCCAGAGCCAAAGCATTGGGGGTGTTTAAAGCAAAAGTTATGCAGCCCCATGCAGTTGTGGAGGAAGCTGGATTTCGGTATATGATTGAACTTGAGCCGCGCTGTAATATCCCCTCCTACCGACACTTCAGCAGCGCAGTAACTTCCCAACTTTATGAACACTGTCAAAGACACAGCCTTCATGGCTCTTACTACAGAAGAATGGACCAGAAGGGCTGAACGTTACCTAACTGTGCCCACGACATCACTTCTGAGTGGAGGATAAAAAAGCATTCGTTCTGCTGACACGCTCCCCTTTATGAGAGACATACAAGTGAGCATTTCTCTGACCTCTGACTTAATGTTAAAGCGCTTCATTTTTTTTAAATAAAAATTAGTCTGTTTCTTTAACTCTCAAATGACAAAACTATGTTTTTTGTTTGCCCTAATTAGAAAACCTGTTCTTTGAAGAATGTTTATGTTTCTTATGTTGCCTTATGTTAACTTTTACATGATAAGCATAAATGTACCAAACTGAACCAAACACTGTGACCTCAAAACCACAATATGAACCAAACATTTCGTGAACCGCTCCACCCGTATACAGAAAGAAGCGAGGCATCAGAGCAAAACTTTTCGAAGATCCAGGAGAAACTGTGGGAGAAAATGATTTCTATGTGGCTGTGTAGCCAAAGGACTGATCATATCAGTACACGCAGCTAATAGACCCTGATTATGAACAACCTCATTTCCTACAAATGGCTCCTTTGCGGAGTCACGACGAGTGCTGGAGATTATTATTTTTCTTGAATGTACTGTCTTTCTTTCATAAAATAACAATGTCACTGTAATGAGAAATTTGGTCAAGACACAAATGTATTCAACTTATCTTCGTATTTTCTTCCCTTTAAATCTGTTCCTCTGTAATTAAGTCAGGGTGCAGGTTCATGAGCTATGACTGTTTCATTACTTTTGAATAGGACAAGATGTGCTGATATGGAAAAGGATGAGATATCAATATGTCCGTTATTACTCCGGTCGTTATTAATTTTATTATTCGCTGCATACTTTTCATTTGACGTGCTCCCAAGGCTTTGCAGAGATTAAACATTTTTTTTTACATGATAGTTAATTCAGTTCTTTTGAGGCCAAACTTTTTATGTTTAGTTTTACCTCTAGCCACAGGTTTGGGGTAATTTCCTTGAATTATTACTGAAATAAAAATACATGTATCATCTTGTTAAAACCGGTAGGCTATACAGTATACTGAAGGTATCTTATGAAATAACAGTTGAGTGAAAAGAATTGCATTTGATGGCATATTATTCCACAGGAAAGTCTAAACTTCTGAATTTCTTCTCTTCTCAGAGGTACAGAAAGCTCAGAAGAGGTGTGAAGATGCCCCCGCTGCGTCAGTTTGACAATTAATCCCGTTGTGACCCGGTAGGCAATCATCTATAATGAAGGTTCAAGAGTAAAAAGTGCTTTTCTGGATTTTTATGCAGGGTAATTATCCAGATTCATAAAATGAGAGATTCTTAGCTTTATTTAAATTTTTTATTCTAAGCAGACTTTGTGCACTGAACTATGTTCAGAGGTTGCACATAGAAATTTGCTCACATCAGGTGTACATGCCAGAGGATGGGCTTCTTGGCATACTGACAGTGGTGCAACTTGATGGCTGACTCCTCTGTGTAAAAAGTGTGGGAACAGGCATTATTAATATGTATAGCTTTTTTCCTCTGCGTCCTCCCAGTGGAATACAAATTCTGATAGCGTGTAGTGGTAGTATGAGAGCTGCGAGGCTTTGTACCGCCACTGGTGCTGTGTATCCCTCAGTGGGGAAAAATGCCATGAAAGTCATCAGCAGCTCTGGGAGGTTAATGGCTCTGTTATAAATCACACAAGACAGTTGGGTTATGGGTGCTGTAAGCATCTGGCTGCAGTTATAGGTTATGGCAAAAGACTCCGCTGCAGTGGGTTGTTTATCATTTAAGAGTAAAATTTTAATATCACCTTGGTTTATCATAATCCAGGTGAATAAAACATGACGACGGCACAAATATTGAAAAACTACTAAGAATCATCTCAATCACAATGAGAGCCACTTGTAATGTGTTGAAGTTTGTTTTGTGCATACTAATCTAATCAGTGCGTATTCTGATTAATTTTAGGATTTAATCAAGTCACTTGAATTGTACTCATTCCAAAACATTGAGGAGTTTGAGAAATGAGGTCACCACAAATTACCCGTGACATTTCAGAAATACTCACTTTTTTTTCTACTTGAAATACCTTAAGATGAAAACAAACTCTTATACTTGTGCATACTATTAAGAAAAGGAGAAATTATTTGTTGTGATACCACCAAAATACCATATAGATTCTCTCATAATTACTCATAATTGGTGGCATGTTGTCGATCATGTGTCACTGAGGCAGGCTGCTCTTCAAAGACCTTTTACCAAATAATGTCCTTTTAATGGGAGTGAAATTTGGACTAAAACACAACCCTGAAAGGTAGGTTTAATTTGTAAAAATGTTCGTTAAACATTTAAAGCGAAACATGAACTAAATCAAATATGAGCCAACTCCTTTCTTTAAGATCTCTAATTAAAATGCTTAAACGACATATGTCATTATTTATACGCTTTAATGTAGTTTCAAGCGGATTCTGGTGATATTTTATCTATTTGTCATCAACTCTAATTTCTCGTATGAGAACCAATAAGTTGAGCCTGGTGTGTAAACATAACAAATGATAATACAGTAACATATTATTGTAATAATATCAAACAAGTCCGCTTTAAAGATGTTTCACTTGCTGACAAATACAGTACATTATTGCTCTACTAAAAGCAACTTGTACTAAAAGCACTGTTCCGTCCAGCTTTACAGTGCTATCAAACATTAACATGAAACTGAACTTGTTAATGCTACTTAATATATGCCAACACTTGTCTAATATATCTCATCATTATTACTGACAGTATGTAGGTCTGTCTATTTTTATTATTCTGCGCTTCTCTCATGTCAAATCAACAGTCTCCACCTTCCCGTACACCTCACTGTCTTTAGCAGCAATTCTTCATTAGTCAGTCATGTATGAATCTGTCTCACTGCAGGCATCTGGAAAATTGATTGAGCGTGGATGGACAACCACAGTCTGACTGACAGTGTCTATGGTGTAAATTATAAAGTAATTTCTCTTCCAAGAATTCAATAAATGTCTGAGGTAAAATTAATTCAGCGTCTTCGCCACTGAAACGAGTTTCTTTGATGCGTCTTTACCTTTTATCCTGTAATTTCGATGTTCTGCCCTCAATTTTGCACCAATTTTTTTTGCCGTTAGTGCCTCAATGGCCAGCCAACATAATTAGCTCCATGGTAAGCCCCTTCCAATTAAACCCAATGCCAAGGGCATGTGATTATGAACGGGGCAGTGGCGTGCCCCCGCTGAGGAGAAAGAGCAGAAGTAAACCATAACTCATGCAGCGGTTGGTTATGTGATTTCAAGTGGCCTCATATTTCTTTGGTACAGAAGCACCTTAGATGTGTGACACATATACTGCAGGGAGCTCGGTGTCGCTGCGATGCATCAGCCAGATAGACAACAGTTACATTAAAGTGAGACTTAATACAAAACCATTAAAAATCACTGACTGAAATACTTCATTGAGAACACACAAGATTGAATGTGTAAGAAAAAAGCTCCTTACAATAGAGTTTGAAAGCAAATACATTTTATTTTGAACAAGAAAAATCCACCCTCACGAACTGTCTTTTTAAATAGAAAGGCAACACAATTTTCCTACAAAAGCTGCATTGTGAATGTGCACATTTTTATGTACTCTACATTCTACGGTCAAACAGAATTTTGCAGCCTCCTGTGTTAGAGACAGATGGTTTTGAATGTTTATCACAACTGTGTGTGAAAAGGAAACGTTCAATCTAAATGGAGCCCTCAAGAGTAATTTCCCTCCATACAGCGTCATTTTAACGTTGATCTGTTGCTTTTTTCTTCTTCATACGTAAAGCTTTGGCCGCACTCCGCTGAAGTTAATCAACTGCCTGAAGTGGCATCGTTCCTTCACCCACCCTCCCTTTTGTTTTACTCGTTTCCAACTCCACTCGCTCCGGTCCATCAGAGGCTCCATTTTAAGATGGGTTTTAAAGTTCACGTTGGATGGACACAGCTTGCCACTTTGGTTGCTGTGGAAACCAGGTTGACGCATGGACAGATTGTTGAAAACAGTGAGTGGGATTTTAAGAGGCTATACAGGCCTGTCAAGATTTATGGATTGAACTGGACAGTTGCAAAGAGGGTGGGGGAGGGGGTGGGGGGGATTGTACAGTGTGTTTGCATGCAGCTACAGAAACCGCAGAAAGGAACATAGTATAATTCTGTGCTTCTCACATTCAAACACTCCTCTTTAAGTTAGAGGTCACTGCCTAATGAAGACCACTGCACAAAGGTCACAGTGTTTACCCATCTCTTTACTTACGACTATTAGGCAATCTATAACCAGCACTTGTCAGCACTGAAAGGACAAGTTGCACCAATAGTGTGGGCTGAGACCTTATGTGAAGCAGGTGCATGCTGGTTTAATGGGGTGCAGGATTTGGACGGTGACCAGTCAGATACCTCTTAGGCCTCTGAATTTGGCTTACATCCTGCCCGCTAGACATTACCAGCAGCTCAGCTTGCAAGCAGATAGGACCAGCACTGCGTCTTGGTAAAAATAGGCAAGAATTTGGTGGTCATGTCGCCATGCTTGAAGTAAGTTTGATTCTTCTGAGGCTCAACGCCACAGCGGAAATGATAAAGATCTGCACTAATGGATGGAAGACTGATGGCATCTTAGCCAAAGGTGGTAAGGGCTATTGTTGGCGGGGAGAGACGTCGGTGTTCTGTTTCATTCACTGTGTTCCCATGTTCTTGACTGAAGTCTATTTTTATGGTCACTGCTTGTGCCGGAACGTTTGCACGAAGAAGGACGTATCTGGAGCGCATAAATAGGAGAGCCAGTAACAGCTATCACCTCACTGGTGGCAAGTTTCCATCAGTTAGAGTCCTGCTACTGTAAAGCAGCCCAGCACACTGTAATCTGGGCAATTGCTTTTCTGTGCGTCACAACAGATTAAAATCTGTACGTAAACCAAAAGGGAAATAGAATTTAATGGAACAAATGAACTACAAAAATGCCCTGAAACTGCTATTTAAGCCATATCATCAGCAAACTCAGCAGAACCTGAAAAAAAAATATGTTTGTCTTGGATGAAGACAACAATGCTGGTATTGTGAGATGTTTATAGTTCTAGCAGCAACTATTTGGAGTCTGGGAGACTGTTCATATCTGCCAGCATAAACACCTCACTGAGTTGACCGTCTGTCACAATAACTTTTACCAATAATATTCACTTTCAAGGCAGATCAGAAGCCCACTACAGTAGATATGAGGTCAAATGTTATGATTCAAATAATGATATTTTTTAAGATGGATTAATTTGTATTAATATATGAAAACTATTTAACTGATTCCTATTGTTCGGATTGTTCAACCTCTGTGGTGCTAAACATTAGTGTAACTGTATTGCATATAAACAAACGTCATAAATTGGAGCTTGTTTGTGGAGACAGAATGAGAGACACTTGTGAAACGTAGAAAAGGTCATAATATCGATAACAGTCTAAATGAACAGAATGAACCATCATGTAAAAAATGTTTTTAATCCCTGCAAAGTATCAACTGCAGTTACAAGTGTGAGGAACAACGTGGATCTATGATGTGTTAATGCGCTTCTGGAGTTACACCAGCGGGTCAGTGTGTGAAGTGACTACATAAAGCAATACACAGAAAAGGAGCAAAGACATCCGGTCATATATTTCAAAATAAAACATTACTTGAGTCTACAGCTGTTGGGCTATAGTCAGACCGAAAAATATGTAATGAATCTTTACACAAACGTTGAGCTATGTTGTGTGTTTGTCTATTACCGTGTTTATTTAAGTATTGAAACATATTGAGGCCCACTTGTCGTGTTTCTTGTCTAATATTTTTATATGCCGTAGGTTTAACGTGGGCTAAATATTTACATGATGAACAACCCGCTTTGTAGGCATTTATCGTCTGATAAAGTCTGTTTAAATTCACAGCTTTGGTATGGCAGATTTCTCTCTACCTGTGCAGACACGTAATGTGCCATTATCGTGAAAAGCTACTTCCTATCACAATCTGTTTCAGTGGGTTAAACTTGACAAAACCGCTGCACTGGACAGGTTTGCTTTTTGCTTTGGCAGCCAGTCTTTACCCATCTGTTTCCACTGTTGCTAGGCACGGAGGAGCACCGGGAAATTCGGAAACGGAACGGGACCGGTAAGGCAAAGCGCTTTCATATCTGTGTGTCGGCGACTGTCACAGGCGGGGAAGAGTGCTCTCTCTGCAAAAAGTTTTTGATTTGCCCGAACTGATTCTTGATGCGATATTTCCAGGTGTAGTGTTCGTGGTTTCAGACACACTGGACTAAATTGGAAATGTGGTGGGGTAAAGTTTAATGTTCCCGATCGCTGGCGGATCAACTGTGTCTGTTGGTTTGGAGAGAGACTAAGAATCTCAGCGCTTATGCGTAATTGCGCATCAGCGGCATCAGGAGTGTAGCCTTATCCTCCTTCGCTTCACTTGTCATCTCGTAATACAAATACTTTTGACTGGTTTACAATTATAGGAAAAAGGTCCCATACTAATGTTGTTACTTAATGAAAATTATATATAAAACCAAACTAAATAACTGTTGCACCATGTGAATAAAAAACAATAACAATGCGATTGTTGACTGAGCAAGATAAGGTCAGGAGTCATAAAGTGGGATGCTCTATTTAACAGTAGTTTATGTTTAGACGTCGTTTTTGAAATCTTACCAAAGAATAGGTAACTAAAGTTACCCTTTCAGCTGCAGATTGATGCCTATTCCCTCAACTCGGTTTATAGAGCAGTATTTTCCACTGAAAATAGTCAATAAGTTCTCCTTGTATACTTGTGGCTCTGCACTGCCCACTGATATTGCATAATGTGAAATTATAGCAAATTAAATATTCACTTTTCACAAGTTGTTAATTAATTTAAACTTACTAATTGAATTATAGGATTCATCACCTCTGTTAGCTTCATGATATGCCTCTATAAGAACTACGGTCTCGAGCTTTGCGTTGGTAATTTGTGTAATTTGTATATCTTGTCCCATTAAAATGTCCTGCTCACTGCAAAGCTACAACCTACCAGGCATTCCAGGGCTCTTTGCTTTTAAAATTATTTCTACACACATGCTGCATTAGATATGGTCTAATGGGACTAATAACGTCAGCTTCAACAGCCCTCTGCTTGTGGAAGAATTCTTGCAGTTTGACATGTCTATTTTATCAATGCTGGCAGTGTTTTGATGAAAAAACAGCAACCAATCACAGTTCTACAGAGGGAGACGGGTATGCCCGTGATGTTGGAATCAGTCAGGCTTCCTAAAGCAGCTAGTGTCATTGTGGAGCATGTGAACCTGCCACTTAATTATATTGGATTGGATCTGTTGCTGCAGTGTTGGTGCTCAGTAGTTGTTGTAACACATAAGAGGTCTGATAAATCAAGTGAAATATCAGTGTTGACTTAGAGAAATTGACATTGTGTGGCTGCTCCATTAAGGCTTTATTTATGGACAGCTCCTTTTAGAGTTGGCTTCTCCTGCTGAATGGCCCGGGCTGATGGATGCTGCAATCTGTCTTTGCTGTTATGATGAAGCATGCAATAAGTTTCTATCAGTCATTTGTGTTTTATAGTTGTTGGGTTTTTTTTAATGTTTTGCTAGAGGGAGTTTGGCACTGTGGAGCTTTTACCGAAACTAGAAAGTAAGAGGAAATGGTTTGTAATGATGCATAAATTTGCCATTTAGCCATTCACCACGTTACGTTTGGTTTCAGGAATACACTACAGTAATTACAGTCTTTGTGGTCATGCGTAACATAAATTTCAAAGTGCAAATTCCATTTGGAAAAGGCACTTAGTTTTTGGCCGTTACCTAAACTTTACCAGAGAGATCAAGCCAACGACGTCGTTGTGGTGAACACAGATTAGAAGGAAAAGATGGAAAGAAAACTTCCTGTATCATTTACATACCCTGTTTGGGAGGATTATGGTTTCTGAGTAACAATACAGGATAGCCATTCAGATATAAAGTACATTGAAGATGGATAAATAATGATATACTGCACATACTGTAGTATTTCCTTCTGTAACTGATTATATGTCACAACACAGTGAACAAGCTCATCTGTCCCACAAATTCATGTTAAACAGGTTGTGGATTCTTCACAAGAGGAACTGATTAATAGTCAGGTGTTTATTTCCTTGCATTACATTATTAGCGAAAAGAAACCAACCACACAAGACCAGAAAGACAGCAGATTCCTGTCTTCTAAAAAAAAAAAATTGTCAAAGTGTACCTTTGTCACCTGGTTCCTTACCGCAGACATGTGCCTGTAACTGTAATAATTGCATCACACTCCCTCAAAACCACCTGGAAGTTCAAGCTGTGGGAGAGGTGCAACATTAGTAATAATAATAGTTTGATTTGTGACTTAAAATTGTGTGGTATAGTTTCTAATGTTGACTTGTGTGTAAGAGCATGAAAGACAAAAAAACCATTGGCACTTTGTAATAAAATGAGTTGGTGAACGGCAGTTTATTATTTAGCCTGAAATATTTAAGACACTTCCAATTAATAGCTGCCAACATAACTGGCAACCACATTCAGTAAAACGCTGACAGACCTGTTTTTTTCATAATTTGTCCATCACCTACAGCTCTGTATTTGAAGTTCCCAAAGAACCCCATAACAACCCACCCACACCTCCGTCCTCCTACGTGGTTGTGGATGTAACCACATGCAGAGCAGAAGGGGTTCATTGTAAGAGTGATGCTTTGAATCTCCATCGCTGTTACAGCACAAATACAGTCCCAGAGCCACTGTTAAAGAAAAAAGAAAAAAGAATGGAACTTTTTCAAACAAGATGGAAACATATTTCATCTTTTGTTCTCTTCATTTTACAGTAAACATAAATAAACATTAGGCCTACCTCAAACTGTGCTGTGTATCGGACTGCGACTTTTGGATGTTGTTACACCCTGTAGCATGTGTGTGTTAGAAGTATTGCTTAGGTTTATGTGTTTTTGATGTCGGCAGCAGTGGAGTACGGAGAAGCAAGGGACAAACTGCCTGTCTGTCACTCTGTTGTTAGCTGTCGGTACTAGTTTTTACTTCCACCTCAGGAAAGCAGGAGTAAAACACGACCTGACAAAATGCTTTTAAGTTGCTTAATGGTCCTTTTAGCGCTGAGTGCTGAAGACACTTGCTCATTTCACAGGGTTGTTTGAGAGAAATCATTAAAATGAGATGTGTGAGGGGTCACTCTGTGGCTGCTTTCTGTCCACTTGAGGAATTGAAAATTGTCAATGTTAATTTGTGGAGAAAAATGTCACGTGCCCTTCACAGTGTAATTATTTACTCCAGGCTTAATCGGGTTACTTGAAACATCTGGCAAGATTTAAAATGGAATTAAATTAAAAAAAAATTTTTTTAAAAAGTGAGGAGAAAAGTGTACACAGAAAAAGAATGAAAATAATTTGGGAATTTAGAAGGAGAAGCGTCGCCAGTCCACATCTGACAGGCTGAGTGTGAGAGTCTTAATGGATGAAACGCTGAGTGGTTTACAGTGACGCTCACATTATGACCACAATACACGGCAAAGCACAACGTTGACTTTTCCTTGTCTTGACAAGAAATGTTAGGGTCTCTCGCCCGCGGTCCTAAGGTCGCTTTCTTTTTCTTTGTTGTGAGCACCAGGCTGGCCCCTGGCTCATATACAAAGAACACCTTATATGCACTTAAATTAATATGTATGTCCGCTAAGGATGCTGCTGTGCCACTGTAAGACTTTCTTGGTAAATATGTGCATATGAGAGGCATCTTATGGAAATATGTTTAACCGCTATGTTCCTTGTTGGTATTTTTTATTTTTTTTGTTTCTTATATTGCTGCCTCTCTCCTTGCAATTTATCTTTTGATATGCCTCATCTGCAGTCCAGCTGGCTTCTGGCTACTTTGCTTTGACCTTTCTCTGATGGTCCTCCTTGCTGCTCTTATCTACGGTACAATCACCTGCTGAGCCAGGATGACCAGCCTGCTCACACAGCTGGAGTCCGCGATGTCCGAGACCAAACGTACACACTTCTGGCTGTTTGTCGACCTCTCTGCTTCTGGTCTTTCTCCTTCTCTCTCTCTCTCTGTGCGACTGCCGCCCTTGATTTCATCCTTCGCTGAAACCAATCACTGAAGTGACCTTCAGTTGGATTCTCTGAAAGGTTTTGTGCTAAAATGGTGCTGTACTTGCTGGTCACTTTTCCATTTGCCAGAACAAATGCACAACTAATTCTCAATTAGCCGGGGGTAGTAGCCTGGCACGGGAGGACATCACTGTTGCGTCATGGCAAAGAAGAGCAGCACTGTCATGCTCAACGTTGTCATGTTTGGTGGTTGCTAATGTGAAGCATAGAAGTAATTTATTTGTTGTGGCTTTCATGTGTCAAATATTTGTCTGTGTGGGTTGAGCTTTCTAAAATTATAGTTTTATGATTTGTTGAAATTTGTGCAATATATTTCATCAAAAGCTAACTTTAAAAGTCGCAGTTATTTATTTAACCCATAATTTATTTTGTTACATGTTTTTTGGAGAGGTTTAGGATGAATTGAAAGTGGCAGATACATTCCGACAGTTTCTATTTATTCAGATGTTGTATTACAAGCGTCTTTCACAACCAAGCTTGATAAATTATACATTTCCTTGCCACACTCTTGGGCGCTGAGTGATAAAGCAACTAACGAGCTGTGCAGGGCTTTGACAGGTGCAGTGAACGGTGAACATTTATATTAAATGGCATGAAGAGTTGCCCTTCAAGCCACGCTGTCCCAGAGGGAGTGAGGTGTGGTGGTGTCCTGCCACCCCGAGTCCTCTGCTGGCCTGGGTTGTTGCCCTGTGTGAGGCTGGAGGTGGCAGAGACAGGGTGGGGGTGGACTTTCAGGGATTCTGACAGCTGCACGGAGCCGGTTTTAGGGCATGCAGGCTGTCCTTTTTCCCGTTGTGCACTCTCTCCCTACCTCTCCCCCTTAACCCCCCCCCCCCCCCCCCCCCCCCCGCCAGGCTTACTGGCATGCCTGACCGGAGGTGCACAGCCCGAGGATAGACTCAGCAGAGGCCGCCGGCTCCTCAGCGGGGACCGGAGAAGTGACACCGCTGACCCTAGTGAGGACGAGGTTTCACATTCTGTCGCTCAGTGTCTCTCTGTAGTCTCCCCTCCCGTCCTGTCGTGACACCTCAACCTCCCCTCTAAGCACTGTGCCCACACAGGAACGGATCTGGCAGTGAGATGTTAGAGTAGAAAAGGGGATAGTGGGCGGGAGGGGGAGTCAGGTTTTTCACTGACGGTAATATCAGCAGGCAGATCCTCCTCTGTGGGATGTTCAGCATCTGTGTTGAGCATCAAATGATCTCATTTTTTATTTGTGATAAAATCATCATCCACATAAACAAAAAGCAGCAGAGGTCCACCTCACTGCTGTAAACCAGAGATGCCTACACACACACACACATATTTGCACATGTGTAATGACTCACACTCACAGTGGCTCCAGTGTTGGAACGGCACGTTCACTTACACAAACACATGCTCACACACACACACACAGTGGTGCGTTTGTGCTGGCGGGCTGCTGGTGAATGACGGCGCTCTGAGGTCGAACACTGCCTCAGTGTTTGCAGCCAGGTACACCTCCTCAACCACGCCGCACAACAACAACAAACGCTAAATAGGATGCCTGTTTGAGTCCAACTGAACTCCTCAGGATGGGGTGGGGCTGAATCATTTGATCAGAAACATGCTATTATGGACAGCTTTCATGAATATGCAGATATTGTGTGTGGTATTGACTTTTTTTTAAAAACATTTATTTATGTAGGTTTGGTTTCATGTGTGTTTTTTCTTCAGAAACGCCCTGCTTCACATACATTCATTCACACACTCACACCTGGTAGCTGCCTGGCACAACCAGTCTTTCAGTGGAGCTGTGTTGGATCTCCTGTGGCTTAATTGCCTTGCTCAAGGGCACAACAGTCATCAGTATTGACAGAAGTGAGAGTGTTACTCATTTGCTTTCTCTCCATCAGGATTATTTATAGCTGAGATGACTAGTCTCTCAGTCTGGATGTCGTGTATGTCGAGGCCTCATCCTCCTCACTTTCCAGCCTTTCCGCTGTCAGGATTATGATAGCAATATTCATGTCGGCATTTTATGCGGTAAGCTTTTGCGACTTTACTGTGAAATCCCAGCCAGTGCTGCAGTGAGGAATAATGTGCCTCCCTCACCACAAGCTATTTTTGTTTGGTTGCTGTGAATGAATGAAATGCATTAGTTTAAGTAAAAAAAGGGATTATTCTGAGGTTACATTTTAGAATCATCCTCCTCTCTAAAAGCTTTTGAATGACATTGTGCTTTTAAGCACTTTGTTTATACTTTGCTTTACAAATTATTTTGTATTTTTCTTGTGAAGAGAAGAAGTTAATTATGTTGTAAACCATCACAAGCTAAATGTGCTTCTATTATCTTGTCCATGCCTACCCTCTAGAATAAGTATTTGATCTCACTGGAAGTCTGTGAACAATAAAGCTTGTCTTAGAAACAAAGTCTGCAGCTGACTGTAACAATGCTGTTTGAAGAGTGTTAATGGGTTTGGAGAAAATACCAAGATCAGAAAAGGCTATTTCCAAACAGCAGGCTGTCGCTGGTATCACCCAGATCGTAGCAGATGATGACTATGTAACAGTAGCAGCTATCAGGTAAAACTGGCGCCCCACAGATATTTGGATCAGCTACGTGTCATCTGTTTTACATTCAGCTGTCAGGGGCGCTGGGTGAAGATGTAACTGTCTACACCTGTGAGACTCGTCGTTCCATCACTGTAACAATTTTGCTTCTAGTGTGTACAGCTTATGAAATATTGTTATGAGCAGAAAAAAAAAAACTCAAGTATTTGCTCTGACACTTCATAATTAACAAGTTAGAAGAGCTTTTTGCTCTGCAGACATAAAGTGGCTCTGTAATTTTTTCTCAACAGTCACACTGATTTGCCACTTCACCCCAGTCGTCTTGTTGAAACACAATGAGCTCAAGATGACTCCTAACAAATCAGTTCCCGGAGTTTCCCCGCAGAAAATGAAAGTCAGAAACAACATTTTTAACTCAAGCATGACAATTGTATTTTTTGCTTCTTTTTTTTTTAACTCCATACCCCAGCAGTATGTGTGAGACGGTGCCTCTGTGATTCTGTGGCCTGCCTGTCCTGTCTGTGGTGTGCAGCTTCCATTCATGTGCCTGTCCTTTGAGAACAGCATCTGTTTTATCTCCTGCACAGTAAATGGCTCCCCTCCTGGCTCCAACAGCTATAGATATCAGCTATCAGTGTCATTACAGCCTGCGTGAGGTGGTACCAAAGCTTCCCTCCACCCCACCGAGCCACCGAACCCCCCACCGCCATCTCTCATTGATCAGGCTGGAAAGACAATCCATGCTGATCACAGTATCCTCCACCGTCTGGAGGGCTGCATCTGAAGCGCACACTCTTGTTTTATTGTGTCTCCTATTGAACTGCGCAGGTCGTGTGATGAGAGGAGGCTGGATATCGATGGGTGTGGTTCAGGTCACCCCAGATGAGCCCGATAGCTTCCGGTGATGCTGAAGATGGGCCTGTGATGCCATTATTGACGTAGCAGCTGACTCAGAATTGCTTATATCATTCAGCTGCCCTCTTTCATCCACATCTGCCATCTCCTCACAATGAACTGGGGCTTAGCGAACCTATCAGTGGTGGCCTGGCCTTTGATTAAAAGTCAGATTATCACCCTCTTACCATATGCGGGCTAAGCAGCTCCTGGAAACTGAGATTGTTTATTCTTTCCACAGTCTGCTCTCACACTGTTCAGTTTGAGTCATTGGTGTGTGTGTATTTTTTTTTTTTCCAGCGTTGTCTTCATCTCTCTATCTTCTCATTTATAGCTGAGGTGCTTTTCATTTCTGTGTTGTACGACTGTGTGGGTGATATGCGTTTGCACTCTGCTTGAGGCCTCTTATCATCTGTGTCAAACTGGTGGGCTGAGAGTGGCTGAAGAAAGCAAGGCCAGCTCTCTGCTCTTCAAGATCCCACATTAACTCCACTTCCTCCAGTTTAAAATCCCTCTTAGCCCTGCAGCAGCAGCTGAAACATTGGCTCTTAACTCACACAGCTGACGCACACATCGACTCACTGATCCACTAAATCACTTCTCTTAACTACATTGAACAGTGTCTCTATCTGTTTCTTACCGGTTTGGAGAGGCACTGCTTCTACAGTACATCTGACATATCCTGAGTTCATTAGCAAAGTTTGGAAAGACCTTCTATCTGTGATTCATTGCACATTTTCACACTTAAATTTGAACTTGTTTTCTCTTTTTGTTTGAGTTTTAAACAGAACTTGTTGAGGGAATGAGGCAGCAAAAGCTGAACCAACAAGGAGCTCCTCTAACATTAGTTATCAGCTTGACTTCGTCTCCCCCCGCCTTAGTTCAGGCCATCGCAAACTCACACCAGCCTGACAGAGCCTATAATTGAACCATATATTCTTTCCGCACGGTAAAGAGAAGAGGGGGGCATCTTTCAGTGCTCTGCTCCTGGGAACGTTTCTGCTGACAAAACAGGGGCTGCTGGGGTTGGGTTAACAAACGCAACGACACTGCTGTCACAGAGTGGGCACATCAAAAGATAAAGAGAGTAGAGGAATGGATGCACCTGCTCTCTGGGAGAGCCACGCAAAGCCGACTTTGTTCAGTCACAGCTCGGGATGAGAGGAGGTTACAGATATCTGTATGTTGTCCACAGAATGAAATCCTCATTTAGAGTCAGCGAGGCTCTTCAACCTTTCCTCATCAAAACAAAGCTGGTTAATCAGGAAAAAAATGGCAAAACAGTCAGTGACGGGGTTTATGGGAAAAGTGGTTTTATCATCGGCGACTACTTAAGTGCATTTCCCTGCCTCAGTGTTAAATTACATGAGTTAAAGTTCCAAGGGATTGCACTTCATTTTTGTGAATGTGTTTAAAATTTAAAGCAGTTATTTTTACAGGTGCAGCCTGCATATTCTATACTGCTATGTGTTTTGTAAAGCTGCGTCACTTTATGAATTTCTTTTGTACCTTTCAGCCCATGGCTCTTAAAGTTCATAAAAAAAAGATAATTGAAAAATGTTCAGCTATTTTCTGCTATCTGCGGTTTGCTTATTATCATAGGAGGTGATTACAAGTACAACTCTTTACGTATTAGGTAGTAGTTTAAAAAAAAAAAAATTGATAAATTCCCCCAATTTAATGCCAAAAAATAATGTAATTTTTGAAAACTGCATTGTAATGTTTGAGAGAAGCCACTGCGGAGATTTTTGATCACAACAATCACAAAAATGATTGATTTATAGTAGTACGTTTTCTCTTCTTTGTTACAGGTGACAGAGTGACACACAAGAATGCTGAGAAAAGCTACTTGAGGGTCTTAATTCTTCCAGTGGAGTGAACAGGGTGGTACAAGATCTGCAGCCCAGTGATGCCTCAGTGACTTTCTTCGAAGAAAGAATCAAAACAATAATTTTTTCTTCTTCAAAGCTAAATTGAACCAGAAAAGTCAATAGATGGATAGTTGTGGTGAAAGAGAACAATCTGGGCTCTGCTGATGTTTTTTGATGGCAAAGAGAGAAAACACAAGAGCATCTTCACAAGAAGACGGCTGATCATGTCTCATCTTCTCTTGAACCTTCATATATATACATGTACTGTAAAGGCACAAATACACCAACTTGTAGACAAACCCACGGTAACAGAAGCAACGTTTCCTACACAGTGTAGCACACTATGATGTAAGAAATTAATTCCAGAATTATTTTTTCTTGTCCTCTTACAGTTGGTTTTGGGGATATTGTGTTGGCATCAGTGTCCTCATTGATCCTGTTGAAACATGAGAAGGACTCTCCATCCTTTTGGGTAGCGTATCATTCCCCTCTTCTATCCCGATGGGAAAAAGAACTGTGGTAGGCTATGTGTGAACAGGCAAGAAATTGACTTCCTTAAATGCTATTTAAAGTAGGAAACAGCACTGACAATCCATGTTATAGCAGGATTACAGGAACTGGTTTAATGATGTATTATCTAGTTATGTCCTCTTGAGAACATTTGCATAACTCCAGCTGATGTAAACACACACTTATTCAGAAAATAGGCATCCAAAATACATATGGCTGGTAAAATGGACTTGAAGGCAGCATAATTTGACTTTTAACTGGAATCTTGTGAAATACAGCCGAGCACTTTACGTTAAATGTCTCCAGACAGAATTTTAAAAAAAAAAACCTGTTTATTTTTGAAGATTATTTTTTTGAGCATTTCATAAGGTTGCTTAATATCCTCCAGACAGCAGGAGGGAAACATGGAGTAAGTGCAAGGAATTTGTTGAAGGTGGTTCTTAACACTGCGCTCAGTCATTGCCGACGCTGGATCTCGACAGCCTGCCCACTTCAGAGCCTGTATCAAGGCACTCCGCCTTCATGGTAAACTTTTCTGTGGCACACGAACACAGGGCCCTCCTCGGGGCCTGCGCCTCCCATTTAACCCCCAGAAGCACACTATGAAAAGCTGCTTGCAGGGAAACCGGCTCCTCACAAGGTACCAGAAACACAGAGAGCAGCCTTGTTCCACCTCTGGCCCGAGACAGAGAGGTACACTGGAGCCTTCAGAGGGATGAAGGGAGAAGGATGAACACATTGGAGCTCTGTATTTAACTTCCACCTCCCTCTGGCATGGCGCTCTCTCTGCTCCATCTTGTTTTCCTCCTGTCCACACATACCCCTTTGAGAAACGGATCCCGGGTGCAGCGTCTTATTTTGGTGGCTGCTGTAACTCCTTCTTTTTTGCTTTTGCTTGTTTTTCTTGTCCAGTCTGTGATCACCCGTAAGCCCAGAATTTCTAGCCATGTTCTTCTAACTTCCTCAATATCAGTGAGCCCAATTCTTTCCAACAGTGTGGAAATAGATCTTTATACCAGAGAGAGTGAGTGAGTGAGAAGTGAGAGGAAGGCTGTCTTTAAAAGAGAGGAGTAATGGGCCCTGAGGGCACTTCTCAGCCTGCATGTAAACCTGCTAGCCCTTGCTTTTCAACATGCCAAGAGAGGTGTTACATAAATGACAGAATATCCTCGATGGCCACTTTTTGTCTGCTAAAATCCTCCTCCCAGGTTGGTGTTTATGTTAATGATTTTAGTCAGGGTTTTGAAGTGCCTGAGTGATGAGCAGCTAGCCTGGAAACGAAGGAGTGTCTCTGACCTTGGCCCACTTCAGGGATTCGCTCTGGTTTCTGACTAATAGAGTATGCCCTATTCTTTCTCCCACAACATGCACTCAAAATAGCTCTGGCATGCCCCATTAAGCAGCATTTTAATTGTTAACACGGCATACTCTGTCCTTGGCACACATTAACTACTTCATTTAAATGTCAATCCCAATTAAAGAAGGACTGAGGAGATAATTGTTTTAACTGGGAACAAGCATGGGGCTGCGCCCACGATTGCCATTTTCAGCATCTCTGGGAGTCAGAGTGCAACCTCCGATATTAACAGGTTTTGTTTGGTTCTCACATGACTGACAGATCAGTGATGGGAACCAAATTATCACATCAACAGGAGTTCACTTGTCATGGTGACACAGAACTGAGAGGAATTTGACACAAAGCCTATCTTTAAAACTGAGGGTTTGGATTTCAAAAGACGTGAGCATTTACCATGTCAAGAGGGCCTCATACATTAGATCAGCTGACCATGTTTGAAGCGTTCAAAGCTCTTCCCGATCAGTCATACTCAAAGTGTGAGGTGGGGCGTGTTATGATCACTCAAATATAGGGCTGACGGCACAAATGTTCTCACTGAGAAGGCATCCAAAGTGCAAGAAAAGTGACACAGATGTGGTAGCAACTGTGCAAAAGTTTAAGGCACTGTATTTTATTTTATTTACTGGTTAAATGGATTATAAACCTCTTAAGATGCATTATCTAATTTTCAAGGGGATCCTCAAAATGTATATGTTTGAATTATTTTGCATCACGCAATACCATCAGGTTTGTAGATTCTTATCCGCCATTATCACCCGATAAGGTAGACAAATTTAATTTTGCAGGATAACAACAACTCCAATCACACAACCAGAGTCTTGAAGAACTATCTTCAGGTAAGACAAATGCTGAAACAACCGGCATGGCCCCCGCAGAGTACTGATCTCAACATCATCCAGTCAGTCTGGCATTACATGAAAAGACAGATGCGACTGAGAAACCTGAAATCCACAAAAGAACTTTGGCAACTTCTCCAAGATGCTTGAAACAATCCACCTGCTAAGTACCTTGAAAAACTTTGCACAAGTGTTTCCAAAGCTGTTTGAAGGCCAAATCACCACTTGGGTCGCAGCTTTACCAGGCGACACATATGTGTTGAATTGTAAGATACATATATTTTGAAAAGCAAGCCTTACTAAAGTTAGAAAATTAGGAACATCCAGCTTCCATCAGTGTTGACCACCAACCAAAATCTGTTTGATGAGCCCACCTTAATAAATACAGCACTATTTCCTATTTTAAAAGAAATGGGTAAACATAGTTTGACACATGTCACTGTGCAGTTTTCAGGCTGCTGCACTGCTTTTGTTGAGTTGCTCATATTTGTCCTAATGCAGCGACAAAGCAGAAGCTTGTGACGGATGTTTGATTCAAAATGTGTACAGTTCCTCCCTTCCTTCCTGCAACTGTCGCCCAAGGCCTTACCCTGAGTGAAAACTTCCACGGATGGCAACCCCCACTCCCCACTCCCCACCCTCCCCCTTCCCCTTCAGTTTGTAGCCTGCTCAGCTGTGCAGAGACACAAACCCCATTTCCCTTGGAGAGCAATAATGCTAGCATTAGGTTCCACACGGAGTGGTGCCAGCCCAGGGGTCTTGGCACGCAACCGTCCACTGCTGCAAACAGGCACACACACACACACACACACACTGAATCCGTTCCCAGCAGTGCAGTACCAGATGGATGGCAAACAGGGATGCTTCCAGGTCCAAATCACCTCCTGCAACTGGATGATAGAGTCCCACAGCACCGAGTGGGGGCAGGCAGGGATTGGGACCTCTTGCGTCTGGTTTTGTTTTGTTGTTAGCTCTCTAATTAGCTGCCATGTAGGCCTTTTACGACGTCTACATTTTGTTTTGTTGCAGAGGGGTGTTTGTATTGCTTTGTTGTTCACGGTGCATATTTTTTTTTCTGAGGGTATAGCTGCTTGTTATGCGCCATCTGATAATGGGTAATGCACCGATGGCTGCCTGCCTAATGACTTAGATAGGTAGAGGTGCTCATGTTGGCAAGCGAGCGTAGTGTTGTCATGGGGATGATGTGTGGGCCTCTTCTCCTGCACTGGAGTGAGCCAGCGAGCAGTGCTTGACTGCCCACCACCAAAAGGCGCAAAAAACACTCGCACACACACGCATGCTTGCACACACAAGTACACATGTAGAAGTATTGCGGTGCTCGCAGAGTGGATGAATCAGTGAGCTCTTGAGCATCTCAAAGAGGAGGAGGAGGAGGTGGAGGAAGGGTTGTCTAGGTGGATCTAGTCACATAGCGCAAGCAACAAAGAATCAGTGTTACTTCTGTTTTAATCAACACGCTTAGGCTATGAATCACTCATGGAAATGCACATCATTTGCATTACCGGCTGCCTGCTATTTTAATGATAATGTGTTCTCCCGGTGCCCACCAGCCTACTTGAGCACACTTCATCATTCACTCTTTCTGTTTATAGCCTCTCTCTCTCTCTCTCTATCTGTCTATCTCTTGCTTTCTCAACCCCACCACCCACCTATCCATTCTTCTCCCGTCCACAGCCCCCCCCCCCCCCCCCATTTCTGTCTGCTACCAGGCTCCCATCTCTCCCATTAGGAAAGGAAATGAGGCGAGGTTGTGATGCAAATATCTTGGACCCCTTGCTGCTCCCTGACTCATCTCCCAGAGACAGAAACAAGGATGAGAGGAGGGAAGGAAGGGAGGAAGAGGTGGAGAGGCACAGCAATTAGACAGAGAAACAGATGTACACAAAACGGACAGTTGATTGGTACGCGACGGAAAAAAAACGGGTAGAGACTACCAGTCTTTGAAGGCAGAGTTTATTGTCATACAGAAAGCCCTCTCCGGTGAAGTAGAGCAACAAACAGAGGCATAAACCACAGAACAGTGTGCACTACTTCTCTGTGTCACTCTCCATCCTTCTTTTCTGTTGTGTAGCTGTCCTATCATTCAGCCTGCAGTGCCATTTCAGCAGTTCTGAGGGGTCATTCCTTTTCTCTGCCTCCCGCCTTGTCTATCTCCAGCACACTTGATTGTTTTGTAGATTATATTGTAAAGTGCTCGAGCTTGTCCTTTTGAAAGCACAGTTTGCTATTCATTAATATTGTGCCTCATTTGATTGCCGTGTTCTTTCATGGCCAGAGAGGGTCGAAAGAGAAGGGAACTGAGATTTCTGCAGTGTTACAGCTGCGTACAGCATGTGTGCTTGTACAGAGGGGTTCTTTTATAGCGTGTGGTTCGTGTGTTGCAGACAAATTGAATGAAAGAGTGTAATGAATTGGTGAAAAGAGTGTAAACACTTGAAAATGTATTTGATGTCATAACTGCCACAAAGCTGGCAGCGTCCACATATTTAGTAAAGCACAGCTAGGTGAAACTCCAGTCAGTGTGTGATTATCAGAAGCCACATTCAGTCAGAGCAACTTTAATGTTCGGCTCAGGTTTGTTACCCGTCACTTTCCTTATCTACAGGATTATGGAAATGAGGAAAAGCGTTCCTGTGTCACAGACGCATCCAGAATAGCAACGATAACTATGAATTCTCACTTGCCCCAAATAAATGTGTGCACTTTCTCTACACTCAACTAAAATATATTTAATTTGGAAGCTGCGACTGTGTTTCATGTGTAATCCCGGGGATTTATCTGGATGCAGGTACAACTCTAAAACACTTTTAACCACATAAATTAATGTTGTTGGCAGGCAGCATTTAGACAGACAGGCAGGTTGTAAACACATTTCTGCAAAGTTATCCAAAGCATTTTTTTTGGAACTGAATGTAATAGTGAGTGTTATAAATGAAAAGCTAGTCAAAACGGAAAAATCAAAAAAAATTCCAAATACTACTTCTGACACACTACTTCTTTATGTTTCATCTTTGACCTTCATACACAGTGTTGTTGTGCATACAGGCAGTTTTCCATCTAGTGGTTTGCACATATTGTTTCAGTTCACCCGCATTTTCTCACTCCAACATGGTACCAGTCCAAAGAATAAATGTGGCCATCATTGTGATACTGAAGGGACAGTTTGTCGAGATAGTTCACAAAATATGTGAAAGATTTGACCCACTGGTGGCGCTCGATGACACGAGGGTATCACCAGAGTTTTTGGGACTGGCCATGCCCAGAGCCACGTCACGAGCTTGTCTACTGTAGCGAAAAAATTTCCCTTCGGGGATTAATAAAGTAACTACCTACCTACCTACCTACAAACACGACTGAGGTTGTGAAGAAAAACTAGAATCATCTTTCAGGTTTTTTTGTTCTGTCGATTTAAAAAGAGGATTCACTGCCGTGTGAAGATATTTGTCCAGGCTCGGTGGCTGGCCCACGACGCACGATCAGGCCTCCAGCATGACAGTTTGCTTTAATTGCATTGCGTGCCCAACGATTTGAGGCGAGCACAGTGGCATCCTAATGAGCGTAATGAGCGTCTCTGTGGCCAGCTGAGCCATTTGCCTGGCTGGACTGTGACTTCGCTTGCTCTCCTGCGCCATCCATGCTGTTTGACATATTCGAACAGAGAAGGGAACATTTTTCTTTGTCCTTAAAGAGAAAATATGTATGCAGGGTGGGGTAAACAAACACTTGTCTTTTCACTGCAGTGCTTCACTGGAGGCCAACCTGGTGTGTTTGTGGTTACACTTTTTCTCCAGTGTTAACTTCAGCCATGTTGCTGCCTCTCTTCGTGTCTTTCTGTCTAACACTTCTAATATTAATTTGGTCTAATTGTTGTGTTTAGGTCTGACTAAAAAGCTAATTAGGCCAGTGATTTCTGATTATAGAGGAGGAAAGTGAACAGAGAGTTTCTATAAGAGGGACAGGGTCCACACCCTCTGAACTCCCACTCAGACCCTGTCAGTGCTGTCTTTGACCTCATACTTACTCCTGACAACCCTTTTTTTCCCCCTTAACTTTTTTTGCAGAGAGAAATGTTTTTTCAGGATGTGCCAGATTTTGTCGGTTGAATTTATGTATATTTCAGCAATTTGATGGTAATTCACAGGAAATGGCTGCTAGATTGATCCACAGAGATTTGTGAAGGATCGTTCCATCACGACTTACAGTAAACTGTGAAGGAAGTCATATTTGAACTTCATTCTGCAGAAGCTGTTGGTTGATGTGTCCCCCATTTTATGTGCCCTGAGGGATAATGTGTAGTATAGTGTTTATGAGTATTCGGGTAAATGTCCCCGAGGAGCATGAGGACTTAAGGTGCAATGCCAGTCTGCATATATAAAACAGTGTGCATCATCTTTTTTCACTCAAAACTTCACAGTGAAAATGCAAGACAGGATTTTCACACTAATCTGCTCATTTTCTTTTTCAAAGGCATCTTGTTAAAGTCCTTTCTGCCTTGAGGTTTCTGAGTTTTTTTTCCTTTTTATTTTCATCAGTGAATGTTCCCCTCTGCTTCTTCCTCTGTCTTTTTACAGGCAGTGTGAACAAATTAAGACCTAGCTTATTAAACTAGTGAGCCTTTAAATTACAACAGACTGGCCTCGCATGCATGGGTGACTGTCAGAGCCCTTTCCCCTCCACCTCCAGCAAAAAAAAAAACAAACATAACAGGGAGGGGCTACGCTTCGCTCTCCCTTATGTGATGTCAATTCTTGGAGAGTGGCCTGATCTAACACTGATGTTTTTTTAGGGTGTTGTGAGGGTGATTTAAAATGAAGTTGATGTACTGAGTTTGTGAGTGCTGTGTTTTGGTCGGTTTCATTAAGAGGGCGTAATGATGCCAAATGCTGATGCTGTTTCAAAAGCCTGCCTTCACACAGGAGAAAGTTGTTTTTGTTTGGTTTGATTGGGTTTGAATACCGAGAAATGTAAAAGCCGAGTGATTGTCTTCCCGAAGTCGCTGATTGCTGTTGATGCTCCAAACTTATTGTGTCTTGGTCTCTGTTGAAAGAAGATTGTGTTGCCTGATAGGACATGTTTTATCTTGAACAGCAGGCTCGGCGTGTGTAGCTTAAGTTGTGTTTTTTGTTGTTTTGGTAAATGTTATTAGTGCTAATTCTACATTTTGCCTCATTTAACCTTCAAATGTTTTTCTTCTCCTTGTCATGAGGACTCGATGAATTTGTTTTACCAAGAAAAGCGATTCAGTTAACATTGACATATTTTCATGTTGTTTGAAAAACCACACATTCTCAAAACGAGGATGGATAAACTTTGTTCTAATTTATTCTAAGCTCACACAAACACAATCAGACTTTAAGCTTAGCAAAACGAGATGCAATACCTAGTCAAATATCCTCCTTTAAACTGTCACTTTTCAAACTGTAATGCCAGAGCATTACTTAAATCTGTACAACATTTGTCTTAAAGGCTCTAAATACAGTGTTTATGGTGAGTCCTAAGGCACACCAGTGAAAGTCTTTTAGGATTTCCAAAAGCCTTTGGTCTTTTGGGTTGGGTCATCCTTTTGGGTGATGTACTGTGGGCGGGTTTTGGAGAACTTTTTTAAACAGTCTAGAGTTGGTTGATTTGGTTGAGTATTTCTGTCTAATTGGAAACGGATGGGGGGTTTAGGAGGAGAATTAGTGTGGGAGGAGTAGAAGAAGCTTTCAGGTCTGTCCTGGACCTTCCCAGCGTTTGAAACCAGCAGTGTGACAATGTGTGGGCATATTCCAGTTCTGACTGCTCTCTAGATACATACTAGAGCTATCTATGTGCTACAGTCAATTAAATTTTCTCTTGCGTCACATAACAAATACATATTGTCATTTTGTCAATATTAAATATGACTCATTCGGATGTCATATCACTTTTCTTTGTTTACCTAAGGACAAGAAATGTCAAACACTCCGCCCACTGCCATACTTCATGACTTTTTTTCTTGCCTTCTGACCGAGGCCAATCTTCAGAAACATCCAGCGCCTCAGACTGTGTGTGTGTGTGTGTGTGTGTGTGTGTGTGTGTGTGTGTGTGAGAGAGAGAGAGAGAGAGAGAGAGAGAGAGAGAGAGAGAGAGAGATGCAGTGAGCTTCTCTCATCACCGTTAAGGAAGAAAAAATAAAATGGGGGAGAGCACTGGATGTGCTGGCAGAGCGTCCACAGTAAGGCTGTGTATCTGACACATGTATGACTCAGATGTATTATCAGCGTCAGAGACTTTGCCAGCACACTTTTAGAAATGCTTGTTTTGAATTCAGTCATGCTCCATATTAGGATTGATTTTATTCCATATTCTGTATACGCAAAGTCATATGTTATTTTGAGAGCTTTGAAATATTTGCTATTGGGTCACTCAGTGTTGATATAGCACAGGTTTGTGACTGATCACAGTTGAAAGAAATAGCAGGAGGCATTTTATTTCCAATCACAGCAATACAATCTTTTTCAACAAAGCTTCAAAATGCACAGGTTTCAATGAGAGAGAGCTCAACTGTGAAACGCGTTACTTTCTTGTTAAAACCCCGTAAAAGCCGAAAAGAAATGATCTAATAGCTGTCTATTAACAACCGGCTACTGAACTATTAACCTTATGTGCAGACCTTCCACAGTCCAGTTTTATACTGAACTGAAAAATCACTGAACAACTTGGATAGGCAACAAATTGAATTAAACAAAAGATGTGAATCAGTGCTGAACAGTAGCAGTTGCATAAATGGATGTCTTATGGACGTGTTCATGTACTGCTCTGAAGCACATTGATCGGTGATGAGCTCACTTCCACATCTACAGCCGTGCATTTGAATGGTGATGCGACCACTCGTCTCAGAAATAAAGGGAACTTTAACGCTTCTTATAATCTTCAGGATTATGACCTTCATGCCGCATACGGGTTTCTATATTGTTGAACAGCTGAGGGATCCTGATGCTGTTTTACAATAAAAGCCTCATGATGGTTGGACTGTTGCAAAGTGTTACAGTTTTTAAAAGATTATTACTCATCAAAAACAATTCAGAGAACTTTTCTTAGGAAACAAAGTGTCTGTTATTCTATTGGTAATATTAAATCAAACATCGCCCACTGACAAATTAAAACACCATATTGATGTTGAGCAAAACCCCACAATGGATAAAACATAATCATGTTTTTATTGAAGTAAAATTACTCTTGATTGAAAAGCATCTGTCATTTTCTCCATCCCATAATTCACACACATTCTTCTTTTCATGTTGTTACTGCTAGTGCCATTCCAGATTCCTGCCATTATGCGACCAATTGCCTTTTGACCCTTTTTTTATTGTCTTCATCTTCTTAATGTGAAAGTCACATTAGCTGTGTGTGTGTGTGTGTGTGTGTGTGTGTGTGTCTGTGGGTGGGTGGGTGGGTGTGTGTGTGTGTGGGGGGGGGGGGGATGCAGTCCTGTCGCCGAAGCCCTAAGCCTCCATTCTGAAGATGAAAAGAAAGCTGAAGCCATAGAGACACATTGAAGGAGGCTCTGCCTGCTATCTTGTGTGAGAGATAATCACTGGCTTGTGTGTGTGTGTGTGTGTGTGTATATATATATATATATATATATATATATATATATAGAGAGAGAGAGAGAGAGAGAGAGAGAGACCCCATTAATTTAATAAAACCAGCAAAACGGCTTCCTAAAAATACAGTCAGGCTCATCCAGGAATGTCAGCAGGATCACAGAGTCTGAAAACGTGGCAGAATCCGATCAAATTGAACATCAGACTGAAATAACTATGAAAATGATCGGAGTGACGCACTACTTATTTAATCCCTTGTGTGTGTGTGTGTGTGTGTGTGTGTGTGTGTGTGTGTGTGTGTGTGTGTGTGTGTGTGTGTAAACTAAAACCAAAATAATATGCCATAAAATGCTTGGCTGCAGAGTTGTGCGTTGACAGGGTGGAGGAGTTTAGCCTCCATGAGGCACAGATGTTTTGGGGATGTAGGTGGGACGTGTGTCTCAGTGTTTTATCTCCTATAGGTGTATGATTATTGAGGATTTAGTCTTCATATACTGTAACAATAAAAACAGATTTTCGTGTATACATGCAGTAAATGTTATTATTATTGCAGCCAGAAGGTTGACATAAGCCAATCCAATTCTCATTTACACCTGTATGTGTGTGTGTGTGTGTGTGTGTGTGTGTGTGTGTGTGTGTGTGTGTGTGTGTGTATGTGTGTGTATGTGTGTGTGTGTGTGTGTGTGTGTGTGAGAGTGTGCGTGTGTGTGTGTGTTTGTATCCGATCAGCATCCCTCCACACTGATACAGCAGGTGCCCAGCCCACTGACTGCCATGTTAATCAGGTGGGATTAGGCCTCAAGTGAGTACAAATGTGATGGAAAATGGTTTGAATTACATGCTAAGCCTTCACTGGCCTGTAATCCACTGCCCTTCACTTCCAAGAGTCATCCGCGCAGTAATAGTGTGTGTGTTTTCTGCCACGTGCGTATGCCTCAGTGTGAGCCCCGCACTCTTTCACACATTAACCGAATCCTAATCGCTCATACTCCAGCGTCATCAAAGTCTCACAGTGACTTCATGTGTGTATATTCGGGCTCTTCTGAGCAGACCCGTTAGTTAACAAGTACAGGAAGGCTGTTATGTGTGGAGGGGAAAAGATGGAGGCAGGGATGATTTGGCAGATTTAGGGCCTCCCTTTGCAGTTTTCTGAGCGACATCTAATCAACGTGTCTGACCCCCCCCTGAGCCACAGATTGCCTGGATGAAGATAGTCTCGCCAGCAAAGCAATAGATCAGTATCTCAAGGACAGTTTACCCGCACACCCATCACAGGGTAAACAGAGTGCAGTTGTTTTTACCCTTTTTCCTGTCAGTCTTTTTTTTTCATACCACCTCTTAACCCTGTCTAATACCGTGCGGTGTGTAAATCCCTCTGACCCTTTCCCCCTTGTTGCTGATTGTCTCTCTGCCAGGTGGTCGAGGTCACATTATCATCATGATGAACAGATGGCAAAATAATCTGCGACAAAAATACCTTCAGCAGATGAGGGAAAGGTGAAATGTTTCAGATGTGGCCCAGTTTTGAGAACTGGGTTTGTGCCTCGAAGGTGCGAGTAAAGAAAGTGAATGAGTGGTGCAGTTCCGTCCCTCGAAAACTGCTACTGAGGTGCCTTTGAGTTACGCACTGGGTCCTCAGTGGCTCAAATGGAGCTGAGAGAAGCCTGTGTTTGTGCTTTTTGGTTGGTTCACCCAAATTTCACACAGCCGACCTTCAAATCCTGCAACTGGAAATCAGCAGATTTAGCAGCGTTATCAGTCGTCTTCGGGGACCCAAAACAATTAGAAAATGTTGATAGTACAGCTGCAAACAATGTGTTATCAGAGCAGCACATTGCGACAGATTTACAGAGGAATGGAGTTGGAAAGCTAAAAAAAAGAATTATCTAATGAAAGCAAAGCAAGGACGTGACAGACACAGAAGCGCATGAGAGAATATTACACAGTACAGAAGGAGATTGTATAATATATATAGTCAGTTGGAGATGTTACGCATTTCTGTGGAAAAGAGGGTAATCCTGGGCAGCAACCTGCATAAAGGTCAGTGGTGACTGAATATTTTAGTGCTCTTAGGCCTACAAACCAAATGTCACCTGCCTCTGTTTTAATGGATTGGAGGCAGCAAACGATCTGCACATTTACAGTATATAGGCTTAAAATTAGAGACGTGGAAAAGTAAACATGTCCATTTTTATAAGAATTTGTGTAACTATGCAAGTATAAATCAGGGACCTGCAAGATAAGATCAGCAGTTGACTTAACTTCTTGGATAAATAAACATCTAAGATTTATTTGTACAAGCCAAGATTACAAATTTCATTGCAGTGTTTCTGCAGTGTGTATGATAGTGTGCATTTGTGTGTGTGTGTGTGTATGTGGAGACTTATATTTGCTGTTCACCCTGGAGATACATCAAGACTGATATGAGCACAAAGAGACCTGAACACACACACATACACATACTGTACATGTGCCCTATGAATAAATAAGTGGCATCCATGTGACAAGCAGAGTGACTGTCCTCTGTGGAGGAGAGGGGTAACTCTCTTTCATGCTTCATTAACTCTCCCCATTTCCTCCTGTGTGTGTTTTCAGTGTCTGCTGCAGCCAATCAGAGCTGCTCATCAGTCCTGGACCTTACCAGCTCCGTGTCACCGTACAGTGGCGTCTCATTTCTGTCTCGTATCCGAGTGCGGACAGACTCTCGTTTCTTCATTTTTCTGTCCCTCTTTATGTCGTTCCCTCTTCTCCCATCTCTCATTTTCTCTCGCCACCTCCTTCTCCCAGTGACTGAGAGAGACACAATCAAAGTCACTCCTGTTTTCAGCCGGCAGTCCATTTGGTGCTGGAGAAGTGATTTCATTTCTCTCGTCTCATTCAACAACCTCCGCCGCTGTTATCATTTGTGGTGCAAAATACGTTGTAATGGCCACACACTGGCATTCTCCTACCCGGGGATAATAACTGACAGACTTCATGAGTAATGGGGTCAAAATGACATAATTGGTTGAGAAATTGATGCATGCTTCTTCTCTATGGACAGATTGTTGGTGAGCCAGGTAGTTATGGTGAACATGTGGAAATCTTTCTATTTCCATTTGGCTGTACACGTGTTGAGAGCTCCTTTTCTCACTGGTGTCCCATTTATTATTATCATCATCATCATCATCATTATTATTTTAGTGATTACTTTGATGGCCCAATTCATCATAATTACTTCTGTGCTACTTGTGTATCAATAGCCAGACGCCATAACCTTTCCCTGTCCTCTATCTGTGATCTAATTCGATTGGTCACTACTGATGAATATGAATAAATGGTATGAATAATAAATGGAGTGAAGGCTGTGAGTCAGCCGAGTCGTACATGTCGAGTTGGAAGTGTTGCTTTGACAAAGTGATGAGTGTCTGGGGACATAATGAGCATATGGACAGCAGATGAGTGGATCCAACTGGAGGAGTTTCTGAGGATGTCTGTGTATTTTCTTTATAAATTCAGATGGTGCCAAATTAAATCTCTTTAAACTGTCACAAATAGATGCTGCCACAACTACAATGGTTTAATGAAATATTTAAGAACAAAGTCGTTACGACCGCTCCTCTGTGTGTGTGTGTGTGTGTGTGTGTGTGTGTGTGTGTGTGTGTGTGTGTGTGTGTGTGTGTGTGTGTGTGTGTGTGTGTTTAAGTGTCTCTTGTGCATGCTGTGTGGAGTGACCCAGTTGATGCCAATAATTAGCTATACATATTCACATATGAGTTGACTGCATGAGTTTTTATTTCTAATATCTTCAAATAAACAGAAAACCATAGACTTTAACATAAAAGAGAATGTAGCTTCCAGGTCTGAAAAATTAAATACCTTAAACTGCAATACTACCAAGGGGCCACTAGGGGTTGGCTCCAAAAAGCCTCCGGGTCCATAGACTCCCATTCAGCTTCTCCCATGAAATACAAAGTCAATAAATTTTTCGCACAAGTAATTTTGTTTTCGCTCAAGTCACTCCTTCTAATTAGCTTTCTGATGGTCCATCTGAAAATAATTCCATCATTAATTAGACATTAGGCCTAAAAAAGCAGCATTTTTGTCAGCATGCCTGTTTGATTGACAAGGCTGTGGTGCAGTCAGGTTTCCTCTATTGACGTGCGGGGCTTAGTGTCCTCAAATTCCCAATCAGATTGAGTCAGATCCACCTCTCCACCCAAACTTGGCCAAATCACTGCTCACTTTTGGCTCCAAAGCAGTTCATAAACCAATGAGTGACATCACTATTGGTTGCCACTTAAATAAAACTCAAGGTCTGGTGTTTGATATAATAAATTGTGGAGACTCCTGCAGTTGACAAGTCAGAGACAGAAATGAGTTCTTCGAGGCATTTTTCACTGTTTCTAAGTTATCACTGTGTCCACATACCACGGCTGCCCCAGATATGGAAATAGGCCACGGCTAAAAAGAAATCCACCCATGGCGTTGAACGGCCGCAGGTTGTTAGCTTCTTTCCTGATGAAGTTGACAGAGAAGCTCATTAAAAAGAAAACTGTGAAGAGGGTGGATAAACTGTTGGATCCCTTTTAATCTGGACTAGCAGAGGGTTGGAGCATGCTGTCATGCTCCTGCTGAATCTCAGACAGACTGGAGGGCCGAAAGACTCATACCAGACTTCATTTAGTTGACTGTTTTTATAGGCTTTTAGAAAATATCTGCCCACACATGCTAGCTGATAAGATGCTGTCATATTTTTCTCAGCAGATATCTTGTGGGATGGATGATGTAGACATTATGAATAACTAATCCCAACAAGTAAAGAAAATGACGGACAGCTGTGCACTTCTAAGTCTTTGCTCTCTTACTCTCTTCTCTTGTGACAGCTCTAGCACACCATTGTTTGAAATTAAATAAATGGCAAACATACATCAGCCTAGCTGATATTCTTTACATGAATGTGGCCTGGAGGGTTTCAGCTTTTGGGTTTGCTTTTGTCCCAGGGAGAGATTGGACTCTGTGGCTGGGCTGAAGCACCCTTGCCTGACTCTCTTTTCTCTTTTCTATGTTCTTTCAACTGTCTCTGAGTGACAGACTCCAGGTACAGAGAGGCCAAAAATGTCAACCCAGTTTAGCTGCTGATTTTGAAGTCGCACTCCAGAGGTGATTAAAGCAGGAGCTAGAGTGGCCGTACAGTATAACCATATATCACAGTACCCAAGTATAGGACTGTTGTATCACCCAGTGACATTCCCGCCCATCATCGCCACATCCACTGATCAATCATCCTGTGTAATAGCCGGCGTGGAACAACAACAACAGCTCGTCATTGTGTCACACTGACCTACTGATGTGTTAAACTTCTGTTAGCCCGCCAGGTCGGAGAGGTTACTCAGAAGTTGTATTACATTACAGCCAATTGTTACTTTCTCATAGTGCTGTAATGCCAAAGGTATAATTGGTAACCAACAGCGGCCATACGGGTTACTCAAACAATTATCCTCGTTTTATGTTGAGTTACTTTACTATTGGCCGCCGATTGATTCAGTTTTATTTGGAGAAAAACGATTGTCAGGACATTCACTTAGTACGTCTTTATTTTCATCATTTTGGTTATTGCTCGAAACATTTTCTATTCATGTTTCAGAAGGACTTGGATTATTATGAACTGTAATGATGTGTTATTTTCTTCTTTTTTTTTTTTAATTTTTATTTAACCATTCTTCTCATTTTGACTATTATAACTATGATCATGCTCAGCATTCCACCCAGTCAGTGGTAAGGTAAGCTTTTTAGATCATATCTAAGTTTACTTTTGTTCAAATAAAATCACACTATATAGCAATATTTAATAAATTTTCTATTGATCCAAACAAAAAGCCAGCTGTAGTTTGTTTATCCGGTAAATCAGCCCAGAAGCCCTGCGCAGTTAGCACTAATGGCTGCATTTTAGACCATTTCAGAGCTCGACAGACACCTGCCACTTCATAGGCTTTCTCAATTCTTTTATGTCATTTACCTAAAACCAGATTGCCTTTTACTTAATTTAACTGAATATGATTCTATATTTACTGAAGTATTCATATTAAGTGTTCAACCATTACCCATCTCGGAGAGCCTGTTGTCTCCACCTCCTTCCTCTCTGAACCGCTCCATGTCCCTGTGTATTTGTACCCTCACCGTATACTTCATCAACACCTCATTGGCTTTTCTCAGCTACTTGATCCTCTGCTCCTACATAGCTGTTAGCATGTTTGTTCCTCCGCAGTGGTTTTGCGTGTGATCGATGAGCAGCAGTTGGTTCTGTCACGACCACGAAGACAGTGATGGAGAGGGCGCTTGATCCTAGCTGTTATCCTAAAATACATAAATGGAAACAGATACATAGCCAACAGTGAATTGTCTGTACAGCCATAAAGAGCACGCAAGTTCTGTTTATTGCCAAGTGCTGAATAATTGATTTGGTGATAAAAGTCTTTTCCTCGTGGAGTCGTTCCGGCAGTTATGGCTATTGTGAAGGCATCAGCGGAGTGTTTTGTTATTAATAGTCCCGTAATTATGAGTGGCAACCTGATTGATTCACTTCCCTTCCTATGAGAGCAATTGACGAAGCACACACACACACACACACACACACACACACACACACACACACACACACACACACACACGCGCGCGTACACACACACACACACACACACATACACACACACAATCATGCAGTTGTACTGTCTCACACACACTCATTTTATGCAGACTCTTTCTCAGTGTTGGAAGTGCATGCTACATAATTAGCCTAGTTTAACAGTGTTAATAGGTTCCTCGGGGTCTTTTGCATGCTGATAGAAAAAGGGGTAAGATGTGACTGCAAAGAGGGAGGGGGAAGGGTGTGTGTGTGAGGGTGCATGTAGGTGTGCACTGTTATGTCGAAATACAGCTGGTACTTTTAGCACGACATCGTTTCATCACACATGCTACAAAGTTTTTCCTCCTGAGCCGTCTTTGACCTCGGTCTTAGCGGGTCCCTTGACCTTCTCGCCTCAGACAGGAAATTGGCAACATGCTCAAAGGCACAAACAGACCTCAGTAACACTTGCGCATGCCGCGCCAAGTGAAAGGCACAAGACGTGCTGTTCAGAGGCAGATCTGGTCACAGTGCAGCGATGAATGTCAAGGGGCAACTTAATTGACCCGCAGAGTTTAAAGGTCGCGCTAGTTTGTCTTTTACGGCAAACAGGGCAATTTGGTTTTCTATAGACATCACAAAAAGGACTTGAATGTCAAGTGTGTAGCGTGTGTGTGTGTGTGTGTGTGTGTGTGTGTGTGTGTGTGTTAGCGCAGAAGTATGTGTGGGTTGCAGTAATTACACTCCATCAATCATGACACAACAACAGTGTCCCCGAGACTAGCCATGTTTCTAAAATATTGCATGTGACCCAGATACCACACAGAGGTTAATACAAGCTGATTTATGATGCTGAATGATGGTGTCTGCTCATTTTTGTGTTTTTCTATGCCTCCTCACTTAAACTCATCAGCTCTGACTGTGTGATTATGGCCTCTTTTTTTTTTGGAAAGCATCCAAGCACAGAATATGTGTGTAGTCTTCTTGCAGGTGCCCGCGGGGTTAACAAACCCGACACACTTCCTCATCAAAGTCTTGGCATGGATAGGACTCATTACATTACAGGAGCGTGCCCAGCGCCATCCACCCTCCACCTTCACTCCCGCTGCTCTTCATCTCTGCCTGCACTTTTAAAGTCTCTGCAGGGGCAACGGAGCACTGCTTCACTCTTGATTGCTCTGGCTTGGCCGATCACAGGAAGGATGCCACGAAAGGGGCTCATGCTCAACCCCTCGCTCACATAAGATAGGCACACGGCCCTGATTTGTAATTTCTGCTGTACTTATGCAGCGCGTGCACAGGGCCGCACATGTGTGACATCTACTCTTAATGGCACAAAATCAAAACAAATTTTTTTTTATTTTTATTTTTTTTTTATTTATGGATGATAAACCAATTCAATCCATGCATAAAATGTTAATATCTATACAACACAAATCAGCTTGTGTGGTGTAATTGATGTTTTTATTTACCATAGTTGAAACTCTAAAATTTGAGTGAAATGTTTTCAGGTAATCACGACAGTTTATTTGCTCATGCTAATTCTTTTCTGAGAACAAAAGATTTAAATCTGTGGTCTTGGTTGCCGCCAGCAGCTTTTTCCTAACACTTGAACTTAATATATCCAGTGCTAAGAACATGTTGTCAAAAAGATGTGGATTAGCTAAACCCAGATGAGATTAAATTAGATTACTAGATTCGATGAAATCGGAGATGCAGACATGGTAAAGTCGCATGATCAAAGAGCCGTAATAGAGCATTACTGGAAGTGACAAACAGCTGTGCCCGAGTAATGGCGGGGATGAGAGCCGTTTGTGTGACTTCGCGGTAGGAGAGATGTATGGTGATGTACGGTAGTGTGTGCCGTGGGAGCTCTACGGCAGTGGCCAGTGGTAATGTGTTTAAAGGTTCAACTGAAATGAACTCAGCAGGGACTGTATGCGTCACTACCTTTTATTCAGTCTATTTACGGCACTGTTTTCCTCTCACCCATTTTTCTCTCTTGGTTACACCGCTAAAAGGAAAAAGAGAGACTCATAAGATCTTGTTTAAGATCATTAGGTTGTATTTTTTTTTTCAGTTGTTTCTCATTGAAAACATCACTTTCACCAGGTTATTTAACTTGTTTCAATGTGAAGGTATGCCAGACTGCACTTCTTTTCTTATTGTTGAACTGTTTAAATGTTGTATTATTTTCTTTGAAAATCTATTTGCCATGAAGCAAGGCGAGTGAGGAAACACTTAAGAGGAGTAAGTTGTCGTTGTAGGTTTACTGTTGAATATGTCACAGGGTAAAAACACAATTACAGCATGGATAAATGCAGTATTGGCTCCCACCTGCATGAAAGGGTGTGTGGTGAAGATGTGGAGGGAAGTGTGAATCTTTGTCTGTGTTACAGCTTCCTATTCAAACTCTTCAGCATCAGGTGTAAAGAAGCAAAAAAATAGATATCTTATTCAAGTCTTTTTTTAAAAAAATTATTAGTTCCAAGGTCTCTGTTTTAAGGTGTAAAGATTTATTTGCTAAATTGAAGACATCTTTTTGAAGATGCACCAACTAATCGTTTTATATCGATTAGTTTTGAAAGGCATTGCTCAGAGACAAAAAAAAACTATATCATCACCCAACTATACACTCAGCTTTCAAGATACATTTTGGTTGCTTTAGTTAGCCTGCAACTGTAATGTTACTCATGATACACAGAGACAAATTAAGGAGATATTTACCTTCTATTATTTCTGGATTCCTAATCCAGAGAAACAGAAGATGGTGGGGGGAAATAATGTATGCTTTACCAATAGTTGCACTTCCGGTCCATTGACCTGTTGTCCAAAAGTGAAACTGTGAAAGTGAGTCGCGAAACCAGGAAAAGTGACCACAGGGGAGAAATACCAATCAGTAAAAGATAATGGAGAATATTGTAATCAAATAGTCTTTTATTGTTCTATTGTAAATTCCATTTTTGAGCTCACTTATTTTTATTTTTTATTTATTTTTGGTTTACTTTCTGTTTATTTATTTTTGTTTGATTCTCTGGAGATTTTGTTCAGTGATTATGACACAAAGTTAATCCTGTAAAAGGGAGTCTCTGTGGGGGTCATACCATGTGTTGCATGGCCTTTTCCTCTTGTCATCGCTGTTGACAGTTATTAATGACTACGGCTGCATGTTTGAGGTTGATGTTTTGCAGCCAAGTGAATTTGGGACCAATCAAACGGCTCCCTGATGGGATGCATGACGGATAACAATCTAAATATTTAAAGTGCCGAAAACCTTTGCACGGTACTATATGTGTCGCCGTTACTAATCTCTCTCTTCTCTGTGTGTCCCCTTGAGTAGCATGGCAACATAAATAACGAGTACTCTCAGTTCTGGTTAGGTAATCCTTCCTCTTATCGGAGTGCGACAGGGACTGATGGATGCAGGGGCAGCTTATTGGCAAGGACAGCTTGCATGCCAGCATCAACACCGTAGTTGATCCCCGGATAATACAGTTGAATACTCACTCTTAGTTACCACAACACACACGCAGACACAGCCAGACATGTGCCGCTGAATCACACCACATGCTGAAGCTGCATTTCAGCAGGAGCATTAGTGCTCTTTATCTCCCGTTATTGGGACAGCTCTGCTTTTGGGCTTTCTTTGGAGACCACTTCCTGTTGCGCTGATGGTGTGTGTGTCCATTCATCTGTGTGTATACAGTACGTTTTATGGAGTGTGTATCATTTGAAATCACAGCACCTCCATGTTCAGGCTGTCATTTTGCCTCCTTTCGTGTAGCTATCCAACATCTGATGCCAGACACAAAGTCTCTGGATATCTCCGTGTGTTTCATAAATGCCAGCATCACCAAATTACATTTGTTTACAACGGAGCAGGCAATTTGTCAGTGTGTCTAACCGCATGTGAGGCAGACCAACTCGGATCTCTGCGTCTAATGAATTTCCTCCTACAGAACTAATGTTATTAACGACAGGTAGGGATGAGGCTAATGCAATCAAATCCTCCCAGTAATTACAACTCTCCCCAACAGGGCCTGGATACACCACACTGACGAAAAAGGAGCAGCTTATTAGTGATGCTTGCAAGCAATGCAGCACGGGCATCAACAACGGTGCCTCCTGACTTGAAGATGTCACTAGGTGTCTTTTTTTTTTATTGTTTGTTTTTTACCATTTAATTGGGCGGACATATGAAGGAAACTGTGTCAGTGTCGTTCAATCACTGAGCAGCATATTACTTTCCCATTTAGAAAGTGTGTGTACAGTATGTTTGCAGCATGTCAAGGTGAAATGAGGACATTGGAGGGTGGGGGGGGGGGGTGAGGTTGCAGCTGTGTCTGTACACTGATCTCTGACCTATTAGTGGCCCAGACAACATGCATCAAACCTGTTTATCCCTTAAGGGAAATATGGGGGTTCTCATTAAAATGGTTAATAGAGTAAAGTTGAAAAGCATAGAAAAGATATTGGCAAAAATATGTTACATTTTCAGTTACAATCATGTAATTCAAAAGATCATATTCTACGGTGTCAACATTCTGTTTCTTTAGTGCTTAATACTTGATGATTAATTGAAGTGTGAAAGAACACAGCGTCAATGTCATGATATAATTTGCAATTTGATCATAAAATTCAAACTGCCCTTCATTACGAACAATGATGTTGTTACCGACATCTGAATTAAATATGTGTTTCCCATGCAGGGGATGTTTAGGTTTAATTTGGATTAATTGGATTCTTTTTTTTGGTGTTATCTTAATTGATTTTTGAAGGGATTAAAATGGAGCTAAAAGTAAACGGTCTAATCATCATCCATGACATTGGCAGCAATTAGGTAAATTTGTTCTTCCAAACACGATAAAAAGTATCCTTTTTGGAAAGTGAAGTGTGAAAATCTTTCCAGGTGATAATCCTAGGCTCCACAATCAGTGTGTCATGTTTCAAACTAGTTATTTATTCCTTTAAAGTGAATTTAATCATATCCTACTTCAGTTATTTCAAAGAATACCTTTTAAACATGATCTTTGTCCAATTTATGTGAGAAAAGAGTGTCCTGTGTGGGTAGAGGAACAGAAGTTCACCATCTCAAATCCTGCAGCCTTTTTTTAATATTAAAACACACAACACAGGCGCAAAACCAGTCCCAAACAGCACAATTCAAACAATGTTAACAAGATCATTTTCAAAATGAAACATCCTCGGTAAGGGTGTCACCAGAGTTTGCATTGCAATGACAGTATTCAAACCTACAGACATGGATTCAAAGCAGAGAGCTGTGTGGTGGCATGTCGCTGAAAAAGATGAACATAATTGTATTAATGTAATGCCAGCAGAAGCCCGTAACCATCTCTCCCTTTCTCTGCTGGGGAGTGTGAATCTGTTTAGGTCGCTCTTGTCCAAACAGTATTTTGTGAAAACACCGTGGATTCCTCAGTTCTACATGGTTTAAAAGAAGCTGTATGAGCAAATGTCTGCTGCACATATTTCCTCTGCCCTTTGAGGGGAAACAGACCAGAATGTGCCAAGCCACAGATGCCTGCTGATTCACTGTGGTGTACTTTTTTATTTTAAGGACTTACAATCATCTACCCACTTGAAAAATATATTGATGGAACTTGTTTACTTGGGACGCAGGAGTGTGTTTGTGTGCAGGAATGTGCAGGCAGAAGAGGAAAGTGACTTTGTAGGTATTTTTTAGTGTTTAATCTCAACAGTATGCAAAACAGCAACAAACTGCACCTGTGCCCAACCTCCACCCTTCCTCCTCCTCCTCCTCCTCTCTTCTGTCCTGAAGGCAATCTGTTTCCTCCCATCTCCATCAGTCATGCTATCCGTGGCTAGAGTTGCCTCTCTGGGTCTCTGCAGAGTGCATGCAATGTTTGTGTCGCACGAGCAATAGGAGATTTATATGCTTCTGCCACCGGAGTGTGAGGGGCTAAGCATATTAGATGATAAATGCACTGGTGTTTCGAGATAGACGTACAGGCACATCATTCTTACTTGGCCCTCTTTATCATTCTTAAATACATGCAGGATTAGTGTTATAAGAATTTAATTTTTATATGGTAAAATACGGGGAGACATGTCCTTGAACAACTCTTTGTGCCTGTGTAGAGATGGCTCAACTTGTTATTTTCATCAAGCAGTCAATAACGGCCCCTTTATCGAATAGATAATTATGAAGGCCAAGGCCTCAGCCTGAAGAGAAATGTATCGTCTGAGTCGATGAGAACCACGCCCCCAAGAGACAAATATATACTGACTGTAAACACTCAGACTCTGAGCCTTTTACTCTGTAACCACATGATGTCGGTGCATTGTTAAAACGCTCCTCTTGTACAAGATTAATCAACTGCTGATTAAACCTTTTAACTTGTATTCTGGCTCCGGTCTCCTCTGTCTAAAAGTTAACAAAAAACTCCTTTGAAAGCAGAAATCCATACACTCTCCCTGCAAAATCTACGTCCAGTCAGCTCTGTGTTAATCCTTTTCCCCAGACATCTGACAGAGCACACAGCATTGTGTGCATCGTCAGACTGATGCAGCTGACTGTAAAATTTATGGATGTTATAGTTTAAAATGAATGAAAAAGTATGTTCAGGATTTTCCTTGAGGTTTCTGGCCTGCATTTCCATGGGTGATTTACAATAAAAGTGAGTGAAGAGGAAGCCAGCATCAGTCAGCGCTAATAACTCTGAGTGATTCTCTCAGCTATGCATGTTTAAGCCAGCGGTGGCGAATGTCCTTGATGCTATATCCAAATCTGGTCATCGGAATACCTCCACGTATGCGCTAAATACCACCGGCATGGCTCTTCAACTGTCACACCACCACACACAGCGTGCGTGCCTCCCGGGATGAGGACGACCACTCATTAAGAAATTAATTAGATTTATTCCTGGAAGGGAGCAGCACATCTTCCAAATATAAAATATTAACCCTGTCTCGTAACTGTCACATGGCTGTGTTGTTTAGCTGTGATGGATAGTGTCAGATGTTTTCTGAAGCAGGCAGACGCTGAAGAGAAGTTGAAGGAGCAGATCGTAAAATCATTATAGGACAAATTGCCGTTCAAAATGTTTGCTCTCGGAGAATAGAGATTTTGTCTCCTTGCGCGTGTGTGTGTGTGTGTGTGTGTGTGTGTGTGTGTGTGTGTGTGTGTGTGTGTGTGTGTGTGTGTGTGTGTGTGTGTGTGTGTGTGTGTGTGTGTGTTTGCAGCTGGTTGACTGTGCAGTGTGGGTGTGTGTATTGTGACTGTGGCCAAGCCTGGGTTGGTCCATGTCTAAGTATATCCAGTGTTGTATGGAACCTCTCCCAGTGTCTGTGGTTACTCCTATTGGGCAGTTCCCCAGTTGAGTTTGTGGTGAAATGTGAACAAGGGTGAATACGGGCCTGTTTTCCTACGTTGGCTAACTTTAGCACACTTCAGGCAGACGGATGTTTGAACAGTGGTGCAAAATCTGGACTGGTCTGTTTTTCTGTGGTTGAAGAATGAATAGGGCCACACTGGAAGGAGTTGGCCTATTCAGTGCAGAGGGTTGGGTTCCTTTTGGAAATTGTAAAACTTTGTGTTTGGCTTCACTCTCACCTGCAAGGCTTGATTGGAACACAGGAAGAGAAGTTTATAATTTAATAATAAGATGGTTAGAAGAGGGAGGGCACAGAGAAGTGCTGAAGACAAGGCAAAGGCCAAACACAACGGTCTGGATTTCAATAGATGAGGCACAAATCTGGGGCTATACAAATATTATTCATTAAAGTTCAATAAAGGATGCATACTTTCTATCTACTTTTGATTTTGCCAACCAGCGATGTGCATACGATTGCAAGCTGATGAGCAGATGTTTCTTCTTATCCTTTGTTAAATGTGCTACTAAATAACTCATGTATACTCCTCTTTATGGCTCCATTCATTCCATCTTTTCTGAATTGCTCTCCCAAGTGCTATATTGAAGTGCTAAAAGTTTTTAATGGAAACTCAAAGAAAGGATTAGACTGCACTTTAGTAAATATAGCTGGGGGAAGAAAAGCAAAAGACTCTCTCTACTGTGTATGTTTCTAAAATCTGTTTTTGCATGTGAGGGCACAAGATTCGTCTTTATGTGCATCAGTCCCATTCTGTCAGCATAATAAAAAACGAAAGGGGTCACAATACAATTTAGTGCAAGTCATATAGAAAGTGGCACTATTGATAATGTTGTTATGAATGTCCACAATCCATACCAGAACATTTAGATGTGAAAATGCATGCATCCAAACACACAAACATTAATTTGTGTGTGTGCTTTCACCCTTACACGCAATCAGATTCGGTGAAGAAGAAAGAGGCTCTATCTTTCACACAACTTGAGACCATTCGGCACACATTAATAGCGTCTCCCCGGGGGCCGCGTGCTGGAGATGTGAAAATATATCCGTCTGAGAATAAGCACAGAAGAGAAGGATGAAGAGGAGTGATTGTTGACTGTGCGCTAAGCATGGAAAAGTAAAACAGCACAAGAGATTAAAAAAGAAACTCCAACAGATGATGAGGCTTCATATAGAGCAGCTCAGTCAACTTGAAAGACAATGAAATCATTATTTGGCAAAACATGTATTCAGAAATTTGTGTTCCGTTGAAAATTACAGTCAGATAAGATTAAAACCTGGTGTGATGCAGATTTATTTTATTTTCATTGTTATAATAATCAATAAACAACCAGATACAACTTACAAACACCTGATCAATCTAAAATGAGTTAAGTTGTGTTAGTGAAGTTAAACTCACTGGGTTGGAGGGAATCACATAAGAAACTACTGTAACGTACCACACATCACTACACATAAGCTAGTAGGTATGACATGTCTGATATTGACAAAATGATTATCTGATATTATTAACCTTTGCAGTAACTTGAGAGGGCCTGTAAAATTGGTGTGCTGACATTCAATGTGCAGATTTGTTTACTTGTTAAATAAACTGTGCAGCCTTTAGTCCGTGTCTTTAATCAGAAATCAATCTTCTATCTCCTTCTCTTTTCTTTGCTCTAAATTCATGTTCTGTTTATCTCTTCTCCATTAATAGTGTGTGTGTGTCTACCTGTGCAAGATAACCCACTCACTTTCAGAGACAAACAAAATACAGCCTCGGTGATAGGATCAGTGGGATGCTGTATACGTTTTTTTCATATTTTTTTTGCTTGGACACAAATTGCGCACACATGCACAAGCAAACACATGCACACAGTGAACAAATGCCCTCCCTGTGCGCTGCCAAAGAACTGCTGCAAACAAAGATTAGAGAAAACGCATCAATTCATGTGCCACTGCTCTTTATTTACTCCGCGGCTCGGGCTCGGGGCAATACGGACTGCAAACACTCGGTTCCAGCTTTCAACTCCTGAACCCGCCATACTGCAGCCAAGACTTCTTCTTCAGTGAGCTCTGTATAATTACACTCATTAGAGGACACTAGCCAAGACTTTACACAATCAACACTGATGTACTGGACACAAAGACACAGAGTTTCAAAGACCTCAAGCTCTTCTTCAATTGTAGTAATGACAGTACAGTCGTGGTGACGGTAATGATACTTTGATGATGCCAATTATATAAGAGCCTTTATTCTCCCTCTACCCATCTGTCCCTCTCTCCCTCTACCCATCTCTCCCTCTCTCTCTCTTCCTACCCCTCTGCCATCACTGACCTGATGTAGTAAATGCCCTGAGTTCTGGTTGATTGTCAGGAGAATTTTGATCCCCACACATCAGGGAGGGAAACAGATTATCCCCGCCTGCAGTCATATTATTTACAGTGCTCGCTGTCAGGATTGCTTAATGGTGAGGAATGGTAACTATTGATGTTTTGCATCTAACTGTTAAGTCCGGAGACGTTTCCTTTTAAGCCTTTCCTTTTATTTTACGCATGTATATCTGTCCATCTCCTCTCAGGCAGTGTGCGCAGTATGTGTGTCTGTGTTTTCTGGCTGCTGTGATGCTCGTTGCTTTGATTGGATTCATTCTTTTGTCATTTTTGTTTGTTTATGTTGCTGAGGTCAGTCCATGTGCTCTGGGGCAGTCGAGGATTTACTCTAATAAGTCAAGTCACTTCTGTTGTGTTTGCAAGTGGTGCATGTTTGCTGAATTGCTCTCTTTGCTTACAGAATCAGAGGGCAACTCATGTTTGCTATTGTGCCCGTAACGGTACACATGCACGCATATGTTTACAGTGCACACATGCACTTGTGTCTTCTGACAGTTTGTATTGGTCATGTGACCTGTGTGTAGACTCTGTCTGCAATTGGCTTGCTCTTGTTGTCCCTCTCCCCCTCTCAACGGGACGATTTAGGAGCTGCAAACATGCCTGCAGCGTTCGCACTGGTCCATCTCGAGGACGGTTTTTGCCTGAACCAGGAAGGACCAACCACCCCCGTGCCAAATGTGGTCACAGTATATGGGTGGGGGTGCTCTCCAAGGTGGGCCAGTGGTTAGAGCTGGTTTAAGCGGGGAAAGTGCCGTTGTATTTCAGGATCAGTGAGCAACAGTCGTAAGATCATAAATAGAGTTTTAATTGCCGGGCTACTATGTTGGGGGAGCCAGGGTCTTTCAGCGAGATCACAGCCGTGATTGAATTGATGGCTCCCATGTACTGAGGGAGGAGGGCACGCAGGGTGGGGGTGCACCAGACAGCGGAAACAGGGGACATGGCGAGGCTGGCAGAACCTCCTGCCCTCCCTGTCTTCCCTCAGGATAACCCCCTGACAATTTCCTGTCCTGTCTCAGCCCACACATCTCTGTGTGCGGACCCAGCATGGGCGCTTGTTTCACACTGCTTCTACCTCGAGATGGCGAAGTCTTTAAAGTCTCCGCAGGCCATTCAGCACAAACACCCTGACGCACTCTGACATATTCACTTGTGAAAGCTGCAGAAACCTATTGGTCCTGGTGAGAATCCATCCAGCAGCTAGATTCACAGCTACTGTGTTGCCTTGTCTACTATCCTGTATCAGAAGTGATGTACACGACCCCCAGGATGCTGGTTAAAAGAAAAGTCCTCAGAGATGGTATTTGTACAATATCCTGTAGCTCTGTTGCACCAATAATAGATGAGATGCAAGATCAATATAAGAGCATAAAATGTATTATTAGACTCATAGTTTTAGTTGAATTCTCCATTTGAACAACAGATCTGACTTTTTCAAAGATCTGTTGAAATCTGTATAAAAGGGATATTAATTTGTATCAAAATTAGCCCCAAATCTCACATTCATAACTTAAAACACTTTTCTCACATAACTCTCTAACTCAACTTATATAAAGCTAGTTCATGTACCATTAGACTAAGAATATGGAATCTCTATTAAAAGTTTTCCCCATAGCTATGTAACAAAATCATGCACATTCAAAATGCATACTGTGTAGCAGGTAAAATACTTTCCTCTCTGGACATGAAAGTAGCATGACACAAAAACAGGGTAAAGTTCAGAGAAGGTTAGTTTTATTTACATTAAATTACATAAAAACTAAAATCTCTGTCGGGCTCTAAAGCCAGCTTTTCACACTGAGAAAATGTTGTCAGACCTGTGACTGACGAGTCTCTATGGCAACAGTCATGCTTAGGGCTGCACGATGTGCATGCAGTGCATAAGGTCAACTTCAAGGTCAAAGTCATGCTTAGGGCTGCACGATGTGCATGCAGTGCATAAGGTAAACTTTTTCAGGTTAGACACCGAATCTGTTTTGTTTTTTTCTTTTCAAAAATATGGGCACTAGGTCTTCTAAAAGCGTGTTTTATTGAATGTTCAGATTGCTTTATGTTCTACAAAGCACTGTCTCTTGATGCAAGGTTGTGATGGAGGACACAACGAGAGGCAATATTCACAGCTTTTCACTGAGGATTTTGGTTTGACAACCATGCTAATGTGGGGCGGCTCGCTGAGTTGTTTGGCAGTAGTGTGTGGAGGTTGCATGGTTAAAGACTACAGAGGTTTTCTTTTTCTTTTTTTAATTCGGTGCCAGGGAGCAGCATTTCTCAAAGCTTTTGAGAAAACATCTGATAGAGCCTCTTGAGTGCTCCCAGATTGGCAATGTGAATAGCAGCTTTCATGGAGGCTGCTTGCTCTAATGTGTTTTAGAGCACTGTGTGTGTGTGTGTGTGTGTGTGTGTGTGTGTGTGTGTGTGTGTGTGTGTGTGTGTGTGTGTGTGTGTGTGTGTGTGTGTGTGTGTGTGTGTGTGTGTGTGCGTGTGTGTGCGTGCGTGAGCGGTTTGGTTTGGTTTTTTACGTAAATAACTCGAGGCGAAGGCAAAAAGCCAGCAGCAGAAATGCACAGCTGGGTGTATTTCAGGGACTTTTACCAATGGTGATGTCTCCACTCCATCCTTCTCAGAACAACTGTAGACCTTCCTTTTTATTTATTTATGGCGACAGTTGCTGCATATGAAACAAACGGCTCTTCTCCCTGACTGTCTATCCTGGGAAGGCTTCATCTATTCTGACCACAGTGTCTTTCTTGTTTTGTGTCTTTTGATATCCCTGTCCTCGTTCCTGTTAACCCGCCGCCCTCCATATCCACTGGACAGGTTTTCACATCTTTACAGCTATTTGTACAATCACAGTTCTAGTCGGAGAATTGTTTCCTTGCATCACACACTTGTATATTTTGCGCAGTTGCTGCGGTATCCGTACTTCTGCTGCTCTAACATGAACCCTAATGTCAGCAAACACTGTCAGAGTTCTTTCATGAGCCTTACACTCCCAGTTGTTTTGCTGTTTGCCTGTCTGATCCGGGCACAGCTTGGCTGAGATCCTCCACAGAGGCAGCGAAGCTACTGCTGCAGCATTTTGGCTTGCAGGGGTGCACACAGACAGCAAGTGAGCATGGAGCCATCGTAAGTGAAACAGCTTGGCAGAGGGGCTTTGCTGTTCCTCAGAGAGCCACACTGCAGCACTCTGTCTCCCCCAAGTGGTTCTGTGTTTGCACCCCAGGACCACCACCACATGAATTTACCACTCTACAGTGGGACTGTGTATTCATCCAGGCTTTTTTTTTTTTTCAGTTTCCTAATGTCTTCATGTATGTGTGCATACAGAGCAGGTGTCACTGTGTTTGAGGGTGCTGACAAGCCCGACTTACTGCAGACACGAGTGGGGTCAGATTCCTCACACTCCTCTACAAAGCTTCAGGAATCAGGGGTGTATTTTGCCGGTGTCCGCTGCAGCTATCAGGTTTTAACAGGGGAGCTTTGTATGCAGGGTGAGCGAGGTCAGGTCAGGCGACGCAAAATGATACCTCCATGCATGCGGTACAGGACTTACAGCCTCACTCGCTTTCATGCTGTTTTGCTCATGTTAACATTAGGCTTCCTCAGAAAGGGAGGGGAAACCACTTTAAAGCTTGGTGTGGTTTAAATGCTGACCTCTAAAGGACTTTCCACCTGTTCAGTGTGTTGTCCTCCCTTTTGTATTTATCTCCATCCTGTCCTCGTCTTCTCTCACAGGTATGAAACGTCCATTCAGCCCATCGCCGCTGCCGAACACTGAGCTGGATCTGAGGGAGGTTGGCGGTGAGCCGGGAGTGCAAATGGACAGCGAGCCTTGCTGCGACACCCAGGACGAGGGTGCAGTACCAGACGAGCAGTCACCTGGGGGCGCCCTGCAATCTCCACTCTACAGACCCAAAAGAGAGAGGAAGCAGCGGAGCTACACGTTGTGTGAGGTCTGCAACATCCAACTCAACTCAGCCGCACAGGCCCAGATCCACTACAATGGCAAATCCCACCAGAAGAGACTCAAGAAGAACAGCAATGGCAAGACGCCAAGCAACACAGGTAGGCCTGGAGTGGTGCTTGGCAGACCATTTGTTTGTTTACATTTGCAAAATGAGACATAAATGCAGAACATTGGATGAAGTACTCTGCAACTGGATTTCGTAACACTGTCTAACACAACAGGGTCATGCAGATTAACAGAATCCCACACACTGCTCACAGTCCGCTGTCACCAGCCTCCCTGTGCCAATCCCCTCTACTTGTATTCAATAGAAGTTAAACAAATTGGATTCTATTTGCTGAAATGTGTTCAGACAGCGCCTTGGGCTGAAGACACACAAAAACACACACTCGGGCACACATGCAAGTGGAGCAGAGCTGAGTGAAGTCAGCAAGTGAGAAGCTAATTAAGTGCCGGTTGTGTTTGATGGTTGTGTTCCTGGGAGTGAAGCGGCTGGAGTGAGGTTGGACATTTTGTCATTCTAGTCACAGCCTCGTTTAGGACTCTGCTGCAGGGAATCAGTCTCTCCGTTAAGTTTGACTTGTTCACTCTGTTTTGCTCTTTCTTCAGTCTTCAGCCTCTTCGTAGAAAGCATGCACACGCACACACTACCCACACAAAACAATTAAAACGCACAAGCAAATAATGCAGGCAGACAATAAGCACACATTCCCCTGGAAAAAGAAAATATAAAGGAATTTAAAATGCGTCAGAGACCCGGTTTCAATACATTGTCAGATGCTGTATGTAGTGACAGGTTGATCTGTTGTGTAAGACAGAGGGGTCACAGTTGTACCACGCTGCTCATTTTGTTCTTGACAGGGAGAAACATGGTGATTTGTGTTTGAGTACCGCAGGTTTCTGCACTGGAAGTCTGAATTGAGCAATCACACGGCTTACATCTGCCCTCCAGAAATACACACAGCAGTCTAAAGGCTCTAATAGATCATTTGTTTTAGTTTGTGTTTGTAATTGTGCATGTGTGTGACTTAGTCTGTGTTAGCCATTGAGTACATTTTTGTTCATACTGATGCCTGAGCAACACTCAAGGAAAAGCTAATTGTAAAATCCATTAGTGCTGTGCTGGAACAGATGCATGATCTGTTTTTTGTCTTGTAGAATCCAGAATTATTACACACAGTCACACAGGGACGATGTGTTTTCTTCCGAAATAAGTTGTCCTTAACACTTTAGAGAACTGCTTGTTCTCTTTTCATGTTTGAAGAGGAAAGTAGTTTCTGAACATAGTGTTTAAAGTCATTATTTTTTTGGCGACTTGTCTTCATTAGAAGTGGAGTGCAGTGGAGATAAGCAGGAAATAGGGTAAGAGAGGAGGCTGACTTGGAGTTGAACCCAGGACTTGGCTACTTTGGGTATTTTAGCCCATGTGGTAAAACCACATCCCATCAAAACAGTATTAATGAGCTTGTCATCGTTTTGGTTACTTTCCTGCAGAAAGATCTTTGTTTTGTGTTAACATTTGTTTAATTTTAAGCAGTTTTTCTTATTTTTGATCAGTGTTTTTCTTTGTTTTTTGTATCGATATCAAAGCTAGGAAGCTAGATATTTGTGATGACAGGTGCCTACAACAGCAATGCATATTTTTGGGGAGAATGTATAGAAAATTGTGCATAAGGTGGAGAAGTGTTTACAACCTGGAAAATATTTCAAGGTTATTTTTTGTTTTGTTTTATCATAGTAACTAGTTTAAAGCCAGAGATGGAGACTAATTAGTGACCCTCAGTCCTCATACCTTCATGTAAGATTCAAAAAGTGGTACAGTGATGCAACTTTTTATCAGACCTATTTGCAGTGGTAGAAAAATGGTAAGCTCTTATGTTTCTTTGTCTGGTATATGTATTATTATCATCAGCTGATCAGTTCTTTTGTCATGAAAATACAGAATACACCCACGTCAACAGTCAGCTTGCAACCAGCTGTAGTCTTTGTCTCATGTTTATGTGCAGCTTTTGTGTGTATCAGAATAATGCTGTTTTGTTTTGTGGTTGGTTTGGTGTGTCAGGGTCTTAAGATGCAGCTGACCGGCAAGAATGGAACAAACTTGGTGAATATTGCAGTACAATATACCCAAAACGTGGTCATACATGCAGGCCATGTCTTGTGTAGTCTAAATTCCCTGTTTCAGTACACTTGTGCAGGTTCTGCACTCTGCATATATAAAAGTTTGTGGATGGGTGTTTGTGTGTTGTTTTGTGTAGTGTGTGTGTGGCGCAGGGCATGCTGAACTGTTGTGCTGTGCAGATTCTCTCTGACATGCAGTCACAATCACACAGCCTTATCTCTGCTCACCTTCTGCTGACTCCCGCAGGCAGCCAGCCCTGCTGTGTCCTCCGCTCCACCACAGCTTCGCTGCTCTGTTTGTGTGTCGGTCTGCGTATGTATGCGCGCATCCTGCTCGTCTGCTTTGGATATTTTAGAATTCTTAAATGCTACAGAGTCTGTAACTCGTGCCGTGGAGACATGAATACATACTTCGGTGCATCTGTGTTTATGACATCCCAAATATGTACAAGTAAGGCATCTGTGCCTGATATGGATGTTTATAGGTTTATAGACTACATGAATAAAGAGTAAATAAAATCATTCAAATCTGTGTGTGTGTGTGTGTGTGTGTGTGTGTGTGTGTGTGTGTGTGTGTGTGTGTGTGTGTGTGTGTGTGTGTGTATACTACCAGCGAATTGTCTCCGTGTCAGCGTGTGTTTTCCTCACTCTCTGCATCACTGAGTTGACAGTAGGTCCAGGCTCTTTTATTTTTTCTTTTTTTTTTTCCTGTCTCCTCTCTCTCTTCCTCTTCTCTCCCTCCTTCTGGCGTGGATGCTGGACATGTGGAGCAGCGAGTCATACTGAAAGATGAATGTGTTGGTGATTAAGAGTTTTCACTCTGTTATCGTGGCAAATAAGAAGTAGAAATGCTCGCTGACAGATCGGGAGGAAAGCAAGGGAGTCCAGATGTTTGGTTGACAATGTGAGTACAGGTGCTAATTAATGCAGTAAATGCCCATTTTTATCTTAATGTTTCATAACAGCATTAAAAAAGCATTGTAAGACTTTGTCCAAACTCTCAATTAAACCTTAAATTACTTTTTTCATCAAAACTAAAAAGCACAGAAAGCACATGATATGATGATGATTCTAAATTACTATACTCTAAATATTACTATTTTTCCAACCTCCTCATCATTTTATGATTGTCTCTTGGGGAACATCATGCACGAGATTTCACCCTCTGCATTGTCCCCGTACATATGCGTGATGTGATGCCGCAGTGCATCCAAACGTACAGAGACGTTGGTCTACAATACCTCTTCAAAACACTTTTTTTTCTGGGTCCTTGGCTTACATCCCTTCTTCCACGAGTTTGAGTGCTATCGAATGTGTTAATGCAAGTGTGCATTTTATACACTTTACACTGATCCATATTCCCACAAATTTGACCTTTGACAGATTAAAAATCTCGCCATATATTGGCCGAAGTTCAATACATGGGAAGAAAGGCACAAACAGTGCAGTTAATTTCAGAAATCAAACTTCTCATCAGCTCAGTAAAAGCTCATTTTTACCAGAAATATATTGAATTCCTTTGTTTCAAGTCAATCAAAGCAAGTCAGGTTTCCTGTCTTGTCAAGGCACAAGTCCTCAAAATGATGTTAGAAGTGTTCATGAGACCTGAAAGTATTTACATGTCACTTAAAAGTCTTCTAAGTTTTTAAATGCTGGAATAAAGGTTTTGTTAGTAGTATTTCACAATTTGTTTTCTCGTTTTATGCACATCTTATGTCAAGTCCTTTCAATGAAAATATCGAATAATTATATATTTAAAATCTTTTGCTTGTCTTGAGTCTGACCAAATACCAAGTCTCTTGCTCGGCTTATAACTTTTAACTAAAATAGTATCTGTGAAATTGTAAGTTGCCTAACTTTCTGCAACGTAACACTGATAACCATCACTGCATGTGATCCTTATTTATTTTAGGACTCTGTCATGCATCTACACTTGTTTTCATCTTCACTGTTTATGTGCGTTTGTGTTTGTTAGCTACCAGGCACATGGTGCATATGAACATGAAACCCTGTCTACTTGCCTTGTCCTCCGGTGCTGCAGTGTGGGGAGGCCTCGACCCTCTGCTGACCCACCAAAGAGTCCAGTCCTTGGAGGGAACCAGGCCGTAATCCCTTATAATGGCTATTGTTATTAATTTTGGCCAAGGACACACACCAAAATATGGAGAGACTCAATTACACATTCGCTCATACTTTGTCCCACGAACACACACACACACACACACACACACACACACACACACACACACACACACACACACACACACACACACACACACACACACACACGGCTGAATTGAAGTGTGGGACTATAAATCACTCCTTTTCAGAGCAGATGATGAAATGATGATGGGAAGGTGGAGGGTGGAGGGCGGTGGTGTAGGATCGGGAGAGTGGACAGCAGCCTGGCCTGATGTGACCCAGTAACGCCCGTGGATCCATAAATCTCACAATCTAACAACACTGTGTGGTTGTTTGTATTTTCTGTTGTGTTATTTGTGAGGAGGCATACATGTATTCTGTGTCTGTATTCTCATGGAGACAGACATGAAAGCACGAGAGAACATTTGCATTTTTTTTTTTCCACTGGTTCTCCTTATATTACTTTCCCTTGATTTGTGCTTTTTTTTTTTTTTTTTTTCTTGCAATGAGTATGTGTTAGTGTAATGTTTGTGTAATGTGAGCCTGCTCTTCATGGTTAGTCTCTCCATCATGGTCTCTGTCTGACTCCATCTCCGTGGCCCTGTTTTAATAAAGCGTGAGGAATTGGATTAAAGGCAAGGATTTTCTGCATGACTGCATTTGCACATCTGCATTTTATTTTTGTGCTGTCTTGCCATTTCCCTATTTTTTTTCCCTTGCAGAATGAAATGACTTCTCTCTCTCTCTCTCTCTCTCTCGCTCCCCCTCTCCTTGCCTTTGGTCATACATGTGCATCCATTGTCTGTGTGTTCTGTTTATTTAGTGACCTCAGTGTCTCCTCTTATCCTTGTAAACGATTGATATTGCTGCTGGTTGGTTGCTGTGTCTGATTCCAGGCAACGCTTGCTTCAGTTGTTCTTTAGGGGTGCAGGCAAACATTCAAATCTTCCCAGACAGTTTTATCCATAACAACAACAACAATTCTGTAAAAAGCAAATCCCTCAGAATCCAGTGAGGGTTTGCAGGAGATTGCTTTGACCTATTTTATATCAGCATGAAAGACTCTCAGACACTGGAATTTTAGTGACTACAAAACATTTTCTTCCCAATCCTGTCTTCCTGGTGTGAGCGAGGGTGTACAGTAAATCTCCTGAATTGCGATGTGGTTTCGGAGTCGCGCACTTCACCTCCGTTCGCCGTCCTCCTCTCTCCCTCTTCTCCACTTTGCCCCGGGGTGCAGCCCTCTGTGCGACGGCAGCTCAGACTCTGGGAAAAGGTCGACGGGCGTTCACCAGGCTGACACACGGGGCTCAGCGAAGCACCAAACATGAGGTGTGGCGCTCATAAGGCCACAGAGACACAGAGAAAAAGGGGGGCGCATCTCTCAGAAATCCACCGACGTCTGTGTTTACCTGGGTTCTGACAGGTCGGCTGGCTCTGTCTCTGGAGAAGGCCAAGCGAATCTCACTATCAGCCCTTATCTGGCCTGTCTGATACACAACCCCACATTGCCACAGCAGCCGCAGACGTATCTGCTGGATGAGTTGAACTGTTTGCCAGTTTGCAAAATGTCAGAAAATATCAGGCAGCTTCAACAATATTTTGTCAATTTGGTCACCTAGCACGACCCTCTCTTTCTCATTCTTTCTCTGCTGCCTTCATTCCCTCTCACTGCATCTTTTTTAATTATTCCCCACAGTGTTGAACTCTTTGCTCTTTTTATTGGCATACAAGAGTTCAATCAGTGTCTCTGCACGTCAAGGACAAATGCTTTTTACAACTCCTCCAAAACACACTGAACATCAGTAGGCATGTTGTAGAAACAGCAAAAGTACAGTGTGACCCGTTGAGCTGGTCTCTTTCTCGCTCACTCTCTTTCCTTTGGGCAATTTTGCCCTCTTCCCCCAGTGACTCGCTGCAAAAAGGCTCTTGAAAGGCTTCTTTCTGGGCAGAGAAGAGTCCCTTTAGCCCCCCCTCATCTCACATCCACCTCAGCCATCCTCTGATTCCCGTCATTACAGGCCTTTTGAAGGGCAAAATTACAGCTGAGTGACATATTACCAGCTGTATCTCAGGGCAGGAATGGAGGTTAGAGAGGGGAAAAAAGGTAGGCAGGAATAAAAGGGGGGAGATAGGTGATGAAGCAGATGAGGAAGAGGAACAAGGAACATGGAGGCTCTAAGAGGGGAAGAATGACATTAGCGAGACTGAGATAGAGGGAGCGGTTAAAGATGAGGGAAGAGGCAGAGAGAGACTGGCTTTAACAGAGAGTGGGTGATGTATGTCTGTGTGTGTGTGTGTGTGTGTGTGTGTGTGTGTGTGTGTGTGTGTGTGTGTGCGTGCGTGTGTGTGTGTGTGTGTGCGTGTGTGTGTGAGAGAGACAGTGAGAAGCAGACGTAGACAAACACTGTCATTTGCAGAGCGAGGCAGCGCTGTCTGCTAATGGACACATGACGTACGGCCCCTGAAAGTTTGCTCTGCTTCACAGTTCTCCAAAGTTCGCATGTACCTCCCATCCTTTCCCAGCCGCTGCCTTGCAAACACAAGCGATTGCACCATGAGATACCAGAAGCACCTCTGCGACGGGTCACTAAGTTTCTGTTTGCCAGCATCTGTACGGTAGAGTATACGTTTTTGGAATTTGATCTAATCTCTTGAGAGCCCTGGTGTCACATCGAATGAGCGGATTCGGCAGCAAAGTAGTCTGACAGCGTAGGAGCGTCTGCTTGTGTGTGACATGGTGGACCTCTGGAGACCCTTGCTGTGTCGTACATGAAACCGGAGTAGACAGGCTTTTGTAAACAGATGTAAACTAGACAGAATGAGATGCAAGTGAGGGTGGGAGAAGGGCACGTATGGTGCACTAACAAACACAGAACTACACATCTCACTGGGGCAGTTGACAGTAGCTGTTTTGCCGAAACACGCACACCTTTGCATCCTCACATCCTCGTGCCTCTATTTCACACAGAGAGGGAAACATATTTTCTTCACATTTGTCTGTCATTACAGTCGAACAAAATGACAGGACACATTACAGTACATGTATAAATGCTTTACCTTGTAGAATAAACCACCGAATCCAGTGTTAGTGTTTCAAGATTGTTGTAATGATGGGCTTTTTAGGAAAAGCAAATTGAAGATTAATCAGGGTGACAGAAAATTGGACAGTATCTGCTCAGATCCTAAAAGATATGTTCAAAGAAAAACCCCAAAAAGAATAAAGTGAAATAAAATAGAAACCGCCCAAAACAATAGATACATAGTGACATCATAAAAAAAAAAGTTTTTTTTAAAAATCACAAATGGGTATTTAAAAGACAAAAAAACACTCAAAATACTTTTAAGAAAATGGGAAATTTTTGGTCTCATAATGTGTTTTATCACCCGGCCTTGAACTTATGTTGCCACATTTATCCCCACCTGGCTTAAGTGCTGTATGTATGCCAGTTCTTAGAGGTTTTATGCAAATAATCCCAGTTCCCTCGTGAGCATGGCCAAAGAGACAACTACAGCTCCTTCTGACTCACACATACCCACACACACACACACACACACATACACACACACACACACACACACACACACACACACACACACACAATGCCATTTAGAGAGCGAGGGAGGCGGCTCATGGATAATTTTCATTGTTATTCATGTATTAATTTATTCGCTCATGGCAGACGTGAAACAGGGCTGTAATATGCAGATGTGGGTTTGTTTCTCGATGGGAATTTTCCGGTCCAGTGCCTCTAGCTGCCACTAATAATAAAGACAGGCAAGAGAGAGGGGGAGGAGGAAAGAGGGGGAGTGCTGAAGAGAGACAGAGGAGAGAGAAATGGGAGTTAGAGAGGGAAGGTTGGAGTTGTCAAGATGCCTCCAGTCATTCACCAGCTCTCAAACAAATCCCCCACTCCCTTTACTAGGCACGCACACACACACACACACACACACACACACACACACACACACACACACACACACACACACACACACACACACACACACGTGCAGGCAGTGACCAGGTGTGATCTAGCTGTGAATGATCGTGTCCTTGACACGAAGGTGAGCATGTACAGTTGTCCTCTCTGTATTGTTGACAAGACACCTAAGCAGCTGCAGGCTGTTGCTCCTCTGTCGTCAGATCAGCAGGAGAAGCTGATTTTAAAGTGGCTGTATGCTTTATTGAACAACACGAGATAAAAAGCACTTTTTAGTTTCTAATCTTAATAAATACTTTTTTAATCTGCTGCCCACGGGACAGTTATAAATCAAGACATCAGCACTCAGTGATCTTTACCAGCACTGAGGCTTAAAAGTCTCCAGCCAACTACTTTTTGACCCTTGTTAACGTCAGCGTTTATTTCTTAGCTCATAAAGAAAACAAACATCTCTGTTTTGCAGCTGATAAAAAAAAGTTAATGCATTTTTATGTGCCTCTCTACTGAAATTCTTGGTATGAATATAGTGCAGTCTGGGTAAGAAAATAAGCAGCTGAACAAACTGACTTTGTCACTATGTGAGACATAAATAGCTAAAGAAATACCCAGTGGGCAATTGGCTGTGAGACATGTTGTCTTCTGTGTTGTTGTGGTGTTGCGCCAGGGTTAGTTCCTGCGGGAGGGTCATAAGCGTGGAACATCGACATGCCAGAGGGTAATGATGTCAAGGACAAGATGCTAACAGGCAGCGAAGGATTCACTCTATTTTCTCTTGGCCGCTGCATTTATAAGCAATATTAACCCCCTCCTGTCTGTGTGATCGAGTGCTAGACTGGCAGCCAGAGGAGAGGGAGGAGGGGGGAGAGAGGCCCTGGCAGAGTTCATGCAGAGATGGATGAAAGTCAAAGCCAGCCCACACAGCAACATAACTCAGATGATGAGCTATTAAGAGTTAAAGAGGAATGAAAAAAATAAAGAATATGTGACTTCAAAGGAAGGAGCCTGATAAAAAATAAACTTGGGATGCTGAATCTGTCATCAACATGGACAAATAAAAAAATATAATTATGATCATGTAAAACAGTGAACAATATATATAATGCTCAAACTATTTCATGTATTTTTTTCCTGTATTATCAGTTACTTTTAGTAATATGCATATTATTAAAAACGTATGGGGAAAGAATTTTAACTTTGCCAAAAGAGAATTACATTTTTCAAAAGTTTAATTAAACTTGTACAGAAACACTGAAGGAGAGTCGTAATGAAATCTAATTAGCAGCACAGTCAGCTGTAGAAGAGGTCTGGCAATCAACACCGAATGAGTCAGTTTTCAAAGTAACAAGCGACAATTAACAAACTCCAAAGAAGCTAAAAAATAGGCAAACAATAAGCAAATCTTAATATGTCATAGGAGAAATTTCTTGAATCATAAGCATAAACAAATGGTATAAAAACAGAGGGATAGATTCATAAAGCAATGACAAACATACAGTCTGACAACAAATCTTGAAAAAAATATACAACGTTTTCTGGAAAGATTGTGGGTATCATCTGTTAAACAAGTGTGTAAATCAGTATTTCGATCTTTAATAGAAGCAAAATTAAAAAATTAAATAAATTGTTCATCAAACATGTCTTTTGAAAGCATTTCCCTCCTGATAAAATATTTGCAAAGCTGTTTTCAAAAATTGTTTTGACTCGTGCATCATTTACATCCATACTGGCTCGGACTCTAATTCCTCACTGCCTTTGTTGAGGTATTAGCAGGTTTCTTCATGCATTCCCGACGCCAGTTGTCAACTGATTAGCACAACAGCAAAAATAAAATGGCGGAAAAATTCTGTCCCACATTCCTCGCACATGTGCATCCAAGTGACACGACACAAAGAAAACTGGGTCTCTACTCTACAAACATTGCTTCACACCATCCTATAAGCACCTTTATCCAGTGTGGTGGAACGAGTACAAAAGTGAAAGGACAGAGGTATGAGCAGAAAAAGGTTTTAAGCATGTTCAAATACATTACAGATTTCATTTTGTTAGAGGTGACCTTTTATGTTTATTTTCAGGTTGCTTTTTTTATTATTATTATTATTATTATTATTATATCCAATAGAGCAGCTATCAATGATTCTCAAATACAATCCTTATTTATCTTACAGCCACCCTTTATGTAGTCCCTCAGTTCATTCAGCCGGTTTAGCTCCTATTTAAGCCACTCCTCCCTAAATGCCCACTTTGTGCTAAATGGCCAACTTCCAGGAAGCCTGCTGAGCGGCAGCATTCAGCGCTTGTATTGCATCCTCTTGCCAATATGAAGGTGTCAAAAGGGAACTGTAAACAAAAGATTTCCTGTCCTTAATTTGGAGAAAAAAAACAAATCCACCCGTACATGTTTGAACCCAAATATGATCTATGTATAATATGCTAGTGGACAACACAAACATCCACAGTCATGTAGAACGCTTAATAATAAGCTCATGACCTGCTTATTTTAAGACAAAACTGAGGATTTAGTCTTTCAATTGGGGAATTATTTTTTACATATGCAATAGGTGTACGTGTGGAAAAGGTAACAATAATAGGTCCCCTTTAATTTTAATCATCAAAGTAACTATTGGCTTCATCTGTCAAACAAATGCAGACTGGAACATACAATATTTCCATTTCTAGTCTCTAGTGATGGGGGGAAAAAGATGCAGCAGAAAATGGAAATAATCAAGCAAATTCCCTGAAACTCGTTCATCAATAGAGTATTTGTAAATGTACTTAGTTACGTTCCATCACTATAAACACAAACCTTACAGTATCCATCATGCACGCTGACATCTTATTCACCTCTGATTTGCAGACCAACACACGCTTGGCTATCTGGAGCTGAAGCCCACAGGCATGCACCCAGGCCTGAGTCCAAGCCGTGTCAAATCAGCAGAGTCTTCACCAGAGGCCAAATCTGTAGCGTATAATTAGCTTTTAATCAGCACCCTCATTCAGGCGAGCAGTAAAGATTAGCCCAGCTTGGGCTCTGCTTAAAATAAGCATTCATAAATGCGTGTGAAAGCCTCTGACCCATCGCATCCAATCATACACACACAATACCGAGCTCCCTCCCTGCGGTCCTCGCTCTTCTCGCTTTCCCTGCTTATGCCTTTAAAGCTCCTCTTTATTTCCCCCCCTCTGTCTCTCTCTCAGTCTCTTCCTTGAATTTGTTTCAAATTTTCCAGGGATGTTTTTTTCTACCCATTCTGATGTTTAAAGGAAATGTACATCAACCTCTGCTGTATAAATCCAGTCAGTTGTTTGCCGTTGAACAAGGGCACGAGGACGCACACCTCCACCCAAGCCTATACATAACACAACAAGCCTGACCTTAATGACATCCGCTGTGCTGGAGGTTTATTTGGATAATCCAATGTGGAGAATTTAAAGTGAGTGTCTTTATTAAAAAAGCTGCTGGTGTTCGAGAGCGTAACATTTTAGATGAGCTCGTCTCATCTAATCCCTGCCTCTCTCTGGGGTGAGCCACAGCATTTATGCCAGTAATGAAGTGCAGTGAGATGAAAGGCTTTTTAATGGGATTTTGTTAAACTGGGACACAAACCAGAAAGTCAGGGAGAGGAGAGGAAGACACTTCCTCATCATCGCTGCTAACGTCAGTTATTTCTGCTCTCATGACTCGTTTGCAGTCCGTGATTATTTAATGAATATGTGTGCCACCTCTCTTTTCTGTTGGCTTTGGGAAGTGCAAGTCACAGACCTCCTGTTTTAACATTGTAGTCATGTTACTCCTGTGGTTTTGTCTCCTGTCTAATTTTTCCAATCAACTCGGTAATTCTTTCCTCCTTCCTCGCTCACTGCTCACAAGCCTCATCCTCTGTTGGTTTTACAGTGAACAAAGAGTGACTGTGTGACTCTATGTTAATGGGTGTCTGGCTGGTTTAGGTCCCTGACAGCCCAACATGTATTGATTCAGCTCTACATTATGTGTGTGCGGTGAAAGCTGCTGCTGCAGAGATGTGGGATTTGACATGGTGCAAAACATGCATGTGCGTGCATAGGCATAGGCAGCTTGTTTGCCAGACTGTACTGTACATCCACGTATCATGTTGTGTGCAGAAGAAAGGATATTTTGCAAGAAGTGTAGACGTAAAGCGTGCAGCCCCAGGTAGTCTCTTTCTTCTGTGGTCCAGAAGAAACTGCAGACACACACACAGACATGTATAACACCTTTTTTAAAATACCAAGAGACGCAAATTAGTAAAAAAGCTACATAGCCACAAAACTCTGTGCACAGAACTGTTGTTGTACCAAAATAGAGTTAATGGGATCACGATAGTTGGTCTGATTAGAGTTAGATTTAGAGGTCATGACTAATTGTATTAAGTAGGATTTTAGGAGTCTGTGGTTTGGGCCTGTTGTAGCTGACAGTTGGGAGAAATATGAAAGAGTTTGTCATGTTAAGAATCACATCTTTAACCAGTCATCACAAGTTATTCCCGCTTGATTATGTATGTGTGTGTGTGTGTGTGTGTGTGTGTGTGTGTGTGTGTGTGTGTGTGTGTGTGTGTGTGTGTTTGAGTTTTCTGGTGTCACATCAAAAACCTTTAAAAAGGATGAGAAAATGTTTCAACAGTCAGTTTAAATTACTCTGCAGCACATGAGTATGTAAGAGAGGTTAATTCATGTTCTTTTGCACAAACGTTACCGACACAATAGTATCATAAAATACAGATTAGCCTGTTTGTATCATAATGGTAATGAGTGGATGCAACCAAAAATAAGACAAGATCTGTTGGTGTCACAGTTTTGGTTTTAAGAATGGATGATAAAAAAACAATCATACAAAATCATTAAAAAAAAAAACAACTTACCCACAGCACGTACAGGATTACAGCTGCTGGTCCAAGTGCACAGTGCCTACATGGTCAGAAAACTTTGGGAACCTTCCTAGCCATTCATGCTATATAATTAGGACAAAAAGGCTGAAAAACCCCAAAGAAACAAAAATACACATCGGAAATCACAATAAAACAAAGTAATTGTGTTTTTAAAGAGCTGCGTTTTAAGTGATATGAAAGATGTCACTGATTCCAGCCTGAGAGCCTTTGTAGCGGCCCCACTCTCAACCCTCTGACAATGCAGACAAAGCAAAACAACTTTTGCATACCACGAAACAAATCACTATGAACGGCTGTCGCGGCGAGGTGTTCAGCCTACGAGATGCAGTATGTGTGACCGGCACTGGGTCCAACTCACTCCAGCCAGCCAGCGATCCTGCTGCTGCTGTGATGAGTTTGGCTCATGACCTCCTTTGGGCTACGCTGCCATATTGGCCCCCTGCTTATTGTTCTGTCAACAGCATCTGTTGGGCCCGATAACAGGATTAGACCAGCCCCCTATAGGCCTACCGAAACTAGCCTGGATTAGCCAGCAATGCCTGTCTTTTCATACATGTGAGAGTCTGTGTTTGTATGTGTGTGCATAGATGTAATTTTCAGAGTCAATCCCTTCATTCCTGTCAAAGAACCTACAACACAGCAGAGGAGTTCAGAAGCAGGCTGTCATCATTTCTGCCATCCAATAGATAAAGTCTAATTTGATTTTTCTCGCTGTATTTTTTTCCCATTATCCACGGTGTATTTTCAAGATGGCTTTATGGGGCATTGGTATTAAGAATAGGCTCTGAAGTACGGAGTAAATTGAGCATGATTATCCCGACCCGTGGATTGAAGGTCATGTCAAGGTCCAGAAAGGTCCCTGTGTTGCTCATGAATATTATATGTGTCTCTCCGACTTCATTACACGCTGTCCTGGTTTTCTGGGTAATAAATGGATTCCCAGGTCAGAGAATCAGGCATCCAGATGAATAGCTGCATTTAAGTACAAAAAGTAAACCATCACGTTAAAAAGTCTTCCTTGTGTCGCCTTCCATTTGGGCATGTGAGTCTATTGGAGGAAAAATCTGCAGAAAAGACGGAGCAACAATAGCTCTTAGAGTACACACGGTGTGATAATGGCTGTTGCACTTGATTGGGATGTGAGAGGCACACAGTAAGGGCATGTTCCCGAGGTGCACAGCGGGAATCTCACAGGAGCATGGCACCAATATCCCGATCCTCCTCCTCCACTTCCCCTTTGGAATAAACGGATCCCACTTCCCCCTCCTCATGTTTTTCCCCACTGAGAACATACCTGCCAAAGTGGTCATGCTCCCGTGACATTCCTGCCCAACGCTGCACCAGTCGATCCATTCAGTTCCACATGACCCGGGAATTTGGCAGTATTTCGGATTAAAAGCGGAAAAAGGTTCTCCGCTGCATGTGAGACCAGGTTTACTGTGTGTGCTTTTCCCATGTCTGTGTGTTTCTGTGTCAAAAAATATGCAGGGTGAAGTCTGAACTATACCCTCTGAGGCTCAGAACAGATTGGTGTCTGTGGAAAAGAAGCTGAGGGGAAGAGTAAATAAAGTAGTTGTCAGTCATCTTATTCCACAGCACCTGTCACTGTATTTATTTATGTTTATTTTAATTTTATTTGTTTTTGTGTATGTAGTCTTTGTATTTTTATTCAATGCTCTCATTTTATTTTTTTCCTAAAATAATTATCTATAATTTAAAATAATAAATAAGAATCTTATTTCCTATATCTCATAAGTATTTGTAAATTTGTTCATGTTGTCTTTCTCTACGCTGCTGTGACGAGTAAATTTCCCCACTGTGGGATTAATAAAGTCAAATCTATCTATCTATCTATCTATGTACCACTCTCTCTTCTCTTCTCTGCACTGCCTCACTAATTTCTGCTTCCAGAGCTGTAATCAGGGAAAGAAGTTCCAGCCACTTAAAAGACGAAGCCAATGTGGAGCTTCATGTCATGACACACTACCAGACCCACAGTCATTGCCTTTACCTTACCGCCATTTTTCCCAGCTCGGACCGACATTAAAATGATTTGAGACGTTTCACAGAGAAGCAGCTTTCCTCTTCCGTCTCAGCCCGCCGGGCACTGCATGTAAAATGGCTGTCAGATGCCACACTGTAGTATGGCGATTGTTGGCGTGTTCGGTGTGTCACCACGACTCGCTGTGTCAGGCTGCACCGCTCATTTCCGACAAGTCAGTTTCATCAGACGCTCTTCAGAAGAGTCCGCGCCTTCCCTTCATCTCAAGCTTTTCGAACAGACGCAGAGCTGAGGATCGGACAGAGAGAGATGCGGTTTTTTTTAATCTCTCCTGGCCTCCCGTTCTCCCTCAGGCCAAACGGTCCCTCTTCACTTTGAGCACAGGGTCTCACACGGATTGCACAATACACAGCATAAAACATCAATCCCTGGTTTTAATAAAATATTCACAGTGTGTACACTCTGAGCTCAAGAACATATTTATATCATAGCCTTCGAAATAAATAAACATTAGGCCGTAGATCATTTATAAGATTCTGTATGATGGATCCCCAACTGAGATAAGTTGTTGGCATGTCCTTTATAACGGTCAACTATGGCAGGACAGGAAGGTCACATTCAGTAACGCTGTCAGGTTGTGTATTTCCCCCAATGCTTATGTTTATATCCAGGTAAAGTGTTTTCCTTCCAGCTGCCAAGTATCTTAGGAATTGTGTCATGTTGGATGATTCTGCAGGTCAAAATTGCATCCAGTGTAAAAACAAATAAGAATGCAGAGGTCAGAGTGGTGGATGGGTGTGTAGCTGTCACACAGGTGCCAGAAGTACATGTCCTATCTTCAAGATTAAATCAATGTTTGTTTTATTTAAGCGTAACCACAATTGTTCCCGAAAGTGTTTTCATTGTCTAATCTTTTTTTTTTTCGTATTCTTGGGCCTTCTTAGCCACTTGTTGTTGAGTTGACAGTAAATGAAGAGAGAGTTTGGAGATGGATAAAGACATGCAGCACATGTTCCTGGATGGACACAAGCTGGGAACGTTGTGTTCATGGCTGGCAGCTTTAACTCCGAGGCCACCATGGCACCAAGTTGCCTAACCTTAATTGATGGCTTAGTTGCCATGACCAAACTCTTTCTCTGACCATAACTACATAATAAATACCATGTGCAGTTGTTATAGAAAAGAAATTATAAGAAAGTTGGCTTCAAACTTTACGAAACATTGTCATGGACTATAATCAGCTGAATCTACTGTTAGACTTCTTTTGTGTTCATTTTGTACCCCTGGTGAGATAGTCACCGTATTCAATTCTTAATATCTACATAGCCAGGCTCCTTATAGGTGCTCAGTAACTCGGTGAAAACTCACAGGGATTTGGGAATTTTAAGATGCCCTTTCAGAAAGCCTATTTTGGGCAGACAACTTTCTCTTGCAGCATGTGGAGCTTCTCACCAAATAACTCAAAAGTGATGATTTTTAACTTGTTATTAGTGTTTTTATTATCATGTGGTTTTTAAGGAATCCGTCATATATGCATGTGCAGGTGTTTATAGTATTCCTATTTGTTTTTGTATTGTTGTGTCGGGTATTTTTCCATCTGAGTTATGTGTATCTTTATAAAGGCCTGTCTAGAAATGTGCATTGCAGACTATATTGTGCTTTTATGGCTGTGGTATGTTGCAGTAGACAACGTTCGGTTTGTTTCCACATAGAACTAAATATTAATACATAACTTAATTGGCAGTGTAGAAAATGGATGGACAGACAGACAGATAGAGTTAAGGCCATAGTGGGGGTAAGCTAAAGATAATGTTCTTATCTACAGATTGAGAAGCTAAACTCACAAAAAGATTGAAAAAGAATCAACACAGATACTTCAACATTGTTCTGCTCCTGTATTCTCCTCCAGCCAATATATCAATAATCAATGAGAGTGAATTATTGAGCCTTTGGAAGAGAGAACGATGGCTTTGTAAACTCAAGTGAGCTTGAGAATTCCTTCTCTGTCTGGGTCTGTCTCTGTCTCTGTCTGTCTGTCTGTCTGTCTCTGTCTGTCTCTCTCTCCATTGTGCGTGGTAAGGCTGGTAAGGGCAATGCTTCAGACTCCCCTCGCTCCTCTCCCTCCACCTCTCCTCCCTGACAGAACTGTCTATCTGTCTATTGTCTCACCATCACATTGACTCCCTGTCACTGCCTCCATCTATTATTCGAACTCTTCTGTCTGCCAGTCTCTCCTGTGCTTTCTTCTTCTCCACATAGCTAGCCTGTTTCTGTCAAACACTTTTTCATTCCGTTTCTTCTCGTTGGCCCTCGCTCTTTATCCCGGCACTTGCTCTTGTCTCTTTTTAACAGGCATTTTTATCATCTATAACCACATCTGTCTCGCACCCTTTGGCGCGTGTCTGTTCCCGGTCGTTTTTTTGATGATGATGAGTTCACGCATGCAAACGCAGGCACCACACACGCACGTAAGTGCCCGTCAGCACACGCACACGCTCGCAGTTACACGCGCGCACACACACACACACACACACACACACACACGCAGACGCACACATACTTACAGTGTGCAGGTGTAGATGTGACACGGTCCATGTAACGTCGCCTCCTCCAGTCCACGTCACAATATCAAACAGCCCAGGCTAGATTCCAGTGACACAGCTCATTCTCCCTGGTTGCCTCTCGCTGTCCCTGCCTTTGTGGCTCTGTAGTTCTTTTTTTTTTTTTCCTCGTCCTTCCTCGGATATATTTGATTTGTGTCTATCTGTCAGCGGGCCTTGTGCCCTCTCTGTTGATCGTCAGTCATATTTTGTTTTTACCCGTAGCAAGGCAACTACTCTGCACCATCCAAACACTGAGAATGAAATATTGTGCTTTCACTGGTTTTATGTGTTTGTGAGGCTGCAATCATTATGTTTTTAACAGTAATAATTCATAACTGCAACTACAAAAATACCGCCACCACTGTGCCTTCTGATATGACTCATGCTTGTACCATAGTGACACAGTTACGCATGCATACACACTGGATTTGCACAGTGGTGCTCACACGCTGTTGCTATGTGGTTTGTTCCCTACAGTATGTGTGTTTGTTTAATTGTGTGTCTGTATGTGGAGGAGGGGGTGGCGGCTACAGATTGTGCTTGGTCCACTAGACCCCTCCCAGCTGTCTCAGCTCGTCAGCATTAGACTCGCGTGGCACCCTGATCTGCCCCGACAGTCAGCCACGGGAAATGATGGGGACCTGAAACCACCCACAGCACCCATGTGACCTGGCGTAGAGGGGGTGGGCGGGTAAAGGAGGGGGTGTTGGATTTGATGGAAAAACAGGAAGGCAACGAGGTGATGTATCCTCACAATAGCAGAGGCAGAAGCCATGGCCCTGCCTGGCATCGCACAGACAATATGCACAAACACCTTGGCACGCACACACACACACACACATGCCCAGACGGACAATCTCACACACATACACAAATAGATACACACACACACACACACACACACACACACACACACACACACACACACACACACACACACACACAAACACACACACACACAGTGACATTGGGTGCAGGCCACGACTGCTGTGATATTTTATCCGGCTGAATGGCAGTGAAATGAATCTCAGCATGCCTGGCTCCAGACCTTTAGGATTGTGCCATTGTCTTTCACTCCACATGCCTCAGCTGCTCAGACTGAACACACACACACACACACACACACACACACACACACACACACACACACACACAGAGATACAGACCTGAAAATCCACACAAATTGTGGAATAGACACAGAAAGCAGCCGCCGTTGCAGGAAGACTGTAAATGTACAAAAATATGCAGCCAGTGTTTTAATGTCCGGAGTACACAAAATGACATGTTTATGTTTGTATTGACCTTTAAGTGGAATAGTTTAACAGAAGAAATGTAAAAAGGTAATAAAAAAGCTTCAGTAAATGTGATATGTTAATTGGATTTAAATCTTTTTTGTTTTCATTCACTCAGAACTTTATACAATTTCTGAATAAATGTGTTTTTCTTGGTTGATTTATGGCATACCAGATGACGAACTGAAATTAGTTCTTGTAAGAAAATATCAAATTGATCAATTTGTTCTGAGCCAAACACTCTCTGCCTTTACGTCATGCAGGGTCTCCCCATGGAGTCCTTCACGGATGGGGCAGAGCGAGGTCACGGGTCGGGTGGGGCTGTAACTTGGCCCCGGTGTGGAGGGAGAGGACGGAGAGATACACCATACGTATGCAGGGTTTTTCCAACGTCCAAACCTTATAGTCTTCAACTTTTTATGGTCCGTTTTTAACAGATTTTCCAGGCCTACCATCAGGTGTGTCAGACGCTGTCATTTTTTTTTTCAAAGGAGAGAAATACCCGAATGTTTCCACTGGGTCATCCTTGGCTCATTGCATACCTCTCAGCAGATTACTTTCCCCCCCTCTCACCATCAATATCCTCTCACATCCTTTAAGAACGAACCACATCTTCAGGCGTAGCTGTTTCTCCTCTCTGTGCTTCTCTTTCCGTCCTTTATATGATGGTCTGCTGCCATACTGTCACACAGTGTAAATCTGATGAAATGCCACGGAGCTCTTTTTACCTCTTCGTCGTACTGTTTTTACTGTCATTTCTGCACTGCTGTTGATGTTACTGCAGTAACCACGCGACCCCATAATGTCTCTCTATGGTGGTTTGAAGTGTACGAATTTTGTCTTGGTGCTACTCTCCAACATACAGCACATAAAAACCATAATGCTATCAATAAGCAAATGAAAATGGTAAGAACGATTCGGCTGTTATAAATATTGAAGTAAATCATATGGCTTCTTCCGTACGTTCACTTTACCCAGATAAATGCTAAGTTGACCTTGCTCACTGTGCGGATGGCCACTAGCCACATTTATTATGTGAAAGCCTGTGCTTTCAACTCTGAATAGCCTTATCTTCAGTGTACAAAGCGGCATTCTGCCACTGCAATGACTCTTCTACTCTTTATCTGACTCGACAAGCACACGTGCATTCACCGACTGTCTCATTGTATTATTTATTGAACTCGAAGACACACGCTCTCTCAAGGTGAACACCCAAAAAGTGAACAAATATTTTTTGGGAGTGCTGTCCCCAAATATAGGTACTCTTCACACTCTTTATTTGTATATACATGCACACTCAGACAAGCAAAATGTATTATTAGATATTATTAGTCACTTGTTTATTTCTTGAATTCACCGATTAACATATCTGAATAATATGCAATAAAAAAATTTTTTTTTTAAAAAGGTTACAATTTTAAAACATGCGGACATAAAAAAAAAATTAAAAAAAAAAAAAATTAAATTTAGCGGTGGTCAGAGGACTCTCAATATGTGTGAATACGAATGATTCTGAACAACCAAAAACAGCCTTAGAAGAAGACACTAATATGTGGTAATGTACAGCTCTAATTATAATGCATAAGAGATTGATTTTTGGCCTAGTGTGTTATATCAGAGCATTATTTTTAACTTTTCTGTATTTTTTTTATAGACTTATGTAGGAGCTATACATCAACCCGACAATAAAAAGTAAATCAATTTTCAATTTCTGCCCTCAAGATGAATGTATGCTAACACAGTTTGAACTGTGTTAAAACATAAGAACTACGCACCACAAAGCAAAAGTTCAACATGTTTCACATTCTTTCTTATGTGACTGCAACACAAATTAACCCACTCTGAAAGGGTTTTTCAAATGTATAACTCCCTTTAATTACAGTTTGGAGTGCTAAGGCAGCAATTAAGGAATACAAGTACCATCCAGCATTATTCATTCATTGCATAGCATGAGTCACTCTCACTGACCTAGTGATAGATAGACTTCCTTCCGCACTCAGGCAGACTTTAAAAATGCATGTTGGCAATAATCCAGTTAAAACTGATATATATTTGCGAATCAGGGTCTTATGATGTAGTACATAGCTGCTGTAAATAGCTGACATGTACCTGCTCAAAAATGCAACCAAACATTTGGCTTTGGTGTTATAGTTGATGTTTTTAATCTGGAGAGTTTTTAATTACCATTAACACAGTGACAGTTAGAGCTATTTTTGAGAAAAGCATGTCTTGGAGGAGGGAAGGACACAGGGTCGTGCTAATCAAATTGGATTACCCATGTGAGACTATGATTGTATAAGAACTAAACTAAAATTTACCCCATGAGATTTTATATGAGACGGTCCTCCTCCAGAAAAAAACGACCCCATAGGTGTTTTGTTTAAGCTGCTTATTGCAACCCACAGTTAAGTTTTAAAGTTAAGCGACCTCCTGCAGTCGGATAAATAACACTAATCTGGCGTCCTGACGCATTTCAGATGATGTTTTCCTTGTTGTGAGGAGTGTGGGGGCCTTCAGATTCATCCACAGCAAACCACAGAAATTCAAGTCTTTTTTTTTTTTTTTTCCCCATACTACTTTGTCACAGTTCAATGCAATAGTTGGCAATCAGTAAAACAAAGCGTTAATGTTTGGGATGATGAATATCCCAAAAGCTGACCAGTTGTGTGACTAACACTTTCTATCAGAGCAATAACAACGGTGCTTCAACCTGCCCTAAAGATTATAAGAGGGTTCATAACGTGTTACAGCTGTGCGATACTTTAACCTTCCAAGAATGACAGCAGCAGGAAACTCAGTCAAGATGTCAGCGCTCTACATTTTCTGCTACAGAATAAATGTCTCCCTACGAGCAAAGCACAGAAGGGAACTAAGTTCAACATAAAAACCAATCGTGAGCAGAAACATTCAATATATGGATGTGTGCATGAGTTTTCACGCCGAGCTTCCACTTGGCCAAACCTTTCAGGTATTCTTGGCAGCGATTACGTCAGTTTTGACAGCAGATGCTCTTGCGTTTTCAATTCCACTTGAGGCGTGAAGCAGTCATCAGGAATTCCACCTGCCTTTTGTTTCCCTCAGCCAGCACTTCTCTCTCTACACGATCCGCTTCATTCTTCCCCACCTCCTCTTCCTTCCGCTCCTCTCCTTCGTCTTCCACTTGTGAACCCAGTCAAGGCGACGAAACACATTATTGATTTATTTATGTTAGGGAACCCATCTTCCCCTCTTACGACGCTGTCTCTCTCACACACACGCACACACACACACACACACACACACACACACACACTTTCCCTCTGTCTGTTCTCATGTTTGTCTGTCTGTGAAACAGTATGTGACAGTGATGCTAAATGGGGCGTCCTCTCTCCTGTTGTGATGAGATGGAATGTGCAGGTGGCAGAGCTTACAAGCACAACACACACCCATGCTTACACACACACACACACACACACACACACACACACACACACACACACACGACCTTTGCAGTGTCATGCTGGGATGACAGCATCTCCCTGCTCTGGGTTAACTTGTATGATTTTGGTTACTGACACTCTCTACACCATTTTCTTTCTTTTTTTTTTAAAGAAACTTAAATTAGCAACAATATGTTGAGTAACATCAGATGATGACATCTTAGTAGCCGACAGATGTTGCTGCTTTTAATGTGTTTCCATTAATTCAAGAATTTTACGATAGAATATGATCTGCTCCACATATCTGTTGTGTCTCGGGTTATTTTTAGAGCTGGTCATGTATTTTTGCACAGCGACTGTTAAATACACACTGTTTTGCCCACAAACAGGGAAGTCTGGTGAATCCAAACTTCCATCACACATGCAAAATTTCATAAGCAAAACTGACAAGCCCGGCCATTTATCATTTAAAGTTATACCATGATACCATTTTCTCAGCAGCACATTTGACAAGAATTTGAATAACTTGTTAATTCTATTAATGGCTCATGAATCATTTAATCATTCTTCATATATCCGTTGCAAACTGTTTTGTAAAATAACTTTTCGGTTGCTCGGCTTTGAAAAATTCATTTGGCCAGTACCATGTCCTCCTGCACTCATTACTTCTCCTCTTTTTAAGCAGCTCTTTAATTCATCCGTACAACCAATGAGAGCTGCAGAGCATCGACCCAAAATACATTCATTAACAACTGATTTCTCCTACGTTAACAGCACCAGATGTGATAGATTATTAGAGTGAGCTATCTGAAGTCACACAGGAGGAAGATGTTGTAAATGTTGTAGTAATAATTTATTAAAAAATGTACTGTGCTGTACTGCTTTGCAGTTCTCTCGCAGAAGGTAAGTAATGGTGAATTTAGTGATGAATTAATGGCGTGGATTAAAAAGACAGCACATTATGCTGGAGGATGCTCACCAGCCAAATGGATTCTCTACAACCGCCCCAATGATATTAATGTCATCTATAAAACATTTATACAATATTCATAAAACAAATTTACCATTGACCTTATCCTTAGAAAAGGTTTATTATTGACCTATAAGGCATTAAAAAAGTTCCAATGCATCAAAAAAGCCATACGGTGTTGTTTATTAGAAAACTGAAATATTGAATGATTATATTAAACCATCTTTATCGAGACATATCAAGTGAACTGCACAATGGTTGAGAGGCTCTAGTTCAAGGCTGGATTTTCAGTCATAAATAACGTTTTCTCAAACAGAACCAGGTAGTTTTTATTTAATTTGATCTTTTATGTGATTTACTACTTTCCTCTTTTTGCTAGTAATTCAAATCTATGCATGAAAAAAAGTGAGCAACTTGTCTATTCGCTTAAATACATACCGTCAGAGTTGCCTTCAGGTGCTGTTATGGGACTGGGCATCTGACACTGTCACCCATCCACTTCCGTCTCCGTCTCCCTCGTCCACCCATTTTTAAATTACTTGAGCTCCTCACAGTCAACCCTCTGTGTTCCTCCAGCCTCCTCTCAGTCTCTCTGTCACTTTGTTAGTTAGTCTCTCTCTCTCTGTCAGTCAGTCAGTCTGGGAGATGGCCAAGCCGCTATACTGCGAAGGTGTTCCCTTCCAGTGCACTTCAAATACTTTTGTTTGTTTGTCGGAGAAAGAAAGAGGAGGTCGAGAGAGATTTCGGTCAGGCGAGAGACAGTGAAGAGGAAAAAATATGCCATTGAAATCAGCAAATTGACAGAGGGATTGAGACAGAGGGAGATCGGGGGATGTCAATTTAGAGAGTGAGAGCTTAGTGTCAGGCTTTCAAAGCGAGGAGAGAGTGTGAAGGGAGAGAATGTCCAGAGTTTACTTTAGAGAGAGATGTTATTTTGGAGCGAGAGAGAGAGAGAGAGAGAGAAAGAGAGAGAGAGAGAGTTGATGGTTTAGAGAGAAAGGGGAGAGAGTGAAAACTGTTATTACAGAGGAGAGAAGGGGGGGGAGCGAGAGAGCAAGAAAGGAAAATTGTTAGCTTTAGAGAGAGAGAAAGAGAGATAGGGAGAAAGATAGATGGCTGTTTGCCTCCACTGCCTCTGCCAGTCATTACCTATTCGGGCCTTGGCAGCAGGTTGGCAGAATGAGCTCTAATTGAGGAGACTGGTGGCTCGGAACAGCAGAGAGAGAGGCAGGGCTATCTTTCCCTCTTTGCTTCGCTCATAAATTAGCCTGTCACTCATTTCGTCCTGGCATGTGATTTTCAATCAGAAAACACAATTTTCAAACCTATTTGCATTTGTCACGAGCTCCAGTATGATAAAGCAGCAGCGGGCTGTTGAATATTTGTTTGTATTTATGGCGAATATGTACAAATATTGTGATCTGTAGAGTAAATTACACAATGATGTCGCTGCAGCTATATGCATTATGTCCATTAACCTGAAAGACTGGTATGTGTTCAGTAAACCACATTCCCAAACCGCCATTCTCATGCTCTCATAGACTCGTACACATCGACTCATCAAAAACAGCTGTGTCACTCATCCCAGTCCCGCCACATGTTGGAAAAGAAAAAGGTGGACATTACGAGGCTGTCACGCGTCGACAGGTATTGATCAGGCTTCTCCTGAGGGACAAGCTATTGCTGAACTCCACATCAGCACCAGAGAGAGAGCCTTTCTGGGGGTTTGCTGCCATCTGCTAACGCCTAATGCAAGTTGGAATATGTGGGCTGAATGTGGAGAAGAGAGGATGTTGTAGATGTGCCCTGATGCCACCGCTAAACAGATGTCACATGGTATTAAGCTTGCACGGCGCGCTACCCCGCTGTCATCCTCAGAGGTGACAGCAGCTATATCTCCATATTTCACGCTTCATCTTTTACCCCCCTCCTCCATCAGGTCTTGATCACCCATCGCCCACCGTCAGTTGCTCCCACCCATCTTCAACACCCACCCACCCCCGAATCGACCCGGGTCCACCGCAGTGACAGTGCCGGCACGCTACAGCGCTCGCACACACTGCATGATAATTATGAGCCGCTCACCTCTTCTGGAGCTTCTACCGTTCCATCCTCCAAATCATGTGTACAGTATACTGTAAACAAACAACAATGCACGGCCACTGTTTTTGCCAACCCAGTATCACGGCAAAATGTGAAATAGCCACGCTTTGGCCTGTGTAGGCGTGAGTTACACATTCTGGAAGCGTGAAACTTATGTAAATGCCATGTGACGCGAGATCATATGACCAAGGTCCTGCAATAGAGGCAATAAAGGACATCTTTTCGTGGTATTAGGTGGCAGGAGGGGTGACTTGGTGTCATTAGTCACCGACATGCTAGATGATGAGGTTTGAATCCAGGTGATAAAGTTTTTGTTGAGTTGTTTTTTTGTTTTCTAACCACAACCATGTGCTTATTTTATAACCCCAACCACGTGCTTTAGCTATAAGGTTCATTTTCCTGTAAGTCACATTTAGTTTTCGTCCACCACAGGAAAATGTGTAACTGTCACGCCTAGGCAGGCCAAAGCGTCGCTATTTCCCATTTTGCTGTGATATTGGGTTTTTTGCACATATATCACATTTATCCGAAATCTTTCACTGAAACATGTTTTGACATTGAAATCCAGCATTACGTCCACTTTCTCCATGCAAACGTATTTTTTTGCCTTCATATAATCATTTAACTGTATTTTGTCTTACATGGAAACAAACAAACGTGTGGACTCCTTCCTGCTCAGTACCTTCAAATCACTCTTTCAATCACTCAGTCAACAGAGGCTGATTATCTTTAGCTTTAAGCAGAGCAGAAAAGTAGTGAAAAGAACCCCGTTATGGACAGACAACACAATTTCATTAGGCCCAAGTGTGACAGCTTGACCTTCTCTTCTCTCCAGGGTCCGTCACTTATCACCATAGATACCTGGCTCTCAGCAACTCAGTAAATATCATTAGTATTAACAAAGTCCAGCAGATTCATGCAGATTCACCGTCTCCCACTCACAGAGACAAACAGTGATGTTGGGGATATTTGTATCTGCCCGTACAGTATGCACAGCATGGCAACGTGAAATGAGGAAGGGGAACACTGGTCCTAAAAAAGGATTGTGATATGTCATATATTTTTAACCGAGACAAATTGAGTCAAATTATCGCCGTCTCGCATTTATCTCATTCGTGTGAACAATATAATTTTGAAGAACAGCTGTTCTGTTCAACTCAGAAGTGTTGCAGTCGTTTTTTCATTTCATCCGAGCAAAATGAACTCTTTAAAGTGCATTTCCAGTCACCTCGTCTTATGTGCCTTTTCAGTTTGCACATAAAAGAGCGAAGGTTTGAAATAAGTTTGAATACTTAACCGTTGTGGAAACGTTTGTGTAAAAAGACAAGGCCAATGGAAAAAGAGAAATATACTGCTTTAAACATGATATGAGCCTTTGCTCCACTGAAGAGACCTCTGTAGTTTGAGGTTTGGCAGGCAAATAAAGGTTGATTGACTTTTACCTCAAAACAGCCTGTTCTCCTTTAGATAATAATTAAAAGTATTTGTATTTTTAATAAAGTTCAGTTCTGTTGATATTGCTAACTGAAGTAATTGTGCCTGTGGCTCATTGATGCATTATTACGCACTGAAGAAACTGCGTGTCTTTGGCAAAATTCCAGGGAAAATATCACAAGTGGAGCACAGTTAGTGGCGCATTTCCCATGATTCAGCAGCAGTTTGTTCTACGAGAAAAGGGTAGGCGGGGTTAATGGAACAGGCTCATAGGTGTCAACGGCCACAGATTACACTGTTTGGATCTCTTAGAAGTGGTGAAATCCAAAACCACAGCTGTCCACTGCTTATCGCCATAGGTGCCACCAAAGACAGACTGTTACTTCTGTCGTTTAATAGCACCTGCCTGCACCCGACCCGATTTAATGTCACTGTTCATCACGATGCACCTAATTCCTTATATTTGCATAACATTAGTGGATGTAAAGGTTAATTTGTCTTTTTTTTTTTTTAATCCAGAAAAAATTTACCCTTAATTTAAAAGTAAACATAACAAGTGAGGTGAGCTAAATTTAAACTTGTGACTCTTGTTAGTCAGTCAAGTCAAATACAGTAAAGGTCACTCTACCAGCACTGTAAATCAGAGGTGTGGAGTCGTGTCACATTACTTGGACACTTGTCAAACTCGAGTCACCAATCTGATGGCTTTAGACTGGGCTTGATAAAATCTTAAAAGATGGCGACTCAGCTTTAACACAGATGACTCGTGACTTCACTTGGACTTTGGTCTTTAAATTCGGCTGACATGAAATCGTCCCGATGCCCCACCAGGAAACAAACACTAACATGCATGTTATATAACGAGGTGCAGCAATTCAACTGCAAATTGATACAATGAATCAACATGACAGCAGCCAATTCATTTTACATGTTTGCTGGAGCTTAAAGATTTTATTTGTTTACAAGAAAACTCCGTAGGGTACCTTTTAAATGACAAATTTCTCCAATTTTGTCAGATTACTGCACATAAACTGTAGCCAACCTTAAAAGGGACCACCGCAGCCATTGTGGAGATGGCCTCTTTCTCAAAGACCACGATCTCCAAGTCTTTAAAAGCTCAACAGTCAATCAACTGAATTATACAGCAGAGCAAAGGGTTATAGACATTAGTTAAACTGCCATTATTATCAATATTTTATGATATACAAGTTGATACACTAAATACTTAATTCAGTAGGCTACATTTGGTATTTAAATCTGTCTCGTTACAAATTTAATCAATATTTGATGCATCTGTTTTAGTTTATTTTCTGTAGTAAATACTTGAGTTTTAGTTATATTTAACCATTGTTGTAAATGTATAAATCTGAAAAAAGTGACACAGTGCTAGATTTTTACTTATTCTTTTCAATTTCCTTCAACTATTTAACATTTATAAATAGAAATGTATTAACAAAGTATTAACCATTTTGGTATCCTAATTTCATGAGTGGCTCCCAGTGACTTCTTCAGGACTCGAAACAGAAGTTGAGGACTTACACTTTGTTTGTCTTTAGTTGGGACATGACATGAGACATGTCTGAAGAACAATGTCTCATCTCACACATGAACAATTACAAAAATATTTCTGAAGAAAATGTACTCGTTATATTGATAAAACATGTAACCAAGCAGCATTATTTTCAGCTTAAAGCGTATTTTCTGTAAAGTACTCCTACAAAATTTAATTTCTGGGACACAATGTTGTAAAATATTCAGTTCTGAAGTGCCAACATAACCTTTAACATCTCCACTGAGAAGTGTAACCATGTATTGCTTTTCCAGCGGAGCGTCCATCTTTTAACATGTATAGAACAAATAGGCCAGAACAAATCATCTTGGCGGCGGCTGACTGATGTAAATCTTGGAGTCATTCCCGTGTTTCTAATTAGCCCCGGCTCTGGCATGCCAGCCCGCAGGCCGACGGTTGGCATGAGGCAGCAGGACAGCCCAGCTGCCCCCGTGTCCTCCAATCTGCCCCAAGGGAGCGTTTCTGGGTCCACCGCTGCCTCTGTGAACAGCGAGGAACAGAAACCTGGATCGGAGGAGAAAGGTTGCTCACACTTCACGTAACACTCTGTCAGAGGCAATATTTCATGTTTAAAAAGGAACTCTCCATCAGCAATCATATCACTACAAGCGCTCCCTGCTGCCGTGCTCCACTTTACAGTGTTACTCTGAGGAACGGCAATAACTCCACCATAACAAACAGGCTGATAAACGGAGCAGCGTATAGATTAGGGATATGCAGGTGTTAAATTAGACCGTTTAAATGGACAATAGAGACAGGCGATGAACCTTTTATTATTTTCCAGTTGCACAATGGATGTCAGGAATAATTGGAGCACATTTGAAGGCCTTCTCCCGCAATGATGACATGACCGCAGCAGGGATTTCTGCCAAACCAGCAAATGTAAGAAAATGGAAAAAGTGGAACAATAAATAACAGCAGAGAGTGAGAGGGAGGAAGAGGCGCAAGAAGTGTAGATGGATACACAGTTAGAGGAGAGGTGGCAGAGAGAGAGAGAGAGAGCAGGAAGGGGGAGAAAAGGGGAAAGAAGGGGAAGTGAACTTAGAGCACAGGAGAGGCGGTGAGGGAGCAATTTAATGCTGTAATTAAGTTCCTGATAGCACCCTGGGAGATGTGCTTTGGCATAGCTCCAGGACAGCTTAGCATTGCACCAAGGCTCTTCAACCCACGATCTATGCCTCCATACACACACACACACACACACACACACACACACACACACACACACACACACACACACACACACACACACCATTTGAACAAACAGAAATTTAATACGAGCCAGAATATGTGTCAGCTTCACCAAATGATGCATCGGCAAGAAGAGATACAAAGGAGGAGCAGACTGGCAAGAGAGATGTGCTGCGAGAAACCATCACTTGCAGTCGCTCTCACGTCGCTCTCACTCACACAATGTCGCACACACGAGGCAGCTGCCTTGACAAGTGCACACCAATCATACTTATGAGAGCTGAATGGAAACCTGTCTCCGAAAATATTATTTTCTCTCCCCCTTATGTTTACAGTGCACTTGTCATGCTTTTGCCACCCAGACCTCAGTGCCTCCTGGTTTTGCTCTTTTTCTTTCCTTCTTTGGATATTGAAACATGTATAAGCTACCACTGGTGACCTGTAAAGCAGCAAGTTTGACAAGAAGGCAAATGCTTTGCCAAGTTGTACAGGTATGAAGACTTAAAAGAAAAATAGCAGCTAATTTTCCTGTCTGTGCAGTCCTGTCAAAGTTCAAAGGAGCTCAGTGAGAGAGAGAGAGAGACAGAGCTAGGACTACAGGGAGGAAGGGATGACAAGGAGAGAGGACTCTGAGAGAGCTAGAGAGAGAGAGAGAGAGAGAGAAGGAACAGGCAATTACATCCAGCCCCATTCCTCGCCTCCTTCAGGCCAAGCGGAGCAGCAGCATGAGCAAGAGGATTTTAACTGAGGAGAACGCGCATCAATAGGATCTGAGATTTCTCGGGGATTGGTCACCAAAGACGGGGGAAAAGGATACAGTGCAACAAAGAAGTAGTTGTCATTACAGAGACAAGAAGGGAAGAAGTCCCATATAGAATCGGCTCCAGCAGATCTCAAGGCTCTTCACAACTACACAAGACGCCTCCGGTTCGCACCTGCGCGTCGTGCACGTCCTCTCTCTCTCTCTCTCTGGGGATAAAAGTGCGTAAAATTTTACCGTCTTTACGCGAGGTGACACGCCGAGCTGGAGACACGCGGATACGGTCCTGGAGGCACGATGCTGATCGGTAAGTGTTAGAACACCTTCAGTTATACTCCACTCTTTACCGCTGATAACGTGGCTGCGCTGAGTAAGCAATCCCTATGACAAATTTATGAAAGACAGGAGAAATATCACGACCAATACGTCCATGTGGATGAAATATTGCAGCGGAACTATTGGTTATAAATTTGTCTAAATGTTATAGGCACCATAAAAACACGTTCCTGAGCAGATCAGGCTCACTAAAAGTCGCTGTCAAGATATTAAAAATACAGAATATTCAGTCATTAATCTGGGACGGAATTTGAACATTCAAAGTGACTATTTTATCATTCAATTTATAAATTAGCCTCACTTGTTCCAACATAATCGTCCACATACCTGCGTAATCGTCTCTGCATCAAGTTATCTGAAGCTCCAGATGGATCCCCAAAAAAACAAATGTGTGCGCCCTTACTTGTGCGGAGTTACCGGCACCTCAGCTTCCTTATTCCTCTCGGTCCGTGGTTGGAAGTTGGTTCTTTTTATCGAAAAAAAAATAAAGTGCACCTCAACGGCAGAATATATTTATGCTGGGGTTTGCTCCCTTTGAAAGTCGAAAAACATCGCAACTGTTTTAATATAGATTTATATGGAAATGTGCCCTTTCAATCAAGCAGCAGCCAAATAAATAAATACGCTTTCTTGAAATATAATTTTTTTTTTTACCGGATACTTGTAAACCAGTTTTGATGCATATTACACGCTCACTGTGAAGAGCGTCTCTAAAGGATTTTTTTTTTTTTTTCTTGGATTTTTTTTTTTCTTGATAATATAGTCATATGCTTCTAAAACATTAACATTTATTTTTTTTTAGACTTCCCAGTGAGGCTTTAGACAACCAGTTGTTCATTTGCTTTTTATATATGAATTTGATCACCTTGCCTTTCCTTGATCACCTTGCCTTGACCTATTAAAGTATAGAGGTTGAAAAGAAATTATTTAATTTTTCAGACTTTTTAAGGAATAATAAAAAAAAAAATTCAAATGGCTATTTTTGATTGAATTTGACACTGGCATAACTGTAAGTGTAAAAACTGGGTGTGAATCCAGAACAGGGAAATTCTCCACTTCATTTGCATAATTAACTCCATATCATCTCTACATTAGGAAATAAATGTGTATTTTTCTTTTGTGTGGGCCGAGCGGAGGGATAACTAATGGACCTGCTCTGCTCCTGTATTTTACACGGAACACTGATTTATGTCCACGGCTCAAACCTTTATCCCGCCAAAATGCAACTCTTCGTATATATCAGTGATTTTCTGGTTGGTTAAAGCTTTTAGACCTTCCTTCAATTCCGGAGACAAATTGAAAACGTAAAGTGAAAGTGAAAAAGATACGGTGTTCAAAGATCCAAAAGAAGCTTATAGTCTTGCCTACTGACTTGAATGTATTGTTTGTATACGACAGACATACCAGACCTCTGGATGTGATGGATCTCACCAAAAGTGAGATTGCGTGGTGCTTTAAGATCTCGGTGTTCTTAAAATGGCTTCGGTGGGCAAATGACTCATGCAAATGGATGCCACATTAGCATTTCTCCAGATATTTACTTCTCCTCCGAAAACACAACCTCTTAATCCCACCCCCGCCCCCACCCCCACCCACCCCCCCACCAGTGACGAATGATGCACACCAGGCACCAAAGCCTCCGGTGTTGAGGTGAAATGCCATCTTCTGTCCCTCTCGCCATTTTAGTCAGCTCATGAAGAGTCGCTCTTCTGTCGAATGGAGCCCTAACTACTCGGGCCTTTGTCCTGTACTGATTTCATCTTGGTCATTATGTCGTCTTAGAAGTCATTTGGTGGGGTTGCTGGGGAGCTGTGTGGCTGCGGTAGCTTCTTCTCTATTCCAGATAATATTCTTTATTGGAGGATGGACATTATTATTCACCATGTTGTCGCTTTCTGAGAGGCAGAGCTCTGTTCCTATATGCAGAATTGCCCAGAAGAGTTGAAGAACGACAAACCTGGTGGGGGCCTCACTGTGTCTAACCCTCCATCCAGGCTGGGGACAGGTTGTGGGAGGGCTGATTAGAGGCCTGCCCCTATGGGAGTGGGTGCCATTCTTCCTCTTCCACTCATTTTTTTTTTTTCTTTTTTTTTTTTTTTTTATCTGGAGGATCTGAGGTGGGGGGGGGGGGTGGGAATGCATGGGAAGCAGGGCTAATCTGCGCTAAACAGGGTCCCAAGCTTGATCAGGGGTAATTACGTGAGGCTAGGATTACAGTCTGCGACCACTCAGTGAGGGCTGGCCACACCCTGAAGAAAGAGCTGAGGGAGATTAATGGAAAATAAGTAATAACTCTTAAAAAAAAAAGAAAAAAAGAAGAAGGCTGTTTATTACTCTACTGATGATATATTTCCACAATTTCAGGCCAAATCCCAGTTTAATTAGTCGTCTCACTTGCAGTCTTTGACCTTGAGATGTCCACTAGCCTTTGGTTTCAGTTTAAACGTGCAGAGGCTGGAGGGGTTCCCGAGCAGCAGGCAGCAATAACACGTCTGTTTGAAGTGGTTGCACGGGTGTAGGGGGTGTAAATGAGGAGGTTAATGAAAAGGCATCACTGTTAGACTAAAGTCTTTGGTCCACTTCCCACCAACTACACAACTGCCCCGTTCTCAGACCATCAGTCACTTAAACAAACAAGTTCTTCCACCAGAGTGTGCGTTTTTGCTAATAGTCTGTGTCGTTTTGGTTAAAGCAGCTGTGGGCTTCTGTCTGGACTGAGTGTGTGCGCTCGAGTGAGTGAGTGAGTGTGTGTGTGTGTGTGTGTGTGTGTGTGTGTGTGTGTGTGTGTGTGTGTGTGTGTGTGTGTGTGTGTGTCGAAGCAAAGCATGAGGCAATGAGACATCATGATGGATGGATCTCCCCAGCCTCCTGTCTTTTCATTCATCCCTCATGGACCAGAGGGATGAAGGTGGCAGCTCTCCAGCTCCTGTTCAGCCCACCTCTGCCTTCTATCTCTCTCACACACACACTCACACACACATGCACACAGGGAAGACAAATAACCCTCTCTATTAGCTCAACAAACACCTCACTTGAAATGACAAATCTGTAGTTAAACTGACTTTTTTATTTTTCATTACCTCAGCACCTATTAATCTGCGTCATCGCCATAAAAACTTGAGTGAAAGTGACAGAAATGTTCAGTGCTGCTACAAATTGTATATTATTTCATATTTATTGTTTCTAATTTCACTGCATTTTATATGCTGTCCCACCTGAGTGAAGTTCTTTCCCACTTTTATGGAGTTGTCGATGTCGGCTTGCGGCTCTTTTTCACTTTAACGTGCCGGTCTGACATTGCTTCCAGGTAACAGGAACAGTGGGATATGTTATTACTCTGAAACTCTTTTTTTTCCCGTACTTTTTTTTTTTTTGTCTTGCTGTAGTCACTAATCTTGATCTTATTTTATCTTTTCCAGTAGAATGGTAGCACCATTAGGTGCGAGTTTAAAGACAGATTCTATTCATAGAAGCTCTCGCAATGTTGTACATCGTCAACCTGGAGTCATTTTGTGCTGAAATACTGTTATTCACGTGTGAGTCACACATTCTGCTCATAATACAGTGTGTTATATCACACCACACATACTTTGGTCTTTTGAGGCTTCTGTGTAAAAATCAAATTTATTATTTACACTGATATTTTTTTGTATGATTGTGTTAAGTTTAAAGATGAACAACAAAGCAAAGTCTGTTTACAGGCGTAGTATTGCATATGCAGAAAGAAAAAAGCTATGTAAAGCCTTTCGGGGCTCCAGAAGAAGCTTCATGAGGACATAAATTGACTTAAAACATAATGAAGCTCAAGAACTAAAGTTTGAAAATGAAAATGTGGGATGTGCAGTAGAGGGTGCATGGGAGTGGATTTTCACATACCTCCAATCCCACTCCCACAAATATACTCCCAACCCGTCCCAATTCGATGACGGACTAAAAATAATAGCTGTCCCAATCCTGGACGAATGACTCCCACTTCTGTCCAGCTTCTGCGCTGTGTTTTTTCATACATTACTTTGGATTCTGCTGCACATTTCTTTATTTCTTTATTAACATTTGGACCAGTATGTTGGCAGTACCGAGAACACTGGTAGTAGTACTATAAGGGTACAATGCCTTAATCCAAAGACCAAAACTCTCATCTCTAAGGACCTTGTTTAAAACTTAAGAGTTGCTCAAAAGTTCTGTCAGCCTGACACACGGTTTACTGTTACTGGATACTGATACTGATACTGGAATTTATTGTTTATTGTAAAAACTGACCTGTTGTTATTATGAGTCCCTCACAGCACACTCCCCTCACCTATTTTTTGTGATGAATCGTGAAATTGACTCCAATCCCACAGGAAGCTGACAGGATTCACAAAAAATGGTCAGCCTCCAGTGTGGAGTTGAGTCAGCTGGGAGGTCCAGACTACGTTAGCCGCCAACAGACCTGTGTCTGATTGAACTGTCTGCCGTCACGTTGCATTGTGGGTAATGCAAGAAGAAGAGACAATCCTCCTTAAATAATGTAGGTGTTTTGTATCTTAAACGATCTCTAGTAGTCAAATAATGTATGACAGTCGGGTGTCCAGGAGAAGTGACGCGGTTCAGATGATGTATATAGAGTTTTTGCTTGTTTGGAGGAAGCCACAGTTTCAAAACGGTGTTTACTGTTGCCATGACGATGAAGGTAGTAAAGCACAACAATGTTCAAGGAGTCATTTAATCCAAGCCATTACCTTTCTCTGACCAAGTGATTTTTGTGCCAAAACCTAAGCAGAGCGCTGATTTAGAAAACACATCATGGTTTTATGTTGGAGAACACATCGTTTTTCATGAGTAACGCTAACGCAATGCTAAATCAGTGGAGAACTGCTTCAGAATAGAACAAAGTCCTTGATCTGAAAATGTGAACATACCTTGTAGAAGTTGCTGGACTTTTCTCCTGATTTATCTCTTTACTAAAATCCACCATCGCTGACAGAAAATGTACATGTACCTAGATGTAGCATGTCATAAATCAAAGTGAAATTTCATATTTGTATGTAAATGGGTTTAGAGTGTGTTTTTGTGTGTGAATGATATTTAGATAGAGGGTGAGTGGGTGGACTCTGACAGTAACAATAATTAGGCCTGTCTACACGGAGCTGCAGGCGCCTTTCAGACAGGTTAGAGGTCAGCAAAGAGCGGAGAGAACAAGTCAATGAATTTATTATTCCAGGTTAGTCTTTCTTTGACCCGCATCTATTCATGAGATCTCTTTCTTGGCATACACACACGCTTGTATGCTCTTTGTAATCGAGGCTGTTAATTTGGAGCAGTACGATTTGTATTGTGACAGAAACTACATGATGCTGCTTTTGCATATACGCCGTCTGAATGCATGGTTCGTATGTACCCCTTTGTGGCCCTGAGCCCCCCGTGGGGAAAATGCCTGTGTTTGAGTGGCAGTTCAAGTCATTTCACTGAAGTGACAGCGTGGGTTTGATCGGCACTCCCGCTGAAGCGATGGCTTGTGGATGCTGAGAGCTGTAGGCATATGTGAGCCCCAGCGGGGGTGCTGACAACATGAGAAATGGTCCCAAGCTGCTCTCTGCACCAAAAACCTCACCATTTAGCCTCTCGTTCCCTTGGTGCTAAGGCTAAAGATGGAGGCCTTGAAGAGAAACGACACCACATCATCTCCAAGTGCTGTGTGTGTGTGTGTGTGTGTGTGTGTGTGTGTGTGTGTGTGTGTGTGTTTTCTTCTGTGCTCATGAATTCATCGGCAGGTGAGGCAGCTTTCATCTGAAGTGGGTGACAAGTCCACTTGATGCCCTGACCTTGACTTAAATGAGTGAGAAAAGAGCTAAGGGCCTTTAAGGCCGACAGACTGGAGGATGAAAAGACACACAACGGAAAAAAAAAAAAAAAGAGACCAGACAGGAACAGGAAATGAGCTAGAAACTGAGACGGGTGAAGGAAGAGAGACGATAGAGATATAAAGGAAATGCAACCTAAAAAGGAGATGGAGCATCTCTCTGATTCTCTCCGGTGATTCTCCGTCCTGTCTCGGCGTGTTTGGACGACATAAAACCAGACTGTTTATGTAACTGTACTGGCTCTCCAAGCATCAGGATCAGTGTCTGTGAAGGTAACAAAGGCCATTGATTTTACAATCAATTCCAGCCATCAGAACGTGGTGCCCAGACCAACGATTTGCAATAGTCCAACGCACATGACGAAGTGCAGCTAGTGTGTAAATGGTGGTAAGTGTAAACAGAAGATGCAGCGATCCATCTCTAATGGCTGTCTTTGCTCCAGTTCTGTGTTCGCCATCGGGAAGTTGACCTCCACCTGTACCGCACGCCATCTCATGAGCGTTTAACAGCTCGCCGCACTCAGAATGAATTAAAGCGGCTGGGAATTAATTCCAATCATTGTCGTAAATGCATATACACACCACCACCAATTAAATGAAAAAAAAAACTGGGTGGATTTGGGTTTCAAGCAATTTATAAAATAAAAGTTTCATTAAAATACATAAAGTAAAACGTTTTTACACTCAAAAGGTAGAACTCAGCTCTCAACCGCTGCACCAAAACAGCAAATGAATATACATAAATCAATTGACAAAATGCAATTACCAAAAGATATGGTATGCATTTTCTGTGCACACACCCAATATGCAATCACCAATGCATATATAGTAAGCATTTCCTGCACACATATACACACACGCACATACACACGCACACACACACACGCACGGGGACCCAATCAAATTGGCATTTTATTATACACATAAATCAAATGTATAAAAAACACAAATGCATAAATTCTTGTAGGCGTTTTTATTCACACAAAAAAAATCACACTTGCTATCAGTGGTAGAAATTTGTAGTGCAGTTGAGTACAGTATATGAATTTACATAAATGAGTTGATGAAAATGCAATGCAGGTATCTGAATACAGTGAGTGTCTTTGTAGATGCAATGGTAATTATATATGAAATATTCAGAGTATGTACAATCTCTAAACGTCATATCTAAATCCTGATGTTTGGTTCAGCCGTCACACTTCTCTGTGATGTTTACACTACAAAGGTCACATTTCTTACAGAATTGGCATTCTTGCTTCTTTTTGTACCGAGGCATTGTGGAGCGAGCCTGCCTGGGAATGATCAGCGCTAATGATTTTATGAGAGTTTACATGATTAATGTTGGCACAGCAGTGTGTTTGTGAACAAACCCTTCTCTTCATCTCTCTCTCACTCGTTCCTCCTCATCCCCTCCCACGCCACCCCTCCTCCCCCATCTCAGAGGGAATATCCAGTCTCGGTGTGTGCTGATTTTTGTGGCGCTAGCTGTCGTTCGCCACATTAGTGCGTGACAATGGGTCTCTTTGAAGTGGGTTATTCTAGCGCAGCTCACAGCCCAGCGCAGCAGCGAAGATGTGCCAGCTCGCTGTGCAGACAGGGCCAGCTCTGAGCACAGGGATAGACAGAAGGTAGAGACGTGCACATGCACGCCCGCACAGCCTAAATACCGGGGTCAACACAATAGCTTTCACACCCACATCCTCTAAACACTCTTTATGTAAGCACTTCCATCGCAGACAAAGGCTACACACTCCTCTGTGAGCACACATCTGCCTCACACAAAAACACAACACAACACAAGAAAAGAGCCTGAAATATTCTCCCATCACTTCATCAACCATCCACCTGTCTGTCCGTCCAGCCATCCATCCTCCCTCTCCGTCTCTGTTTTTCCCGTCCTCCTCTGTTCCCCCTGTAGGCCCAGTCCAATCTGAAAGCTTAGTTGGGCCTCGTCTCTCTCGGCTTATCTCCAAAAGCTGCCTCTTTCATTTGAGTAAATGCCTTCATTCCCAGCTCCTCTATGAAGAAGCTGATAAGGGATGTCTTTTATCCACAGCAGATAGTCCCCCCCCCCCCCCCCGCTCCCATCGCAGTGTGGGTGTTTGTGTGTATTTATACGCCTGCACAGCATATGCTAAATTATGTGTGAGAGATTATATTTGAGTCTTGTGTGAATGTTTTTTATATATATATATATATTTGTGGGGCTTACATGAATAGTTTTTAATGCATGAAAGACCTACTAATTCTATGGTGTAAATGTGCATCATGGTTCGACCCGTATTCTCTTGCTGCTTATAATTCAAATGTGACATTTCGATGATTACACATAATCACACAAGACTGCTGCAACCTTGCAGGTGTCTCTAATAGGAAGTGATTAAGTGGGACAAGCTAATCATCGCAGTGCCTTACTCACACGTGTGTGTGTGTGTGTGTGTGTGTGTGTGTGTGTGTGTGTGTGTGTGTGTGTATATATATGTGCTGTCTAACGAATTGATTATGGCTGTGGAGTGGATTTGTTGCCAGGCATGGAGAGATTAGTTCTGTCTGTGTTGGACTGAGTCTAAGCTGATGCCAAATGCTGCACTTCTGTCCCTGCTCTAACACAACAAATATATTGATTGTCCTTTGATGCCGCAAATGTCAGAGAGTGTTGATGATGAGACTCACGGCAGACGACGTTTGGGCCGAAACATGCTCTGGACTATGTCAATTTTGGGCTACTAGGCCTAAATTTGAACCATTTTTCCCCACAAGTCATCATGCTGGATCTTTCTCTTTCATTTAGTGTCTTTGTACCGGTGCCTACAACCCTACGTCCCGCTGTGTCTTGGACAATGTGTCACAGGAGCAGGTGCAGCAGGTGCTTGTAGTGGTGGTACAATGCTTTTCTCTGAGCTGGGTGGAAATCTCTCATCCTGTAGATGTTTGTGGCCAAAGGAGAGCTGTCCTGACTCTCTTACAGCCTCTTTGGAAGACACAGCTTGCCTGCTCAGATTTGCATCGCCCTTCCCGTCGGGTTCCTCCACCCTCCCCTGGAGCACTAGCACGCTGCAGCCGTCCTCTCGAGGCACATACGAATAACATTTGTAAAGCTATTGGGGCCCCTGCAAGAAAACAAAAAAATGCTTGTCACTGCTCCCTGTGGAGCCCCAACCTCATTGACATGGGTTTGTTTGCTTGAGGCCAACGATTGTGTCCGGGCTGATCTTAGAGGAATGGCGAGCGCACGGTCAATGAGAATGATGCATTAACAGCTCCGCACCTATTAAAGCTGCTCGCCGCGGTTGAAGCCAGACACCACTTTGCAGGGATTTATCAAGCCGCTTACCAAAGAGAGGTGATTGAATTCATTTGCTTACTAATGAGGAGGGATTGCGAATTGTACACTTCCCCAGCTACACTTCCACCTGTTAAAACCATTTGGTCATTATTGCAATCAAATCCAATGTTTGTTCTCCATTACAATCAAACCCATTTCTGTCACCTCATCAGGCGCCTTTTTGTCTTTTGGGTACTCAGACCTGCTTCTTATGTGCTGGTTTAAAGTGATGGTGGGAGCTAACAGAGGGGAGGTTTTTTTCTTGTTCTTTTATGTCAGTATCTCCAGTTTGGGGGTCAAAATGTTGACAGTTTATTTATGTTCTTTGAGAAATTTTAAATCTGGCATGTCGACACGAGTCAGAACATAAGTGAAACTGAGTTCATCTGCAGCAAAAAAAAAAAGGACTAAATTCGGTCATACCTGGGTTTTATTTTCACCTTCAAGCCAATTAAAACATTTCTGACATGATTGTTTTCTTCTGCATGAACTTATACAAAACACTTAAGTGTAATCAAGGCCAATCAAATAACTGTCAGCTCTCTTTCTCTCAGTCAATCAGGAAAATTGATTTTATTAGAGGTAATTGTTCCCTGTTTGATGTTCATGATGTCTTGATTAGTCCTATTCTCTGGAGTGTTATTGTGGAGAGTCGACTCTCCTGCTGTTGTTAAAGCCAGATTACCAGTAAATCCTCTTTGTCTCAGCAGACAGCAGCAGACAGACTAAAGTGGGTTAGCCGAGTCCCACGCAGTCAGTCGAGGTTAAAGTATGTAACAGCCAAAGGTCAACACAACTCTAGTTGGCCCAAAGTTATATCATCTGCATTAGCTTTATAGAGAGCGGGAAACATGTGCGTGTTGCATTTTTTTAAATGAGTGATGAGAGAAATTCATCTAACACTTCAGAGAGATTTTTTTTCCCAACGCACGTTGTACCACCGTCAGCTGATTCTTCTGTCTATACCTCACATCTTGTGATACATTCATTCCTGTTGACATGTTTTAAATTTACATAAATGATAATAAACAGGCTCGATCAAAAGCACAGCAAACCCTAACCCTAACCCTGACCCTGACCATTTCTTCAATATAAATTACAAAAAATGTCTCCAAATATTTTGGTTTAGATAATAACATAGCAGTGATGACGGCATTATAATTTAATTGTTCCAATTAAAATGTACATTAGCTAAAATGAGTCACTAATTAGTCATTACAAACACCATATGTTACATGTGCAATGAATTGAATAATGCAGAATAAAAAAAAGTTTACCCCTGATACAAATGAGCAGACAGGAGTTGTTGTTGTTTTGTTTTTTTTAGTGTTCCTCTCAGTGTATTATCCTGAGTGGGAAACATGGCAGTAAATGTACTGCTGTGAGTCATCCACAATAAGAGAAATCACAGTTAGTAATAATATTTATAGTATTACAATCAGGGATCATGAATTTTGGTTAATTTTGAGTGAGTAAGTGTTCCAACATGAACACACTATTTTCTGCCAACCATTTTGTTTTTATATATGAGTTATAAGAGTATATGAAGTTGACTCAATTAAAAAAAAAAAGGTATTGTCATAAACGCCTGTTCGTCAATCAGGACTTTGGTCACTATCGATCAAACCTGATCAAAAAAACACCCAGACAGCCTTGCTAAATCGGATTACTTTTTTTTTTTTATGTTAAACTCTTAATGAATAATACTTAAAGATATTTTTGTAACCTTGATTGCTAATTTTGATCATTACTGTTTTAAAGGTAAAAAAAAAAAAATTAAGTTAAGTTTTCAACAGCTTCAAACTAAAATGATCATGATCTTTATTATTTCCTTATATTGGTATAATTTTTTCAAGTTTGGTTGTTGCCTGAAAAGTGAGTATCTCTTGGCATGGCAGATGAAAAGGAACAGAGAATGTCCTAATTAAAGAGAAACAATGAAAAGCCTAAAATATGTCAATTTTTGAATGACGTAATATAGTACAGGACTAGTTTACAAGTGTACTTGTCTACAATGAACAGTCTGCTGCTTTCCATTGACCCCTGACAGATGGGCAGTTTACAGTGTTGACAGCGAGCAGATGATGTTCCCATACCAGGTTAAAATCATGTTCCACATGATTTAAGTACATGAGAGCAAGAGTTTCTTTCAGCAGCCAGAACTGTGATAATCATGCAGCTCCAGTAGCAGCAGTCCACGGCTCACTGCTGGCAGACAGGCAAGAAGTCTGTTAAAAGATTTCACATGATGAGGGTTCAATCCAGTATGGTGTACTTTATACAGTATTGGAAGGTTTGTGGGTGTTTTCGTCCATCCCAAATGACACCACAGCTTATTTTCCATCTTTTCATTGGCTCGTCTGCGCCACACTCTCCCCCGATAAGTGGTAATACTTTGACGCTTGAGGACACTTGAGCAACTTTCAATCGAGATTAATCTGTCTTTGAGATCTGCCAAGGTCTCTGTGGATGCACAGCTGAGAGAACAAGAGTAAGAAAGAAAGAAAGAAAGGCTGGTTATAGAGATGGGGCATTTGTAGCTGCTGTCTCAGAGATGTGGTTCCATTCCCACTCTGCAACCAGAGGGGACAGCTCACTATATCATTCAGCCGTTTGTTATTTTGTCTCAAGCAGGAGTCGGCTGAAGGGGAGAAATGTCTTGTCTCTTTCCCCCCAGTTGCCTGAAGGTGAAACCCATTCTTCATTTTGGAGAGAGCCTGTTTGCTTTTGCATGCATTCTTGCAAGTGTGTGTGTTCGTGCAGATGTCCACATCAATATGTCCACATCAAATGAGAGGCTTATTCTTAAGCTATCAGGTGTCACAGGCTATTGTTCAGGCTGAGTGAACCAGATTGAATTCCTGTGATTCAGTTTGGTATTTCATTGGTGTTAAACTAAACAATCCCAACGGGTCGAATGTGTTTTTTTTGACAACATCTGTGACAACAGCCTCTAGTCTCTCTATTTATCTACCTCTCCCTCCCAATTCCTTTAGCTTTCAGCCATGATTCTCTTCTTTTCTGCTCTCTGCTCTTACATTTCATTTGTGCAGTCACCCTGATATGTAGTTTTAAAATTTTTCTTACAGCTGACCCTCACTGGAGCTGAAACCGAGTTAGTGTTCAACTTCACGCTCCACCCAGGGTGTTTATGGGCTCTGCGTAGCCACGAGCAGTGGGATATCCGTTTCCTAGTGCTCCCCAGTGAATCGCAGTGATCCGTGTTTCTGCTGTTTCTGCGCCAGTTATTAAAAGCCAAGGGAAAGGTTACAGTAAATGCCACTCAGCTGATGTGCAGCTCATGGCAGAGCTGCCTAACCTCTATGCCACTCAGAGTTACTCCCTAACATTTTGGGAAACGGTAATTTCACGGTAATTTTTTTTTCTCTATCTTCTACACCCCTAGAATTGGAGCTGCAACCCCATCTCATCCCTTAAAACCGTCAATGCAGCTTCACGTTTCACGTTCTCGTTAAGGCTTTATTCCTTGTCACAAAATTTAAATTAAAAGCATGAAAAGTAAAACCAACCCCAGACCTCAGCACACACCTGAGTCTGACAAATTGGCAGTTTCCTCTGAATCTCTTCCCCTCCTCCTCCTCGTCTCTGGCGCCGTCCCTCCGAGGCTTCCCTCCCCCCCTCATTCCCTTCCCTTGTCACCACTTCTCTCAGACACCCTGGGCACTCATCACAGAGGTCAAGCACCTGTCGCCTGCTGTAAACAGGAAATGAATAATTCAGGAGTCTGCGCTGGTTGACTGCAACAGCTGACGGTCTCTCCGTGACGAGCAAAGATTTATCCAAAGGATTCGCGTTATAATCCTCAGCTGGAATCACACTAATGAGAAACGCTCTCCGGAGAGTCTGAGGACTCACTCAGAGCCAGACTGCATGTCCTTGACCTCTGATAAAATTAGTTTGACTGTAGTGGCATGAAAAACTTCTGCCCCACGAACTGCTTTGCATTTTTAGATTTGTAAGATTGTGCTGACAGGCCACCTTCACTAACTGTAAACAAAAGAGCATCTCTCCTCTCCTCTCCTCTCCTCTCCTCTCTTTTCCTCTCCTCTCCTCTCCTCTCCTGTCCTCTCTTTTCCTCTCCTCTCCTCTCCTCTCCTCTCCTCTCCTCTCCTCTCCTCTCCTCTCCTCTCCTCTCCTCTCCTCTCCTCTCAACCCCTCCTCCCCCCAAGGTGTCAGCCCACAGAGGGAACTGACCTATAACAGAAAGCCAGTTATATTTGAGAGAAATACAGAAGTAGCAAGTTGAGAGGCAGCAAGATGCCAGTTTGGGCTGCCGGGTAGCTGAAGTGATTGGTTTTCACTCCTTATCACCACACCAGCAGGTGTCTAAGACATGCTACTGTGGCTCTCTAGCGGATTCACAATTATAACACCCTGGCCAGCGGCTCACCCGTCACCACCACACATACGACTCCCACCTCACCTCCACCCACCCACCCACCCGCGCATCGCTCTGCACTTCTTTTCCCACTCTTTTCATCGAGTGAAATCCTGACGGCCGGTAGTAACTTAGGAATCCTGTTATGGCCTCGCTCCACCAAACACCTGCACAGGCTCTGATAAGAATCCTTATCTGCTCAGTCCCATGTGTCCTTGCTGCACCCAGGCAGAGCAGGAGGGCTCTACAGCTGGAGTGGAGGGTGTATAACACCACCACTGGTGGTCGCATTGATTGTTTTCCAACCACATTATCCTGTCCTGTGTGTCATGTTGGAGAAGGTTTGGAAGCACAAGCTGCGGCTGCGGCACGAGAGCGGGGCATTAAACCCTTTGCTGTGGTGATGTTTTGCTATTTAAAAACACGCCAGCTGCCGGGCTCGGGTGTGCCGCCTGCAGTACAATACCTCATATGAAGATTCATCCCTTTATGCCGCTCTCGCATCTTTGTAATTGCGCATCAGGAATGAGAGGAGACATCTGCATGCCAACACTTTGAAGAGAAGAGGAAGGAGACAACAAAGGGCAGAGCAGCTTCTCACAAAGGCTTTCCAATTTGCAGCTTGCAGCTGTTTCTCTTCAGAGCTTGTCGTGCGGCCTGTCCGCTCTCAGCCTAAAAGTGGCTCACAATCCAATCACTGATTTCTCAGCCGCTGCCGGTAGACGTTTGGCACACGATGACACACAATGACACTTTTCCTCCTTTGCAAGAATTTGTTGAGTCTAAGTCTTCATTAACAGGTGTTTAGACATGGACGTGATAAGAGACAAATCATTTAGAGAAGAGTGGGTTAGTTACAATGAGTTTTTTTCACAGGTGTATGAGCTACTGATGTTCAAATCAAAACTACTCACACACACACTGTTCATGAACACTGTGTGTCTGCATCTGTAATCATTGCAGACTATCTTCGCAAGCATCTACGCCAGCATTGCAAACTGTGTGATTGTGACTGTGTACAAATATTGAGCATTAAGTTTGCTTGTTTCCCCACTATTGTTTCACCTTTTGTTTTGCTGCATATGCTGTACAGGAATAAAAACAAAAAAAACAAATGAGTCTAATGGATCCACAAGGCATGGCACCACGACCCGTAAATTAAGTCCCACAGATGTGCTTCTGTAGATTAATCTTCCCGCTCATGAGCAATTATTCTGGCAGTGAAGCTGAGGCATGAGGCTGATTTGAAACAATTACAGCCCAGGTTGGGCAAAATTAGCTAGTTCAATTCCCAAGGCCGCTGCTGATTGAGAGCGAGGGCATTTTAAAAAGCAACTGGGGGTAATTGGTTTTTACCATCAGAACATCCTTCAGCCAACCTTTTAACCTGCTGGACACCTTGCAGTTAAATTCATTCAATAAATCCTGTCTGCTTTCAGTCAACAAAGACAGTAGTTTGAATTTTATTAATCAAATTTATATTATCTATAAATGGCTACTGTGTTTTACCTGTGTAATTGTATCAATATTATAGAATAAGAGCTAATATATGCATTGCCCCTGCTGACCCTCACAGCCGGAGGACTTTTATTACCGCATTCATTCCTATGATGCAACTGCATTTCTGTTTATCGAATAATATAAGAACTGTCTCCCACTTTTCTTCGATGTGGATGTGTTAAAAAGTAGAAAAAAAAATCAAATTTGGCCCTACAGCTAGGACTTAAAAAGAACAGGAAAGCGTTGCCTTTTTATAGCCAGTACATATTTCCATTAAGAGTTTTAATTGGCCATAGACACATGCCTGAAAGCCAAATTGAAATTAGGTGTATTATAGGAAACGTCTCAAACAAAGAACCTGGAAAGAGGAAATGAGTGAGGAAAGACACATTTTGTGGAAAAACAAATTCAGGTGGGGTGGATTTAGATGATCAGCAGGCAATTTGATGGCAGGAAAGAAAGAAAAAAACATCTCTGGAAGGCAATTTACTGACTCGCTGTAAATACAACTTGCTTAGCAGAGGCTCTTTTGCATAACAATGAATGTGATAATATACAAGTAATGTACAGTACAATTCTCTCTGAAAGCAGTTTGCGGTTCTCGTTTACATAAATAAAGAGGATGTTCTCGCCTGCAATACCAACAAATCTCACACTATTTACAACTGCAAATGAATCATTAAGTGTAAAGAGCTTTTCTCCTCTGTGTGCTGAGGAATTCAGCAGAGGATAGTTCCACTGTGTTTAACAGAGCCACAACTTCATTCTCCTTTTCATGCCTCATAACCACCTTTATGTCTGCGTCTCAGCATCTGAGTGAATGTTTTTCATCTCTCGCTCCTCTCATCAGCTGAGGAGTTAAAATTAGAAAGCAACCTCTGTCTATTGCTTACTTTCTGCAGCACACCTCGTCCCTCTCCCTTGAAGATCCAGCCTGCCCGGCTCACCCACCATATCTAATCAATTCATAATGAGTTGTCACAGTTGGCATGATGGCTGCGTGACGCTTGGTTGACCAGCCTGATATTTATTCATGTAAAAAACGATGTCGCACTTAATGCCACTTCCACAAATGACTCAATCTGCTGCGGAAATGAACCTCATCTGAGTTCTTGTCAATCCCGTCGCATTTCGAGACACATGATTTTGCATACGCGTGGGCATGACACAACCTTAGTTTATTCAGTCTTGTTTTGTTTTTTTTAGCATGACGCTGCAATTTGGTAATGCTAGTCCTGATAAGGATGATGGACAGGAGGGCTAATGTTGACTCCCAGACAGATGTTTCAATTGTCATCTTTTACCTTTGATCATTTTCCAACACTGTCTGTGATATGAAAGTTCATCTTGTTTTTTTACCTCGAGGGAAAGGTCCAACAGCTGTCATTATCTTTGTAAACCAAAGGGAGGCGATTAGCAAAAGTGTGGGGGACTTGTCAAAGCTGCTCACCCTAAGGCTTGAAAGCAAAGGAACCAAAACAATGGGGGTTTTTTTCCACATTTGTTTGGTCTTTTTGGGGTGTATCATCACATTGAGGTTCTGTGTACAGCTGCTGCTGCAGCAGAGTAATGACTGGCCATCGGCACCATCTGCATAGATTAATGTGTGTGATATTTCCCTTTTTCCTGTGCAGCATCAGGAATCAGTGGCATCTCTGTTGCCTGCCTGTAGCCGGCTGCCTCGTAGGGCTTCACAGTGGGGAACCTGAGCAATTTGTTTCTGGATGGCTCCAGGCTTATCGTCTCTGCTTGACAGATGGGCCTTGCCTCTGCTCAGGTTGCGTTCGGCAGGAACGCACTGCTCACTGCTTGCCTGACAGAACTCATTATAGACACTCCCCAGGAGAAGAAGCATCTCCACGAGGTCGTGTTACCGGGCCCCTACGACTCACTGAGTCAAATACTGTACACCCAAACATACTGCTGACATCTTATCTGCAATTTGAGGTAAAATGTCAAATTTATGAAAATAATTGTTCAAACCTGCTGCAAGCCACTTTTCAAGCATCTTTTCATGTCAAAAAAATAAGCTTTTAAGGTTATGATGTAACCCTGTAACAGTAAAAAAAAAAAAGAGAGACAAAAAGATACTTTCAGGGTCAGATCGCCTACACTTCTTTCTTGTAATTGAATTTGAGTGCTAACCTCGTTGTTTGTCAGAGACAGTAACCGGCTAAAGTTGGTATCTTTGTCTGATGAGGCGATGTCGCTGCTGAAGCCAAAGGCTCTGTATTGATCTAATTTAAACCACAGGGTTAGGTCATACTTTATTTATCGGCTCTAAATTAGCCTCTACATTCCTTTTTTCAAACTTTGATGGAGCTGCCTGAGGTCTGTATCTCCCTGTAAATCTCCCGCCTACTCATCTAATTTCATACCGCTTTTTATTTTGTATTCTGCGGTTAATGAAGCATTAAAACAATCTCATTGATGTGCAGTTCGTCTATGCGGGACAGTAAAAGAGGACAGATTGCTGACAGAGTACAGGTGAGGTTTTGGGGTCGGCAGGGAGGCAAACTCAACAGATTTTGTTTCATTCCTCTAAAAATTACACGTGAAAGAAAAGTTATGAAGCCATCTCCCTTCCTGAGTGTTCTATTTTCAGTCGTGGGTCAAACTGTGCTTAGCCTTGCATATAATCAGGCCACATGGAGCAGTCTGCCACCTTCTGCAATCCAGGGAAAAGAAGGAGAAAGGAGGGCAAAACTACATGTGAGATTTTTTTTCTTTTTTAAGAGCTGATTAGCTTAAAATAGTGTCAGAGAAAGGATGTACCCATGCTGAGATAAAATATAATCCTCATAAAATTTCTTCACAACCTTATTAGAAATCAACTCAAGTATCTCTGCTTGAAATGTCTGCGAAGACGTCGATTTTTGTGGTCTTTGTTAGCTCCTCTGCCTTCACATTGACACACACTGGAGAGGAGAATAAACTCAGGTGTGCGCTCAGTGGACAAGCAGGCATCTGACCGCTCAGACATCAAACAGGGTGAAGCTGCAGCTCCGCTCTGCTCCAATATTCCGAGCACATATTTACCGCATAAACTATATCTGCCCGCTGTGCACACATGGAAATACAAACTGTCATGTGCAGCACACACAGTTATCAACTTATCCACTTCAGTACACAATATACAGCCACAGTGCAGCCACACGTTATGCCGAGTGACCCAGAAAAAAGAGCGAAAACGTAATTCAAAAAAACAACTTTAAAAGGTTTTAAGGTAAGGTGAGGAAATGAGAGCTTGGAAGCAGGGGGGGATAAAATGAGAGGCTTCTTTGTAAAAAAAAAATGTAATTGCATGCTACTGAGAACAGTTTACATTTCACTCCTGAAAGCGGAAAGTGGCATAAAAAAAAACAAAAATCCTCTAAAATGTCAATTTGAATGCAGAAACAGCAAGAGGCATACATTTATTTGGCCACTTTCCAGCTCTGTAGCTCGTATTTGGAATAATGCTGTATATATGATGATGTGATGATGTTTCCCGATTTGGAGAAACACATAATTCTCTCGATTTCATGCCTAATGGAGGGCTAATTGAATTTCCGTCTTTTCTGCGCGGTTGGGTGTAATCAGTCCGCTCACGTCCGGTCTGAAACTTAGGTTTGCAGGTGATCATCACACTTGAAGGAGTGGAGAATAGAAGTGAGGGAAGAACGGCCGCGGATGGAGAGGAATACAAAAGCGTCCGTCTTTAATTAAAACTGATTGTGGTTAATGTTCTCTGTCCGTGCTATAATAGTTCCCACGGTGGCCCTCATACCACCTCCTGATCAAGCGGAAGCTAATTGACTGTTAACAGTCACTTTTCTCTCTCCCTCTTTTGTCTTTCTCTCTCTGTCTTTCGCCGGAGTACATTCGGACATTCGGAGGCAGCGCAATTTCATTTCGCGCCCTCGAATGGCCGTGAGCCTCTAACACACTATGAGGCCAATTTACAATTTTCCAGGAGCAGCGCATCTGAAGCAGCCATTTGTATGCGTAGCACGTCTCGGGTCATTTCATACCTCGGTCGATAAGGTGTTCTGTTGGTTGGGTTATTGTAACTAAAAAGCTCCAGTTCTATATTTATGCACAGAGAGTTGTAGTTGCCGGCTCTTCCTCCACTGTCAGATCCAGTCCCATCAGCCCGTTGGTCTGAGGCACGGCAGCAGCCGGCGGGAAGTTTGCAGGGCGGTGGGGGGATGGTGAAACAGTGTGGCAACAGTGTGGCAGATGCACAATGAGCAACATCGTTTTATGACTCTTGAGTGTGCATGTCAGGACTCGGCTGTGTGCATATCGGCTGTGTGAATGCCACGATCACTGACTAGCAAAACATCATCAAAAGAGAGGTTATTATGCGCACTTGGCAACTGACAAAAGAATCATCCACATGGTGCAGAGTCATTATGCTCATGTTGCGCCTGCACTTAGTGCTCATCATTTCACCGGTCAGCAATTTGCCTTGCAAATTCCTGTTCATTTAAGTGTAGATGTGTAGATGTTCATTATCACAGCTGGATAATCAGATCCGAAGCTTGATGATGAAGGTCTCACTGACAGACCGACTGTTACCCAACAGGCAGTCGCAGCTGAGCATCAGAGATGTGCTGCACAGAGCCCCTAAATTCTGCAGAAATCACAGAAGAAATCAGAGAGAGAAATGGCTCTTACCCCGGTGATCCCACAATCACTCGTCTCTCCAAAAAAGAAAAAAAAGAGAGAGAGAGAGAGACAGTCTTTCTCTCAGTCTTACCTTTCAGTTGTGGACATAGCAGCACTGGTCTTATACTTTTATTTTTTTACTTCACCAAGCAGTATTTTGTGTCTTTATACAAACAGTATAGCCAAAGTCACTAGAGTTCTTGGGGGTCCACCGCCATACAGTGTCCTTGTGTTTTCAGTCTCTGTAGGCTGGGAAGGAAGTCAAACTGAGACAAAGAGAGTTTTTGGTTGGTTGGAGTTTCGACACAATGAAGAACAACAAATATTGCAGAGCCACAATAAATGTTGCCAGATTAGTTTTGTGAGATTTTAGATTTCAGATTTACAGCAAACGAGTGGTGCATTCATCCAATCAGGTTGCAGAGAGGTCTGTCAATCATATACTATACAGTCCCAGCTGAAATGGCACCTGTTTTAAGCAAGGTCATCCCGAGTGAAATCAGCGATTCGTTTTGAGAGGCTTCACAATGACTGAGAGGAGGAAAAAGAAGGTGGAAATCCACTCACCCAACACCAAGACCCTGCTGCGCCAGCAACTATCCCACATAATTACACCGGGCCACAAATAGAAAGGCAGTTTTCTATCCTCCTCGACCCTCTCCTTTTCACTCTCCCGTGCCGCTCAGCAGCAGGAATATGCAGCGCACGGGGGGGGGGGGGGGGGGGGGGGGGGGGGGGGGGTGTTTAGATGTGAGAACAGGCAATTTGTCAGAAAGCTAAGGGAGCACTGGAGTGATGACAAGAGAATTACAGTCGAAGGACTTAAGGGTTGAACGGCTAATTCTGTGATAGCGGAAGAGGAATGAGGAGGGAACGCTCGGTGTGTTTGCTTGTGTACATTGGAATCCATTATTTTCTCAGATGAGCATGTAGAAAATAATTGAAAAATCTGTGTTTGAGTTGCACGGCTCGGATGCACCGCGCAAACACACACACACACACACACACACACACACACACATCTGAGTAGATGCAATGTGACGGTGGCTGTTGTGTAACCAAGCCCAGTGAGTCATGAGAGGGAGGAATGCGTTGTTGTGATGGTTGGAGGAGGAGGAGGTCTGCCTGGGGAGGGACTGGCAGAGACAGTCAGAACCGTTAGCAAAGTCATCTGGGAGAGAGGGGAAGAGGCTGGACATTTGGTTCCAGGCCTCGCCTCAACTGCCAGCGGTTGTCTGGACCCCGGACCACAAGTGAGGCAGAAATAAATCTGAGCCGTGATGCAGACATAACTCTGGACAGAAAGAGCATATGTGCACACGACCACATACACATGCAAACACACATATGTGCACAAACACACACACACACACACACACACACACACACACACACACACAGGTCAGCAGAAGGAGCAGGCTGGAATACAAAAAAATCCTTCTTCCTTGCACATACCTTTGCGAACACATGCAAAAACACAAGTAAGGTGCTTGAACTCACTTTAAAGTGACTCTTACTGGAATCATACGCAATATGTGCCAAGTGGAAAATTGCACCTTGTTTGATTTTTTTTTTTCATGTGTGTGTGCATGTTGTGTGACTGTGTTTATATTGACTTCCCCTTCGCCCTGGGAGTTATTTGTTTTCAGAGGTGCGTAGGCAGATTTGTTTGTATGCATTTGTGTGTGCGTGTGATACTCGTCTAGTATATGCAAGCGGAGCACACACACACACTCCGTCGCTCGCTGTCGTGCATGCCTGGATTCAGGCTGCGCCTCCGTGGCAGTGTTATCATCCAAAGAGGCAAACAGCCAGCCACTGATTTAATAAGCTGCCTTGGGAGTCACAGAGAGGTGGGGAAGTACTATCAGCTGATAACTGTCCTCCCTGCAAGCCCAGCTTTTTCCTCTTGATAGCCGTGCCAAGAGGAGACTCATCTCTTTGTTTTTGTCTTTTTGTGTGTGAATGTGCATGTTGTGTGTGTGTGTGTGTGTGTGCGTGTGTGTGTGTGTGTGTGTGTGTGTGTGTGTGTGTGTGTGTGTGTGTGTGTGTGTGCGTGTGTGTATGTGTGTGTGTGTGTGTGTGTGTGTGTGTGTGTGTGTGTGTGTGTGTGTGTGTGTGTGTGTGTGGGAGCGATTCCCTGCCGGCTGCTGTCTGTAGGCCGTGTCCGTCCTGTGCAGCCTCTCTCTCTGGGTGTCAGACAGACAGCAGAGGAGAGCCCACACATGGCAAAGGCAAGACCGAGCCCAGCGCTGAGGAGCATATGCTCAGAGCTTCAGTGTTTCAGACCCCCACCCACCAACCACACACACACGCGCACGCACGCACACACACACACACACACACCCACCCTGCGTCATGGCTGCCAAATCCTGCCAAGCCGCAAGGAAGCCACGGGCCAGACTACTGACAGATTCCTCATCTATCACTGTGTTCTCTACTTCACTCCAGCCATACAGCAGTACAATCATCATGCCACAACCTTGAGAGCGAGCATGAAAAACAAAATATTTTGCACTGTGCTTTATTTTCACAGTTTTTTGAGTGGGATGCCTTCGTGGGCACGTTTGAGCAGTCTTTGGGTGACCTGTTAGTGGAATAGCTCTGTATTTCATCCAGCGTAGTCTAGTCAAACTCCCAGACTGGAGTTTGTGTCGCCGACATCAAATTAAGTTTGGCTTTTCTTGACCATGACCGCGATCTTCCCATTGCGTTAGAATTCATTGTTAATTAAACTATTAATAAATGAAAAAACATGGCCATTGATTTCACTTTGAGTCTTTTCTTATCATTTGATATTCAGGTACACATGAACATTTCTCAGGTCTCTCTACTAAAACAATTCTCTTTTATGGTCAAGCCATTTTATTCCTCAGAAGCTGGCATTATCGTAAGATCACTGATTGCTCTTTTTCTTTTGTTGTGTTCGTTTTCACACACACGAGTGCAGCCCTCTCACAGCTGTATGTGTATGTGTGCACGAGGCCTCACAAGATAGGCATACTTTGAGGTGGCCACGGTGACCTGCAGCTGACACCGATGATTGATCCTGGTGCTGGGATAAGTGCCTGCACACCGCTGAGCGCACCGGTCCACTGAAATGCAGCCAGGCGGAAAATTAGAAATCTCTTCATCCCTGGTCCATTTGAAATCCGATATCTCCCATCTTCCCCTCGTGCAAGCACCTTTCCTTAGCCAATAAATCAGTAATTAAATGATGTGTTTAGTACATGTGTGTGTGTGTGTGTGTGTGTGTGTGTGTGTGTGTGTGTGTATGTACATTAGGGGCAGGCGTGTGTCCTTGGGGGATAAGCCTGCAATGGGGGGGTATTAAGTGTCCAGTGAAACTGCACATCCCCCCCCACCAAACACACATGTACACCTCCTATTGTCTGCATAGAAAAAGAACCTCTTTGAACACGCTACAATGTCCCAGATACAAACACATGCCCATTCACAGCTGGAGGTGTAACGGTGCCTCTGGTATCGAATAAATCAAAGTCAGGCCTCCCCTGAGCACTGCACTTGACCCCTTGGAAGCCATCAGTGCTGCTCCACTGTACAGACACACTGAGACAGAAATGTCCCTCCTGTTAATTTTTGTTAATGTTTCACGACTCCTAACATCTATCTCATTGTGTCTTGTCCAGGTACGTCAGCCCAGGGCAGCCCCCTCCTCGCTTCCCTCCCTGTCCCAGGACGGCCTCTGCAGCCTCAGCTTGACCTCAAACACCTCCTGCCCTTCAGGCTCAATGGATCCTCCCCACTCAGCCTCTTCCCCAACTTTAATACGGTGAGTCCGATATTAAAAAAAAAAAAAAGGCACTTAAATAAACAGGGAAATTAAAGTGGAGTGGAATATATAACTTTTATCAGCATGGAATAAACAATAAAGACCTCTGGCAGCATCAGAAATAGTTTGCATATAATAGAGTACCTAATTAGATCCATCAGATATATCATGCATTGTTTTGTTTCATCTTATAGGCTCTTTGAAAGCAAAATATGTTCAGTAGACAATGAGGCAAGTGGAGTGAAAAATCGAAGGACCTGGAAAAAATATCACACAGTCAGTGGTATGGATTCATAAATAACCCCCAACTGACATATTAGCATTATTTTGTGCTGTGGGGCAGCAGGAGTCATACCTCCATGGTATAAGGGCTCCGGGTTATGATCCACACGCTTCATAATTTGTATGTCAATGCTTCATCTCATGCTGACTGCATTTACTGTATATCAGTGTGTGGTATAAAGGAATACAGGCCTATAAAACCGTGTCCTTAAAGCTGGCCACCCTGTTATTTACTGTGCTGCTATCTTCCCCATTCAGACCTCCAACACTGTGCAGCTGCCTTACCTTCAGGTTTAGGTTATCATCTTTATTCAAGTTGTGTTTCACCTCACAGTATTGCTGTTTTCAACTCAACATCAGCATCTCCACAGATGAGACCTTTATTACTTTGTTTCAAATGTCAGCAACAAGCTGTTCGGTTTTCAAGCACCTCGGTTCTGATGCTTACCTCGCCTCGGTGCCTGGAATTAAAAGCTTGTGTCTTTGATCCTTTACTTGCCAGCGCTATGTCCATTGTCGTTTTGTGTGTGGGTATGTGTGCCGGCACTTCTTATTTCTTTTGATCCTAGGTTGTGTGTGTGTGTGTGTGTGTGTGTGTGTGTGTGTGTGTGTGTGTGTGTGCACATGCATTAAGGAGTGTGTTCACTCCTCTCGTTTTTCTGTGAAACTGTCTCGTTCTATGGTCTCTAAATGAAACATAAGCCAGGGCTTTGGCTTGAGCATACACTTTACACCTTTTTCAACTGAGTAAAAAAAAAAAAAGGTAGGACGAGAAAGAGAGGGAAATGGTGGAGGGGGGAATACAGACATCTGGCTGGTGCAGTGAGGGGGTGGCTGAGACATAAACGTTCGCTGTATGATGTGTGTGTAGGGGGCGACAACCTGCTTTGTGAAAAGTGCAGTTTATTCATTTGTTCTGCCGCCCACTGCTTTGGGTCATGGAGTCGCCTATATACTGGCCTGCAGCATGATAAACACTGACTCCTCTAACACCCTCATGTATTTATATTAGCGGTGGAGACAGTGGGGCAGGTCTCTGGTCAGTGTTTTGTCTGGGTTTTGCTTTTGTTTCAATGGTAAAATTTCTGTTTCTATTCTCAAACCAACATCTGTGTCTGGCAGCTCTGTTAAAAATAATTTGTGGTAAAACTGAGAAAATACATTTTAGTATTTAAAGCACTGTTTTATTTTAGCACATTGTCCCTCCTTACTAGAAAAATAAAAGTAGTCATCAGAGACTGTAGAAGAAAATGCAGTAGATTAATGATGAATGCAGCAACCTTTTACAAAGGAAATCACATTTACAGAGTTGTAATAATATCCAGGCAGTCATCGTTAAATCAAATACAACTCGCAGTTGGACTTGAAATCACAAGCAGAATACAGAAGTTATGATAACCATGGAAATAACATCAAATCAGTGTGGCTTCATTCCCAGGAGGAGATGATTAGCCTCCATAACACACAGTCTGACAGCGCAGCTGTGGCATTAATCACAAAGTCCATTTAACGGGGAGCCCCGGGTTCTCTTAGCCCTGATAAGGCACACGTTGTCCCAGACGTGCACAGGGGGGAAAGATGAATGCACCTGTCTCCAAAGCTAAATATCCTCCAGTTCCCCTGATGTACCTTCTTACATCCCCCCCCCCCTCCACCTCACCTTCTCCTCATCCCACTGTGTCCCTCTCTACCTTCCCTGAAACCCCATCACCGACTCGGCCGCCCGGCGCAGGATAACTTCTGTCTGCACTTGGACGGCGGGGGAGAACGGAGGTCTCAGACAAAAGACGCATTTATAGCAGTTGGTTCAGGATGGCTGGAGGCAGACAATGGACACATTCTTCGATTCCTAAAACAAATAGCTGTGTGCAGCCTGCCCTGCAAAGGTGGACAGAGGGCGGCAGGATTGGGAGAGCTAGGTTTCTGTGGTCGGGCCACAGCTGGTCTAGGGAAAAGTCTGTTGCTCCCACAGGTAGCTTTGAGTCATGTAGAAGAGGCCAAAATAAAGCAACAAAGGTTGAGATAGCCCTGAGGGAGAGATATACCTCCAGCATGGAGGTTTCATTGTCAGGTGTGTTGATATTCCCTCTTACACCTGGCCTTGAGAAATCCATAGTAAACAGACTCCACTTTTGCAGAGGAGGCAGGTGCCTTGGACATGGCGGCACTTTGTGTGGTATTCAGAGAACTGATGTTGTTCAGGCCTGTGTATCAGAGAGAAATCAAGGCAGTGTGCCACTCTCACTGCCATCAATACACCACCGCTCCTTGATCTCTGGGCAGCTGAGGCTGTCAGCGGTGCCACCGCTTTGGTTCCAGTCAGCGTGGCTGTCTGACTCTGTGAGAACAGCGCTCTCCCCGGCCGTCCTGCCACAACTCTCCCAGGTGAGCAGAGGAATGGACTGAGTCCAACCCTGTGCCAGCATGGGGTAAGATCCAAAGTGATTGTAATATGTGATACCATACTGAAGGGGGCTGCAATGAAATCAGCTGTGGAAAGCAGATCTTAAAATGAGGCCAAGGCTTTCCCTCTGCTGTTCATAGCAGATTGAAGTCTTTTCACCGATGTGTGCTATTAATATGTAGAAAACTTACATCTTTTAAAGGCCATAGTTTCCAAATTATTTGTATTGCTGTCCTGAACATGATGCATTATTTTCTGAGGTTTGGATGTTTGAATTAAAAAGTGGTTTTGGTAATAGTGAGATGTATGAGGACTTTCATTGTGAGAACAGGCAGTCCCTAATAATGATTTAACCTACAATGCATTAAGAGTGAATCTGACACACATTTAATTATTGTCTGAACACAGTGACCGCCTAATTTGGCAAAGCGACACCAGCAGAATATCTCCCGTCTTTGCTTCATAAGTAAAAAATAAAAGATTTAAACCCTGCAAATTTTCAACTCACCAAATGTGAACAAACAGCCTCACAAAAAAATCAAATGAACTTTAAGTCAGGTGGAGTTATGCTGTGATTTGTGTGTGATCAACACAGTCATCATACTAACAGGAATGATTAAAAAACGTATCACGCCTCCAGTGCACAAGGGAAGGAGGCAGATCAGTCAAGCGCATTTTCGACATACCTCCATTGTCCTGAGAAGACTGGTGACTTTCCAAGTTACTACAGTACAAAAATATTGTGTCATCCGAAACGCTGATCTTAGATCATCTTTAGGCAGTAAGTCAAATACATTGTTCTCTTGCTTTATAATGTTTTATTGGTTTATTTAAAATTATCTATACACCAGTGCTGTTGTCATATTTCCTCTGTCTACTTAATTGCACCTGATCACTATTGTACTATAACAAATTGGCATGGAGAAAACTTTGATCTCAGCTCTGTGACTGCACACACGAAATAAAGAGGCTCTTTGCCCCCTATTTTATATGAAGGTATAAGGTTGAAGTGGTTAGAAGTTATTTTTTCAGTTGTAGCCACACAGTGGTTTCATTTTGTGAGGCATCAAACCACCTTGACTCATCCACTTTTTCAAGGCCTTTAAAAGCTGTTTTTTTTTTTTTTATCCTTGTTCTACCGAGCAGCCATTAGAAAGCATAATTTGATGTGAAGCATAACAATAAGCCTGAATGTATTTACCTTTGTATTTGTTATAGTCAAATTTATTTTATGCATTCTGGCAGTTCACTGCCAGCACCGGTCCAATAATTAGCTAGCATGCATGATATAGTAGACCTCTCCCCTGAGGTTGTGCCTTTTCACCTTACCTCTTCGATCTGAAGGGCATCAGAGGAAGTTTGGCAGCAGAACTCTTAATGAGCATTTGTAATCAAAATACAGCCACTGGTCACGTTGCTCTGTGTATGCAGGTGAAAGAGATACTGATGATCAGAAAAGCCTGCATAAATCTCAGAGTATCACACACTGTCATTGCAGTATTCTCTTCACATCAACGTGTAATGCAACTGCATGCTAATTCACAGAGTAAAGTTTTTATTTGTTCCAGATTTAAGCCGCAAACCTGCTCAGCTGTCACTGGAAGATCCCCCCCGCTTGTCAATTCTTCTCTGTTTTACCTTTTAATGAAATGGTGCATTCCAGTGGTTATTTTGTGATTATACTTTCCATAATGAGATTCAAACACCCCCCTTAAAAATGGACATAAACAGATTGCCTTGCACCAGTTAAGATGCACAACTGGAGCTACTTCATGCATTAATGAAAAACATGTAATTTGATAGTATTCAAATCTAGCCAAAAACAGATTGCTGGAGTGTCAAGAGTATGTAGTGTGATAAACAAGTAAATCTGACTTATTTACATCAGATCAACAGGAAAATAAATTAAGAGAAAACTTGTCAATGAAGTTATGAGTACACTGTATTTATTATGAACTTTTTTTAGTTTAAACTTTCACCCCTAATAACGAATTGGTTGTCTCAACATTAATGGCAAATGCTAACTCATGAAAGATGCCCATGCTCTTTAATTCTAGAACCAGATTATGACATTTATTACTAGTAGTTGTAATTATTTCCTCATTAAAATCTAGTAGAAGTTTTTGTATGTAATGTCATGCCGGCTGTACTGCTTTATGAGAAATAGCTTCACCATACCTCTGAGGCAGAAATTTCTTTTCTAATTTGGGAAACTAAAAATCCTTTTGAACTGATGTTGTTTGTGCTGGTCATTTGTTTGTCTCTCTCAGATGGACCCCATCCAGAAGGCAGTGATCAACCACACATTCGGTGTCCCTCAGCCCCTCAAGAAGAAACAGATTATCTCCTGCAACATTTGCCACCTGCGCTTTAACTCGACGGTGAGAAACGCTTTGTTGGCTTTATGCTGTGGTGTTTATGTGGAAAATAAAGAGGTTGTGGAACAATAAGAGAGAGAAATAGACAGTGTGCCAGACTGTGTAATTTATAACGTAAAAGCACTCTATACTAGAAAGTGAGTCTAGCCTCAGAGAACAACATTGTTTTGGCCTTTTGCTTTCAGCTTGAATGCTGGTTTTATTATCATCTTTCCACAATTACCTCAGCTCTTATCTTCCCCACTGACTCACTCCATTTGTGTATGCTGTGTATGTGTGGGTTTGTGTATATTGTGTTTTATGGATGCATGGCAGAGAAAGTATATGTGGATTTCTTTGTGTGCATTTGCAAAAACAAACTGTAAATGTACTGTATTCCTTTCTGCTAATGAAAAGTTGGTCATTTAGGTTGGTTTTTTTTTTCCCAGTTCTGTATATAGAAGTTTGTTCGGTTTTCTTTCATTGTAGTCTGTGTGTGTGTGTGTGTGTGTGTGTGTGTGTGTGTGTGTGTGTGTGTGTGTGTGTGTGTGTGTGTGTGTGTGTGTGTGTGTGTGTGACTGTGACTGTGAGTTGTGTTGGTATGAGGGATTAGACAGCAGGGAGAGCTGCCGTTTATCAGCAAAGAGCAGAAACAATCAGCAGCCACAGCAGGAAGCAGCATTCTCGGCTCCCCATTCCATTTCTGCCATCCTTTCCACACAAACACACACACCCACACCCACATCCCCCCCCACCACACACACACACACACACACACACACACACACACACACACACACACACACACACACACACACACAATACAGTACACATTAAAACATGCACACTGAGAGTACACACAGACAAACATCCCATGATATTTCATGCATATTCAAAATTAACAAATAGGTAATAGTTCAGAAAGCCTTAAGACATCACAGGTCTGGGCACATCAAAAACGCACACGCACACGCACACACACACACACACACACACACACACACACACACACACACACACACACACACACACACACACACACACTTATATTTGGACTCCATCTTCAAAAAGGGTCTGAGGCACAGGAGACAGAGAGCTGAGAGGGGAGAGGAGACGCAGACGTGATCTTCACACACTAGAGCAAATCCCATTCCCTGCCTCCGCACACTGACTTAAAGAGGAGTGTCAGGTCTGACTGTAGCTTTATCTGTCTCTCAGAGAGCATAAATACTTTCCTAACACTTCCATGCACCTTCCTCTGAGTTTTCTCAGATATTATACCAAGTTATCTTTATGCATAATGCTCAACGGAGAAATAAGTAAGCTTACTCTGCGGCTCAATATAGCTCAAATTTGACCTTAAAAAGCAATTTAACACCAGCTGGCAATGTTATTTTTGAGGACTTGCAGCAGAGATGTAGAGGTGTACTGCAGGGTGTATCATTGCACTGTGGCTTTGCTGTTGGGTGTGGATAGAAAGAGCACACTTCAGACCCAGCCAGGTGTCATGCCAAAGTGTGTAATACACCTGTCAATCCACGAGAGGATATCTTGTCAGGGTCACGTTTTGCCTCGTAAAGGTGTGAAATGTAAACGCATGCATGATCAGGGTGGAAGAAAAAGGTTAATGTGATGAAGTAACAAGAGGGAACAGAGTCAGAGTGCGGAGGAGGACATGGATGGTTGGATGGATCCATTATTGATGCAGTTTCATATGTCATCATCGAGAATTTCTGGATAATGTAGTGTCTATGTTTAGGACTTGACTAGTATAAACAGTTTTGTATTTTTAGGGTATTTTAAGTGTCTATAATCCATTCAAAGTTTGGCTGAAATATTTTTAAATAGGCCTACAGTGTGAGAACAGTAGAAGTGTTGAGTATTGTTACAGTATGATTTCTACTTATGTACCTGCTTAAGAAAAACAATTTGTATCACTCCTCTTGTTCAGCATGTAACATATTGCCATGCTAGACTATAATTGGGCTGCATGTATTTATAGAACAGTGCAGCAAGACAGACAGCTGTTTTAGGAAACTACAGACCAATTTCCAACCTGCCGTTTATTTCTAAAATCCTTGAAAAAGTTGTTGCAAATCATCTTTGTGAGCATTTACAAAGGAATGGTCTGTTTGAAGATTTTCAGTCAGTCTTTAGAGTACGTCATAGCACAGAAACAGCACTGGTGAAAGTTACAAACCATCTTCTTCTAATAGCCTCAAATAATGGACTTGTCTCTACTTGTTCTTCTGGACCTCCGTACTGCTTTTGATATGATTGACCACACGATTTTATTACAGAGATTGGAAGATGTTGCGAGGATCAAAGGAACTGCATTAGACTTGTTTAAATCCTACTTATCAGATAGATTTCAGTTTGTTCATATCAACAATGAGTCTTCCAGACAAACAAGAGTTAGCTATGGAGTTCCCCAAGGCTCAATGTTAGGCCCAATACTTTTCACTTTGTACATGCTTCCATTAGGCGATATCATCAGGAAGCACTGCATAAACTTCCATTGTTATGCAGATGATACGCAGCTATATATTTCTATAAAAGCAGATGAAACGAATCAGTTAGTAAAACTGGAATTCTGTCTAAAATACATAAAGGCCTGGATGACCAAACATGTACTGCTTCTAAATTCAGACAAAACTTTATTATTATTATAATAATAATAATAGTTATTGTACTTGGTAATCACTTAGTTACTCTTGATGACATCGTCTTAGCCTCCAGCACCACTGTGAGGAACCTTGGAGTCATCTTTGATGAGGATTTGTCCTTTAGTCAACATATAAAGCAAGTCTCCAGGACTGCCTTCTTTCATCTATGTAATATTAATAAAATCAGGAAAACCCTTCCTCAGCGAGATGCAGAAAAGTTAATTCATGCATTTTGTTCCAGGCTGGATTATTGTAAATCCTTGTTGCTAGGATGTCCAAATTACTCATTAAAAACCCTGCAGTTGATCCAATATGCTGCAGCAAGAGTACTGACGGGATTTAGCAAGAGAGATCATATTTCTCCTGTATTAGTTTCTCTTCATTGGCTTTCTGTTAAATCAAGAATATAATTTAATATTCTCCTGCTGACTTACAAAGTTCTTCATGACCAGGCTCCATCTTGTCTCAGAGATCTTATAGAGCCATATTATCCTGACAGAGCACTTCGCTCTTAGAACACTGGCCTGCTTGTGATTCCCAGAGTTTCCAAAAGTAGAATGGGAGGCAGATCCTTCAGTTTTCAGGCTCCTCTCCTGTGGAACCAGCTCCCAGTTTGGGTTTGAGGGGCAGAAACCATCTCTAGCTTTAAGGTTAGACTTATAACTTTTTTTTTGATAAAGTTTATAGTAGGGGTTGGCTCAGGTGGACCTGAACCATCCCTTAGTTAGGCTGCTGGGGGGCCTCGTTATGCCCTGAGCTTCTTTCCTCGCACTCTTTTACTCTCTATACACTCATATCTCACCATTACATCTCATGCTTTTTCTCTCCCATAGTTTTTGCTTATTGTCTGTTGCCTCTCCATACAGTTCATGTTTTGGATCTCTATGCTGTCCTTTTCTCTCTCTGCTCTCGCCTCACCCCAATCGGTTGAGGCAGATGCTCCGCCCACCTCTGAGCCTAGTTCTGTCAGAGGTTTCTTCCTGTTAAAAGGGAGTTTTTCCTTCCCTCTGTTGGAGGTTTTTCTCCCTTAAAGAGGAGTTTTTCCTCCTAACATATGTGGGAATTGTTGAATTGTTGGGTGTCTCTGTATAATGCTATACAGTTCTGCTGTCAGGACTTCAATCTGTTAAGTGCCATGAAATAACCCCTGTTGTGATTTGGCGCTATATAAATAAAATAAAATTGAATTGAATCTTTGACAACTGTGACAATGTTGATAGGAAAGGAAATATTTATGCATCCACCCAATATAGTTAGCAAATTAAAGGAAAACCAATGAAATGAGGCAGCTCAGTGATTGTTGAATTAACTCTTCCTCTCTGTGAGATTTTCTTCTTGGTCAGTTTTTGGAGAGAGCATTCATGAGAGGGAGCATGTTTCAGTTCCTCTGAACATATGTACCAGATACAGCTCCGTGTTTGCTTTTACCCCGGGGATCTCTTAATCACCGGACAATCTAGAATCCCTTTGAAGACTTCCTATATCTCCCTGTAGTCTCTCTGGGTCGACTGGTGAAAAAGCAAAGCTCATTTCACACCTTGTCCCTCGGCCTCCACTGAGACTCACTCGAATGTAGAGGGGTTGCTGCTGAAGGAGGCACTGGCTGAATTCGTCACGACTATTCTCCGCAGCCTTTTTCACAGCAGATCTGTCACACGATGTGCTCATGCATCTCAGTTTTTTTTAAACAGATGCTTTGACAGCCACATTGTTTAGAGGCCCACAGTATAGCACACCATTAAGGGTCTCAAGGTGTGCAAGGTTAACACTTAATAGCCAGAATGCTGCTGTTTTACATTAGATTGGTGTTTGTTTGCCCCAGAAATTGTATCTCTGCAAGTTTTTTAGTGCTTGTGGGACCTTTAATGTATTGCTGAATCTGTGATAATCAGAGAAATCTGCATTTTGCTCTGAGTGAAAAAGTCTTTAAAAGTTCTCATTTCTTCATGTATTTATTCCTCACTCAGGAGTCCTGCGGAGAAATGTCCAGTCTCTCTACTCGAGTTGTTTAGTGCCAGGGGATTTGCATGATTTCTCCCTCGTAGAAGTGGTAAATGGAAGACGGCTCGGGAAGAAGGATCGCTGTCTCTGAGCCGCACCACACCTTGCACCACAAGAAAAAGCTATTACTTAATCCTTAATCCATCCACCTCCTTAATACGGAGGGTACGAAAATGTCCACATTATTCAGCATTCCTTAAAAGTTGTGGGGGAATTTATTTTTCCTGTGGGATATAATTTGAAACAACACTCATTTAATAATGCTTGCACTGAATCAATGATTTTTGTATAACTTTTTTTTTCCCTCAAACTGTGTGGATTCTGCTCCTAACCCTCTGTAATTATGTTCTATCCGGACCACGAGCTGATGAGAGATGATCCCCAGAGGTTGTCTTAGCTTTTAATGAGTGATCTCTGTATTGATTTCTCTGCTATTCCTATGTATCCACACTGGCTCTGACAACAGGGGCTTTGTTCTCGGATTCAGCAGAGTGATGAGAATGTGAAGGTAAATCGTGATGCTCCCTGAGGGATAACTTGCGTGTTTATTGCTGCAATGCAGTCAGTCACAATGTGTTTTGGGGTCTGATTTGCGTTTGTGGTGTTCTTGCGCTCGTGAGTGCTCAAATGTGTGTAACATTAGTATGTATTGCCACATGTCCCTTGGTTTTGCAGAGGCTGACTCTCACAGTGCACATTAATAGGGTAGTTGTAGAGATGGAATCCTCTCTCTTGTTGCATATTACGCATGCAATTATACCTCTGGCCTCCCAATGTCCCAGCGCTGTTATCAGGTGGAAACAGACTCTCCTCTTTACAGCCTGTGTATGCCTCCGAGAGAGAGAGCCAATATTCAGGCGCGTGCATTTTAACATTTATTGCACGTGGACTGCAGTCCTTCCAGCAGATAATGCGTAGAGTCTTTCTGCTTTTTTTTTCCTTTTAACCTGGTTTTCTCTCATATTTTTTCCCCACAGAACCAAGCCGAAGCCCACTATAAAGGCCACAAGCACGCCCGGAAACTCAAAGCCACGGAGGCCCAGAAGAACAGGCAGCGACGAACTGGTGAGGCCTCATCCACGGGGAGGGAGCGAGACCGAGACAGAGACCGGGACCGGGACAGAAGCAAGACATCCACTTCTGAGGCAACTCTTCCTGCACTTATGGATACAAGCTTGGCAGAGGGAACAAGTAGGTATCGTGATAGAGAGGCGGGGGAAAAAAGGCAGCAGCAAGAGTGTGATATTTGTAACCGATGCTTCTCCGCCCTTCTTCACATTCTCGATGATCAGACTATCACTCTTAGGTTTGTCTAATTCCCCCTTCTGCTCCACTGCATCTTTTCAAACCCCCTCCACCAGCCAACTTCTCATGTTATTGACAGCTTCCATCCTTCTGCTCCATATCTTGGCTGCCCTTATCTCTTTCCCTCTGCTCCATTGTGTTGCACTTTGAGATTACATCTTCTGCACACCTAATCCTTCACCTTCTCGCCCTCCTAGCCCCCTCTGTGTTTCTGTGCATTTAAACCTCCACATTTTCAACTCGCATTGTTCCCAGGCAGAACTTATCTGGCATAGCCCCTGTGCCCCTGCACCATAGTGATGGATAGAAGGCTGCAAAGTTGTGGGATTGTGGGAAGTCAGGGAGCGAGTGATGTTGCGTAAATAAAGAGGCTGGCTGAGATTGATTGGAACCTCACCAGGATCGTTTTTACCCCCCTTTGCCTCTTAATTTCCAGCACTTGGCTCCGCCTCCCTCCGCCCCTCCAGCTCTCTCCTATCTATTTCGGTTAGATGGAGAGGGTAGTTGCAGAAACAGAATTGGTGTATTTGTGCAGCATGAAAAGAATGACACAGTGCTGGTTGAGTTGAGAGGGAGCCAAAGAGTGGTGAGAGCTTTCATTTAATGGGCTGTCAAATAGAAAATAAAGTTGAAAGAAATCAAAGGCACTCATCTGCTTTTGCAAAAAAGTTCAAACGTTTTCACATCGGTGGTGTAAATATAGATATATTATGTTTTGATAAAGGAAGAGGGGTGCATTGGTTTTCATCAGAAAATGAATGTTGACTTTTCCACACCGCAGCAGCTTTAGCTCCAAGGAGCATGAATTGTTCCGATGGCATTTTGACTGCAGAGTGAGCCCACTACCAGGTCATGTTGCACTTGTCTGGATCCACAATTTTCATTTATCCACCCAGGGTGATGGGAATGGAGAAGGGGAACAGCCGTTTTCCCTTCCCTCTTTGACTTTTTGACTTCCCTGCCTGGGAGAAGATCGCTATCTGAGAAGAATTTCAAAATGTGCTTGGATGCGAGATGGAACATCAGAGAAGAGATATGAAGGTAGACGAGGGAGACAGTTTATATTTTATCCCCCTGAGAGATATGTTCATGTGCCAATGGACACACACACACTTTCTTTTTTTTTTTGCCTTGAGCACTAAGAGTCTCCTTCAGAAAGGAGAAAGTGGACAAAAGACTGAGAGTCTGATAACGCTCTCATCAAATCTCATTTTAATATTCTGCCGTTGCAAAGGAGGGCTCTGAAAGAGGAAAGCAGCGGCGGAGACGAAACGAAATGATGAGTGGAAAATTAAAGATAAGATGAAATGAATGACGGAAACTGAGGGAGAGAGGAAGGAATGAGAGAGGGAGAACATGGAGGAGGGTTGGGGGTCAGCGGAAAGAGAAAGTAGATAAGTCATTGCTAGTTTTTATGCTGTGAATAATTTTACAGTTCCAAGGCAATTTGTGCCGAGGAACACTCTTTAATAAGCCCAATTGTGTGATTGGCCTAATGTGAAATTGAAATGCAGCAGTGCGAGCCAGTGCTGGCATGCACCACAATGCCAAACTGTAATGGAATAGCACTTCAAATTAACACTCTATGAAGTGAGTTATGTCTGCCATGAAACTAAGGGTTGGTGGGGAGCTGTCTGAGGGTTAATGCCCACATTGTCTGCCATCAGGAACCAATAACACACCTGTCGGCGGCCGCTCCAAGTGCACTGACTGTCTGACTCAGAATAAACAGACCTCCTCTGAACCCACAAGTTCAGCCTCTTCAGTTCCATCAGAATACCTACTAATGCACATTTAGACACAGGAGGCAGTAACTATTCACACACCACCTTCTGACCATGAGGCGCTGAATAGAGCTCAAAATGTACTTTGAACACAAATCAAAAGTATTTATTGGCCTTTGACACTTATCACAGAATAATTAAGAGTACCTAGAATTGCAAAACATCCACATTTAATAGCAGTATGACAAGGTGAGACAAAAATGCAGGACCTTAAATTGAAAATCTTTGAAAAAAAAATCTTTTAAATGTTGTAATTTTGTTGAAAAGAGAGGAGTTTTTAGAGGTTTGATCAATGCCAGGAAAGGCACTTTAAAGTTCCAGCTCATCCTCTACACCAGTGGGGATATCCTCTTTACTGTCAGGTGAATTGCTGTGTATTTGGCACTTTCCTCCCAAGAAAGCAAGAGCATCAATCGTTTTTTCAAATGCCCAGAAACAACATTTAGGAATTATGACTCTTGTGCATCTAAAGAAAAGATGGAGGTACAGTGATGTGAATTCAGAGCTACAGAGTCCATTGAAAAAGGAGGCTGGGGTAGAGGATTTGGGCCACAAAAAGTTATTTTAACCATGACCACCTTAACTCAAACCATTTTAACCTTCTTTCTGTAACCCTAATCAAGTAGTTTTTGTTTGGAAGGTGTTGGGAAACAATTATATTCTGTTGATAGTGCTGTGTGTCATTTAGAAGGGAAGTGACAACCATTGTATTTTCTATTTCAAGCTACCAATAAGTGTCCTATAATCTTATTTTGTTTATTTTACACCAAACCTTTCTGACATATCTTACTTATTATACAGGAGATATTCTGTCATGTATGGTAGCACAACAATCTGTGGTATAGGAAGCTGATCAGTAAGGGCAGAGACAAAATTTCCAATCATACAAAAGGACAAATCGATGCTTATAAACCACATCTCAGACCAACAAAGGACAGCGAGCGAGCAAATGAAAGGCTACCAGGCCAGTGCCAAGAGACGGAGAACGTGCATCAATCATGACAAGCATCAATCACCCTCGGCTTTGATTGACTCCACTGTTGAAAGCATCTTTGTGGGGACTCTTGTCTGTCACCACAGTAATGATGATTTAAAGCAAGAATCTTTCCCCAGGGAAGTTGTTTACGTTCTGAGGCTGTCTTGGATCAGCGCTTGCCTGATAAATCAAGTGCTCGGTATCTGGGTGTGTATGTGAGCGTGTGAATAATGAGTCCGATATTAATATTCATCTGCTGTTTGGCTGTGGTTTAAGATGAGTTTAAGCCCTTCAGGTTTGGACTGTTAAAAACTTAAATTATTTTCAGGTTAAATAAAGCTGATGATACCTGTAAACATTGATCCAGATATCCATTATTTGCTGCTGTGTATTTTTACTCCACAGAGGGACTGCTGGCACTTTAGTCTGACAAAACTGTCAGAGCAAAGGCAGTCAGAAGGAAAATAGATGGTCAGAGGGCAAGTGGGACAACTGACAAGAAGAGACAGGAGGCTTTTTTTTATGGAAGAGTGGGAGTCATTGCATTAATTAAAGAAAATACTGCCCATCACAATTTTTCACAGGTGTCATCTAGAAATTGTTTGTTTTGTCCAAACAACAATCCAAAACCCAAAGAAATGTATTAATATTTGAATTCAGTGTTGGAAAAAGTAGCAGGTATTTGAATCCAAAAGACCAGAAAGAGGCCCGTTTCCACTTTCATTATTTTTATATTTAAAAAGTTAGTGTTTTTGTTTATATAATGACTAATGGAATATAGAGACAGAGAACTAGATAGATCAATCGATATCCGTCAGTAATCTGTTTAACCCTTTGCCATTTTACTCAGAACTACAGTGAAGTAGCTCGGCAGCTTGATAAATGACTGAAATGATTATTCAAATGGATTTATTAACGAATTGACTAATCATTTCAACAAGGTTTTAAATGTAATGGTTGAAAATTCAAGATTTTTCTAGCCGTTGGTTTTTCCCAAAAATTAAGATATCTGAATCTCAGCAGGTATATTTGAAATGATTCGCCACTGAATGAGCTCCCTCGTGATCTGAATCCTTGGATTTTAAGACGGCTTTCATTTCCACCAACCTCTATGTCTTCCTCTGTAAGACTCCTGCTAAATCCATTGATCAGTATCTCTCTTCTAGAGACTTCTCAGGTGGCCCTGTCTTTCACATACGCTCAGGATCATACCTGCCGCTGCCCCCCCCCACCTAGAGAAGAGCTCAAATCCCTCAAGGGTCACTCTCATTACAGCGAGGGGACTGTCTAATCTTGCTCCTATAGTTTATTTTTTTCATGGGGGAAGGAGAGTGGAAGACCCTTATCTCCAATGATGAATTTACTCTCACCTAAAAGGGACAATCAATGGAGCACAGTTGCACTGTGGTGTGTGTGTGTGTGTGTGTGTGTGTGTGTGTGTGTGTGTGTGTGTGTGTGTGTGTGTGTGTGTGTGTGTGTGTGTGTGTGTGTGTGCGCGTGGGTGTGCGGGTGTGGGTGTGTGTATACACAGGGAGAAAAGCTCACTAAATGAAATGGAGATATTCAGTATTCAGTGAGCGTGGCGCTCAGTGCTCTGGGGTGAAGTGTGTGACTCCCTCGGGAGGGCAGTGGGGTGAAGGGGAGATGTGTAATGGATCTCCAGTGACTTATCGGCTGGGCACGGCAGTCGATGGGTTTGTTTGTATTGACTGAGACTACAGGTCCACTTGATATTTGAATAGAGAGGGAGAATGAATGAGAGGGAAGAGAAAGAGGAGGTGGGATGGAGGCTGATGGCATTTACTTGCCTCAACCAACTCTAATCCAGTGTGTTCCACGTTTTAAAACAAAGGCTAATGTTATATCAGACATGGCCACAAAGCTAGCACTTGAAAAGCACTCTTAACACGGCAGCCAATATTTTACTACAAGAGGAATGGTTACATGGAGATTATCTCAGTCAACTTTGACATTTGCATTTAAAATAAAAAAGTCAATTTTAAGACTGCTTTGCTGGTTAAGTGTTCAAGGGCATTTTTCTTAGTTGCCCACTTCAGTGGGATTATAGTCTGGAACCTCTGTAAGCATGGAGGTTTGCTCAGCCACTCTGAAGGATGGACCAATTAGAAACCACTGGGGGTGACGAAGTACGATGATGTTGAAGTCAAGCGTTTGTTTTAATAATGATAAGAATAATGCAGAAAATAAAATTAAAAAGTAATTAGCTAACATGGCGATGCACTTTGTTGACTTTGGGAAAGGGTTTCTGTTGTTTACAGCTTGGTTTTCAACATACTTCATACTTCATAAGATGGTGAATGTCGATTAGTAAAATGCTCCAATAGTTTTTAAATTAACCTGGCGTAAGGACTGGAAAAAAATCCCTAATGCACTGTGACTAGACCCAGATATTTACACAAGGAATGTAATACCATTTAACGCTATATTTGTCTTATTTTTTTTAGAGGTCATGACTTTTTTTTTTTTTTTTTAAACTCTGCTTTGTGTAATTGTTAGTGTCTTATACAGTTCAGTTACCGGGTAAGAAATTCTTAAGAGTGACACCTACACCTCCTCCCACTATAAGTTTCTACCAAAGTACTAACAGTCAGCCCTCGTGTTCAATGAATCACAGTTTGCTCATATTCTCTTTTATTTCTTATTTTAGGTCTTCAGTCTGATCTGGAACCAGCCAACGTGGAGGTGAAGCTCGAGGACAGTCCCACGAGCTTGGCTATGCTCACGCCAGAATCTGAGGTTTCCTCCGCAGAGCTGGTCACCCTTTCCCCTCCTCAGATTTCGCCTTCCTCACAGCTCTCCGAGACGGCGTCAGACACCAGCGCCCCCGAAGTCCTCGAGGCCGCAGAGGCTGCCGGTGCGACCGGTGAGTCAGGCGTCCACGCAGACGCGTCGAGCACAAACGGGGAGCCGCGTGCAGATGACGACAAAGACCCCAAGAAGAGCAAAGCTCACCTCCATTGTCCTGTTTGTAAAGTCACAGTCAACTCTCTCTCCCAACTGGAAGCACATAACAGCGGTGAGAGCATGAAGCCACACTGAAGCTCTCACTTTTCTCCTTAAAACAATCGTGTTTTCAATGTTTTGCATTTTTGCATTTGCAATAGATTTTTGGATCGGCATGCAGATTGAAGCCTGTAATATTTATTTTGCACAACGACAAACCTGTGAACTCACTGCTCTCTCCTCCAGGTACAAAGCACAAACTGATGCTGGAGGGTCACAGCGTTCTGCCACGACGCAGGGGGAAAGTGGTGGCAGCTCGTGCGGGCTGCAAGAGCAAGCGGCTGGGTAGCAAAGGCAGCGTCGGGGTGCCCAGCAAGAACTTCCAGTGTGAAGTGTGTGAGATCTTCGTGAACTCCGAGACCCAACTGAGCCAGGTTGAAGAAATATTAAGATTTTTGCATTAGTTTGGTACAAATAAATACAATGAAAGAAATCCTCCAGATGAAAATGTATAACTTCTGAGTGAGTGAAACGGTCAGAAATGTCAGAAATGTCAGAAATGTGAATATGGCATAGTGGCAGCAGCCCAAACCTCCAGATCCCTGTGACGTTCTTGAACTTTTGGCTCCATAAAAGACCTCAAAAGTTTCTGCTGTAAAGTAGGAGAGTGGGAGGACAGAACGGTGAAAGCCAGCACTCTCGCGCTTCTCTATCCTTCTTGTGCTGTATGAAATGAAAGATGAGGAGGGAAGCGGGGGCATGGGGGAGTCCTGCAGATTTGTCAAGGCATACTAAGTGAGAGTGTTGCTAACCTGACAGGATTTTGTTCAAAAGGGCACAGAAGTGCTGTTGACTCTGCAGGAAAAAAGCACTCCAGCCCAATCATGCCAAGCAGTGGTGAAAATGTTGCATATAATTACCTCACCTCCACAGACAGATGATGTGGCTGCAGAATTAATCAGAAAACAGAACTGCCTGCACATAGTTAGAAATTACCTCAGACAACCAAGAGATTGATGTTACATATTGAACATGGATCACGTTGGCCTGTAATGTCACAATTATAAAAGCTAACAAAAATGATGTGTATTGAAGTGATAAATATGCATGATGGGATTTTAAAGACCTTACTTAATCCGAGAGACAATTTGAGCGTTGCCTTGATGGAGGAAATGTGTGTTGAGTTTAAATCAAAGGAGCAATTTCATTTACAGCCACATGAATGAAGCCATTGAAAGCAGGTTATGAGTGCAGAGTACATTCATGCTGCTATTTTTCAACATTACACAGATCTCATCTGATGCTTTAACTAACTGTTCAGCGAGCAGGGAGTTATTTACTACCAATGCCTCCTGTATTCATTCTGGTTCTATCGGTTGGGGAAGTGATTTCTGTGCTTTTGATGTTCATTAAATACTACATCTGTGTCATGGGACCGTCTATGCTGGAGTGGAAAGTGCAATAGATACAGGATATAGTGGTACGTGTGAGCACCTGGACTGCTTTAGCCTTAAATGTATTCTACCCGTCTTATATAGACATCCTCTGTCCCAGGTGGACACAAAGCCTGTAAGTACTGCAGCCAGAGAGGGAGTGTAGCAGCGGTTGAAAAGTAATGTGATGTAATTTCGGTGCACTTCAGTCTTCCTCGATGTGTATCCATTATTAATTCAGCAGATAACAAGTTTTTCCACGGTGGCACAACAGATGCTTGTTAGCTTTCTAATGGTATTTCTTGCTGGTCTCGGCAGCACATGAATAGCAGAAGGCACAAGGATAGGCTGGCCGGAAAACCACCCAAACCCAAATTTACCCCTCACAGCAAGAGCCAGCCAAGCTCCAGCTTAGCGGTAAGTCTCCGCACAAAGACACAGACAAACACAACGCTGTCACGCAAATATGCACGCGTGCACACACTCACTTAAGGAGGACAAACAAAGCATAATTGCCTTTTTCTTAGCCTACAGCAGATACGCTTGAACATGTTGTACACATTTTCAAAAACTGGAATAAATTCTGTCAAACTTGTAAACAATTTCATTTTTTAAACACAGGCTTTAATTTAATCTCTGTTGCAGTTAACTGATTTGACCCCAGCCCCAGCAAACAAACAGTTAATAACACACACACAAACACACGAATCTCATTACGTTGCGCTTATGGGCTTTTATGTCTTGGTGAGGCAGCGTGCCTGTGTGCCTGTACTGTCAGAGGTTAAGCACACTTTTGTACTCAGTGAGTCAGCTACCCCTGAGACAGATCAGAAATAGCCCTGCTCTCCGCACTGACCAGCTCTGACAACGACAGCCTGAATCAGCACTCCAGATTAATCACTTCTCTGCTCCTGTCATATACAAACCTCCCCCATCTCTCCTCCTCCTCCTCCTTCTCTTCCTTCTCCTCCTCCTCCTCCTCCCCTTCCTCCTTCTCCTCCATCCTGCAGAACGTGAGATGGAGTGGCTATGCAGGCGTGGCTGTGTCTGCCATGAAGAAAGTGTTCAGCCAGTACAACCTCACCTCGCTCTCCTCGCAGGTCAGTGCCAGGAGAGGCCGTGACTGGGGTTGGATTGGAGAGCTTCAGGTGGCTGAACTTTTGGCTTGGCCATGGGCAGGGGACTGAGCGTAACAAAGAAATCGTATTTATATTAAAAGGATAATTCTGATTTTTGTTGTTGTGGATGTTGTTGTTTTTTTACATGTGATGCTTCTCTTTTTACTCACCGGTGTTAATATCAGTTTCATAACTAAATGAAAGATGCTATTTAGGGTACCCTTGGTTCTGGTAGAAAAAACATCCCATTCACTATTTATGGGCATTAATCTCTGTTAAAAATTGGAGATTTTTGGGCATACATCTCAGAAAGAAACTTTTAATCACAAATCTTAAAATGATGTCACAGGAGAAAAATTTATAAAGAAATTTGCAACTCAAATAATATCATATTTAGATTAATTTGTCGACTATAGCTTTTCATCACAATTACGGAGATTCACTGATATTGTGGTATTTGTGACTGTCATACCACAGGGATGTATAAAACATGATTTCTCAGAAACCAAGTCGAAATAATTAGAATTTGTGGTCATGAGCTAAACCATGATTCTTGAAATATTACATTTAAGTATCAATTTCTTACTCACACGCTTTAAAATTCCTATAGTTTGTTCATTACCAGAGGACAGAACCTATGGTTAACTTAAACTCAAATTTCAAGCTCACATAGGATGAGTGTTTGACAAGGTAATACTTGTGTATCAATGTCAAGTATTTCACCAAAAAATCAGAGCTATCCTTTGAACATTGGAGACCTTGAGAGTTATATCCTTCAATTTAACCCTTGTCCTTGATGAAAAAAGCTTAAGTGTGTCTGTGAGTGCTGTGGCATGCAAGTTTAAACACCCTGGGCAAATTAGTATTTTCATGACTCCTGAAGTGAAAGAAAGTCAATACAACCTCTGAAGCAAACAGCCTTTGCTTATGTTTTGTATGAAGAACTTAAAAAATAGAAAGAAAATATTGTGAGTGACCAGAAGGAAACATTCCCAGCAGCATCATCACAAAAGCAGCATCTGGACGAATCAGAGTTGGTTTGAAAACAAAGTTAAAGAGAAGCTTTTTGGCCACTATCACTAAAGTTGTGTTTGGACAGGAAAAATAACAGCACTTGATGAAGAAAAAAAAAAAAAAAAACACTCAAGTATAAAATATTCTGCTTTGAGGTTTGTGGCAGCCAGTGGTACCCGGCATGGATAGAGGTGGGGGGGTGAATCCCGTTAAATATCAGCAAATTCTGGATGCAAATTTCATGCAGTCAGTCAAGAAAGTGAAACTGAAACGAGGCTGGCCTTGCATTTGGACAAAAATTCAAACTGTACCATTAAATCCACCTCAAGAAATCAAATCTAAAACTTTTGGGGTGGCCCTCACAGTCCTCTGATTTAAACATCACTGAAAATCTGTGAGTGGATCTTAAACATGCTGTGCGCATGAGTGAGGGAAAACTCCTAAATCAAGACTTTTAGAAAGATTTTTTTTTTCCTATTTTTTAAGGTAATAAAATTAAGTGTATGATTTTTATAAATATTTGTCTGCTCCACCTGTTGTATTTACTTCTTATCACTTAAAAGAAATCCACCAAATATATAATTTGCCTGCAGGAGCTTTTGTATACAACTGTATATTTGTTTGATGAGCGTTTGTGCAACAAGCTATCAGGAATCCAGTTCTGTTTGGTGTCTAGTATGAACATGTATTCCTCTATCACAGCTCTGTGTGCAATGAAGGGCCATGGGTTTGGGAAACATGTTTGTACTGTAAACGTGTTCTTCTCTCACTTCTTCCTGTTCCCCCCCCCTCCTGTCTTCTCCAGACCAAACTGGCCTTGCAGAAGCAGCTGACCAAGAGTTTGACAACTGGCTTCCTGCCCAGCCCCCTCACCCAACCAACTCTGTGCACAATGGCAACTAACCCACTGGCTCTGCGCCACCCAGTGGGCACCACCACCTTCATCCAGACCCCATTCCTGGGCCCCGCACTGTTCCGGCCTGCCCCGGGGCCGCTGCGGCCCACACATACACCCATCATCTTCTCCCCCTACTAAAGACTTGACCCACTTCCCATTTGAGCTCCACCCCTGTCCCTTTACCAAATCCAAGGCCCTCCTTTAGTGTGACCCACACAACAAAGGCCACACGCAAACTATGCAGCCCGCCTGACTTAAAATGGGAAGAGTGCACAAGTCCTGACGCTCACTAGGCCATCAGGCCTTAGAGCTTATCATAAAGGCCAAGATCCCCCATCATGCCTTCTTTCTGCTCCTCTTATAATGACCTAAGGAGCAGGACAGGCCTCCAGACAGTGGTGCACGAGGCCGCTTTTATAGCCATTTCATGGGTCAACATGGTTTGGATTATGGATATTATTGTGTAATTTATTAGAGAACAAATATAGACAAGTCTAGATGTATGTTTAGTGTGGTTGCCACAAAATAAGGTCCCTTTACTTGATGCTCTTTTAAAACATGTTTAACTTATTTGGTTTGGAGATATGATAAAAGGTCATCAGAGGTCATTAACGCAGCTGAACTCGAGCCATACCTGTATGGCTGCACAAGCCAGTCTCGCTGATCAGTGTTTTCAACCACCAGGCTCAAAGAATCATTTGAAGTCACATGGCATGTCAGTGAGGGCAGTTATCAAACAACTCCCTGGACAATTCTTAACTTTAAGCTTCTGAAGGGCAAAAGTGACTCATCGTTGTGGGCGGTATGTGGATCTATAACTACATACTGTGTGTCTATGTGTTAAAATCCCATTAGCCTCATTTTGCACCTCCAGTCCTCTGCTAAATACCATTCCCTGAGCCCTCAACTCTTTTGATTAAAACATGTCTTTCTCTTTCTTTCTGAATCATTGCCACAGTCACAGCTCCCTGTATCCCCAGGATTAAGCACTCATTAAGGTCCAGAAAAGGTCAGCTTGTCAACTTGACTTTGTTTCAATTTGCAAATCTGTCTTCAGAATGATTTTTTTTTTGCTCCAGTGCATCATTCATGCAGTACAACTTGAGCATTACGTTCTCGCCAAGCTAGCGGCATGAAAACATTTTTGCAGCTCTGGATATCTTACATTGCAAATTTCCCCTTGTGACTTCTGTTTTTCTCATCCTTCGCCCCCCAGTCGTCACCTCGCTGTTGCCCTTGATTTTCTCTGCCGTTATCTCAGCATGAGATGATGAGGAGCAGGGGTAAGCGCCCCTCCACCCTTTACCTCCCCACCCAACATATGCGCACATGTTCACACACATAAAAAAAAAAAAAAAAACACAACGGATAACTTGAGGACTTGATGGGATTTGAGAGTTTGATAAGAAGTTTGGATGACAGTAGGTGGAGAGGCTGCTCAGCCAGCATTTGATTGACATCCTGTTGCAGTGTCTGCACACAGCGTGGGAGGGAACAAAGCACAGTGCCATGGCAACCACATTAAAAAGCACCTTAAAACTGAATTACCTACAAAAGCAATGGAAATTGTGTTGATATTCAGCTTTTTTTTCTTCTTTTTTTTTGGGGGGGGGGGGGGCTCTAGGTGTACGTTTTACAGTCCCATTTCAATTTTGCTTTTGAAAAAAAAATACAATCAGGTGAGAATGATCACTTTATGGTTTTATCGATGACTATGACAAGTCTGACGTTTAAAGCAATACATTCAGTACGTTTATGTTTATGATGTGTTTTCAGTGTATCAATGGCTTTATCTATTCTATACTGTACACACCTGTAACGATGTATTATGTACTCCAACACAGCCAAGGGCCAACTCTGATTTGTCAGCGAAGAGTCATTTGAAATAGTGGGTTGTCCCGGCGCTGCCCTTGACGCCCGATGCTCATGGTCAGTCTCCACATGTTGTGACTGTGGACTGAAAAGTTCCATTTATAGCTGCTCTGGCGCTGCAGAGAGGGTGCTTCAGCGGCGTATGACATTGCTGTTTTCACTTTTTAGTGGAGCAGGAGAACCTTTGTATGACTTCCACTGAGCAAAACATTCTTACATCAGAGACAAGTGTCTTGGATACGTGTCACAAGTGCAACATCAACTGTCTTATTGTTGTTTATGCTCGTGTGCCGTCTCCCCCTCCCGCCCAGGATATTTGCTGACATTCCCCCTTCCTTACGGCAGAACGAACTCTAAGGCAAGGTCTCGTAAGGACTGGGAGCGCACGCATCATCCTTCCTTCAACACTCATACCAAATCATGTTCTCTTGAATCACAGTAATGGAGCAAATCCTATGCATTTTCTCATTGTGCAATATGTGTAGTCGTGTGTGACGCAGCAGTGCCACCTGTCGTGAAAACCCTGTAACTGCCATCCAGTACTATAGTGCTTCTACAAAACCGATGTACATTTCTGTTTTAAGGACTCCCCCCCGTCCCTCTGCCCCCCCCCCCCCTCCTCCTCCCAAGCCTTTCTGGGTAGGCGAAGCCACCGGGTCGCCCCGCCATATTAATGTGATTCTCCCCAGTCGCACTACTCAGTGAACCAGCCAGCCTTTAATCTTCACTGTTTGTTTGTTTGTTACTATCGCTCAGTGGGAGCTCTGACCTAAAGAACTGATACTTTTCTTAAAATAAAGAATCTAGAGAAGGCAAATTATATGTAGAAATCATAGAGTAACTATAGAGATTTTACCAGAGTTGCTATTGTTATCTGTATCATAAGGAACTGCTATCATAGAAGAGAGTAGATTATGTTATCGTAGGCTCTGTACGGCATACAGGGAAAGGAAAAATGCTTTGCTTTCTTTTTTCGTTTGTTCATTTATTTACATGGTTTTACTGATATGTTTTTTAAAGTACAAGAGAAAATATTTAAAACAAAAATCTTTTTGAGTGACCTTTATTTTCCTCCTTGTTGACAAAGACTGAATTAATCATGTAATTCAAGGCCTTTTTTAGACAATATCCTAAAATCACATTAGCCAGGCCTTCTCAGGGGTGACAGGTTGAGAAAATGCTAACATGACCATCCATTCAGGGTATCCCTCCACAGCTCGAGAGAGCAGGAAACACTGTACGCATGGATGGATTGACAAAAAACAAATATAAACTTACAGTGCTGTACATTTAGAGAGGAAAAGGGATGGATTTTGGAAAATAAAGCTTTTAGAACTTGTAAAAGAAAATGTTTTTTTATGAACATGTAATATATGTGTGTACGTGTGTGTCATGGATAAAAATGAAAAGCGGCAGCATCCCAGAAGGCAGCGCCTGAATTCAGATTGATATTTGAACAGGAACAATATGTGTGTGGGCGTGTGAGAAAAATGACAAAACCCGGGCAGATGATGGCTAATGAGTAGACAGGAACAACATGAATGCTCAGATTTATGAAGATCAAAATTTCTGTTTTCCTCTTGCTTTGATTGAATGATGTTTGACAGCTGAAACACAAATCACTGTTTTACTTTCGAGTTAGTCAAAGCTAAGCACATTCAGTTCTGAGTTAGGAACTAGCCAGCTGAAATAAAAAACAATTTTTTTGTGTGTGTGTGATTCTGAGTTTGAAGGTTACAGGTCTGCTGGCTTCTGAAAAAAGTGAACACCACCCTCACAGCTTCTGCTCTTGTGGCAACCCACAGCTACCAGTTTTCCAGCCATTTCAGGAACAACTTGTGACAGCTGAACTGGTGTTTAGTGAGGATCTGCTGTGGGAGTAAACAAATTGAAGCTAGCGTGTCTGAACTCTGTTACATTTGTGGCCCACAGAGCAGAGATAGAATAATATACCTGAGTGGCTGATGTGGTTTAAAGACAGGCTAATCTTCTTTATCTTCACATGAGTCTCCACAGATGGCCAATACAATACATTGGATTGGCTCCAGTGACTGCAGACAGATTTGATACCAAACAATGAATCCTGCTGGATTGTGGAACAGCAGCTCACTGCTGTACTCAACATTTACTGCGTGTTTGCCAAAATGATACTGTGTTGCCCGTCTCTGTTGTTCTCCGCTTCCCCAAGCCAACTTTGACACACTGAAACTGAGCAGAGGAGCGCCCGTCCCCCAGACTCTTCATATGGGATAAACTGTGACTCAGTGCTTACATGTGCCACACTTGATCATCGTGTATTTAGTTCAGTTAGATGTGTATTAATTTCCCAGCTTTCTAGTTTATTTGAAGGAGAGTCCTTGAATTTTGTATTGATGTTGTCTTTTCCGCCTCTGGCCAACATGCCAGCTCGTCCTTTGTGGAAACAGTAGATAAGCACAGCATCAAGTCCACCACCTCCCGTGGTGCCAATCAAAGGGAAGCCATTGGATCCTCAGCACTTACTAAAGCCGGTGATATGGCAGAAGGATGCGATGACCTTGCCAAGCTGTGTTTTCTCGGCATTGATCCATTATCTTATCTGACTGTTCTCCAAGGAGGGGGGGTGACACTGTTTTCTCCTGCTGCGGTCAGACACCACTCCTTCACCTCTTGTAAACAATGCTTCAGTGTGTGTTTGTGTTTGTGTTTGTTTGTTTGTTTGTTTGTGTGTGTGTGTGTGTGTGTGTGTGTGTGTGTGTGTGTGTGTGTGTGTGTGTGTGTGTGTGTGTGTGTGTGTGCGCGCGTCTATGAGTTTTTGTTACCTCATTGAGACTTTTTCCTGTATAAACAATTATAATGTTCTATTAAATTTTTTTTACATAGTTTTACATGGATTTCACTTTTTTTAAACAGCATCAAGCACCCCTAAATTTACATTCAATGACTGTTTTTAGATCTATTCTAAAATCTATCCACAATTAAATTCCTAAATTAGTTTGTGCCTAAATTCTGCATACTTAAAATACATCACAAATATTTCAGAGTAATAACTCTGAAATAATTAACATTTTTATACAGTATTCTTGAGCCTCACCCGGTAAAAACCCTTTGTATAAATACTGATTGAATTGTTATCAAGAAAATATTTGTTAATTACTGTCTATTGCAATATTATAATGAGATTATTGTTTGTATTGATTCTAAATGGACTGCAGGTGTGAATTTGAGCATGAGTGGCTGTCTGTCCTTCTGTGTTGGCCCTGTGATGGACTATCAACCTGTCCAGTGACCAGTCCGTGACCCTGTACAAGATAAAGTGTGTACAGATAATGGATAGATGTATATATATAAATTAGTACTGAGAAAATCCTGCAATGTAAAACACAGAGGCATCAATCAATATTGCTGTACTGATGCTGCAAATTTGCCCTTTTTGGAAAAACAGATCAGATAAATAACAGACAAATAAAGAAGGGTATACGTAGCTTAGCAGTGAAATAAATCAATTTGTTCTTCAGCTTCCAGTTTCCTTCATTTAGACCATTATTGAACGGAGTTGGTCTTTCTATTGACCGCCGGGAGACATTTTGTCAACACGTCCCCAAGTGTTCATCAGAGGTGTCAAACATACTCCCTGAATGCACAAAACACAAAAGACAAGAAATAACCAAGATCCCGTTCTTGCTCGGTTCAGAACACCTTAAGCTCGTCTTATTAAGATGAAATCACCCTGTGCTTTCAGGACAAATGTTCTGCTTCAGATATTCGTGGGCAGTCAGCATGACAACTAACATTTGACATAGCTGATGGCTTAAGGGCAGCTGATATTTCCAGCGAGGAAAAAAAAAAACCCGATAGCGTAGAGAATAAAGGGCACTGCCATTTAAACTTTGTGTTCACTGCTGTGTGGAATTGTTTTGTTAATATGATGCTTCGTGATGGTGACTGTGAAAAGAGGGTCAGTGCAGCAGCTTTAAAAGTTGTTTTTTTTCTCTTCACAAAAAAAAAAAAAAAAAAAAAAAAGGGTGTACAAAATGTTATCTATTTCATCGACCCCTAAGAAAGCAGGGTGCTCAGCTGCAGTCGTGAGACACACTGTCATGCAACAGTAAAAGTGTTATGATGGCAACACAAGAATTTCTCTGGTTTTGTTTGTGTTGTCAAAAGGAGAAAGATCATTCGTAAATCATGCAGGCCAGTAACGCCTTTCACCGTGTACACAGTTTTGTTCTTTTTCTGTTTATCTATGTAGGTCAATACAGCCATGGAGCCATTACACAGGAAAGTATGTCGACATCTTAGAATTTCCTTCCCTGTTTGAACGTAGAGACATAAAATGAACACCACCATGCGCTGTCATCATCCAAATGCATGAAACAATCACTGGACCATTTTGAGTGAAGCAACATCACTGCACTGTCTCGATTCTAGTCATTAAAAAGAACATGATCGAAATGAGATGGTACATGATAGCACCCTCTGGGGAAACTAAGGTGAGTGTCACATAATTTCATAAATGTTCCACTTGAGGTTTTCTCATTATCTTGCATTAACCTTTCCAGTCAACATGCCTGGTGGAACCAGCAGATCATTTCCTCTGCAGAAACGTCCCTGACCTTGTCTGTCTGGCATTGTTTTCACTGACATTCCTATATGATTGGTTCATTATATTGATGCATAATATAATGTCAGACTTATTAATGTCCCCGTACCTCCTTAGCGCATTTCTTAACGCATTTTCTTGGCTTTGTAGAAACTGTGCAATGAAAAATCTTTAAACCTGCAATGCACAGATCATTATGAATACACCGTGATTATGGTCTCTTTGCCTTTCACTCATTCAGTTTATTCCCTGTGTCACTCTCTCCACCCACCAGAGGTCCCCAGTTTCTCTCTCTCTCTCTGCCCAGTCTCCTGTCTGCAACACCCATAGACTGTAGGCCACGCCCACATCACCTGTTCCCCATTGCACAGTCTGCCTACCTGCAGCCTCTCTGCCAATGAGCTCATCTACATCATAAGTGTCTCAGAGCCAGAGATTTATTTTCATCTTTGGACCCTGTCTGGACCTCATTTCTACTTTTCCCTCAGTCTTGTGTTCACCCTCCAGGCCTTTGTTAAGTCAACAATTTTGTGTGAGTAAAGTTCTCTGTTTGCCTCAGTTCCCCTTATTGTCGTACATTTGGGTCCAAACTTGCATTTTGTTGGCATCAAAAGTCTTCTCCTACACACATGGTAACAAATTTGTGAAAAAAAAAGTTGTAAAACAAATTACAGTATTGGGAGTATTGCTGTAAAACAAATTACAGTACTACACACACACCTCCCCACGTGACTATTTACACGTCACACTCGCACCCAGAAATTCACCAGTCCCACCTTACTTACAAATGAATCCTAAAACTACATATAATTAATTATATAATTCCCTATCCGTATAAAATAAATTATGTCAATGTATTCAATGTTCTATAATTGATAGGTATGTAAAAATCCATTAACACGATGTTTATGTTTGCTTAACCACCTAGTCTTGAATTATTATGGGAGCTAATCTGTTTGTTTTTTTCTTTTTTTTAGATGAAACGCACAACACTCAGCAAAGGGACTCCATGGCTACATCTGAAATCATTTAGACTATTAACACCTGTACCTGATACCTCATCCAATTCAGTGCCTTCACTGCAATCTACAAGCCCCGTTTGGGTGTCAACATTTTCTGTGCCGTGGGAAAAATAATTGCACGAGAGTTTGATAAGTTGAATGAAGAAAAACCAGGACCATCAAACAAGTGTGCCAAAACATATAGTTATGTGTGTGTCAACTGGCGGCCTTCACATCTACCTGAAGGAAAAACTACAGTGACAATATTTGAGAAGAGAGAACTGTTGACTATTTATTATTATACAATTTATTATTATGCAATTATTGCTGTAAATACTGTGATTATTGCTGTAAAACAAATTCATACAATTCATATTGTAGATAAAGTAAATATTATACTTTGGAGGTTGTTAACGGGATATTCATTGTTAGCATCACTGTTTAATCTGTAGGCCTTTAAATTGATCAGATAGTATGAATTGCTGTGGTGTGACCTTGTATTCCAATACACAGACATTCAATGAATACCTACTTTATGGTAATATTTGTCTGCCTCTGCGGTGTTGCAGTTTCCCACTGCGACCACTTGAGGGCAGTGGACACTGATGAGTTGAAATCCACCCAAGTCAATTTTATCCAGCGTCACAGACGGGAAATATCAATAGGTCGTCTTTAATATTAATATCTAGTACTTATTATTAGTCTGGTTATTTTGTAGTAACCTTATTGTATTAATGAAGAACTTTTGTGTTTGAATGGAGGCAGACACAGCATACTAAGAATTGAACCTGTCGATAGACGTCGTTATTAGGAAAAAGAAAATCAAAAAACCCGTTTAATGATTTAGACTTTCGCCTGTTTTTAAAATGATTTATAGTCCATGTTTGAGCTTCATACACTACCAGACAGTACAATTTCTTTCAGTGGTGTATTATTTGCATCACTTAATCAGTTTATTTTGTAAAGCATGTCTTACCACAGATTAGTTACAGACCAGTCAAATGACACTGAGGGACAGTAGATCTTTTTAACAACATGAGAACATCCACATAGTTTAACTGGAATATCGGAGATATCTACTGGAATTAGGTTGGCTTTATCTTACCAGTCTGAACTGGAATTCATTTTTGACCTTTTATATTTGAAGTTACAAGTCTCGGAGAGATTTCACCAAATCCCTCCTCATCAACTCTGAAGGGACGTGTGCTTCCTGTCCGTGATGCAATGGGACTGAATGATTTAGCACAACCACAAATTCTGGTTAGGCACAGAAAAGGCTTTAATTTGTTCACAAACATGCAAACAAATAGAAAGTGAGCAGTTTCAGGATATGTATACATGAAAGCTCGATATTCACAAAAGAGTGTTGCATATATGATACACAGTGTCAACATTGTGGCACAAGCAACGTGAATTTTCAAGACAATATCAAAGCATTTTCCCTTTACAATGAAACAAACTTCAAAAGCTGCTCATATATTGACCTCATGTTGCACCCTGAATGAACAGTTCAGTGATCAGCTACAGGTTTTACCGCACCTCAGTAAAACTATACCAACTTTAACAGTGACTGTAACTGATTATCACAGTCATGTCGTTAATGATACAGCATTTGAATGTATGTTTTTAATGCGGCACAACCAGAAAAAGTGTCACCTGAGCCTGCAGAAATATCTACCTTTCATGTCAAGAGTCCAAAAGCCTGCACAGAAGGCTGTACGTGGTAAGGAATGTCAATCACTCACTGTACAACATTAAACAGTGAATCTCAGCAACAAACGTGTAGTGTAACGAATCTCCACATCGACAAACGGCACAGTTACTGTACATCACAAATAATCTATCTAAACCTCCTTCAGCCATCGTTCCCTTTACAATATATGAAATTCAGCATTTGTGTGATGCAGTTATTAGGTAACATTTGAAACGGCTACCATTTCTGATTCAGTCCCTGTGCACATTTACTGTACAGGTACATCAAATAAAAGCCGGTGTGCATATGTGCAACGTCCTGATTTATCTAAGCAGTGACCACCATGAGACATCTTTAAACTCTCTTAGTATAAACTCAGATGAAAATGTTGATTGTCAGTAGTTGAATTACAATAAGTAGACCCAAAGCACACAGTCTATGGTCCAAACATAACTGCTGATCTTATAAGTGAAATAGTTTGATCATAATTCAACCCGGTAAAATAGGAATGACAAAAATATGAGGGATTCTTTCATGTTATAGCTGATATTGATCAAAAAACAAAGATAAGGATTTACTCTGTCATAATTACAGTAGTATTTCACTAGAACATCAAGTATAGATGCTCACTGTACATAAATATCCATACAATCATCCTGCCTTTTCTCTCACGGTCCCTTCTCCGCATTCTCAAAACTCTTATTACCTCAATCCCTCATCATATCAAAATTGATTTTCTAGTAAAACCAGGTTCCCTTTCACATACCTCCCATTTTCCTCCTCCCTGATCCAGGCAGCACTGTTTGGTCTTTTAGCTGTCTGTAGAACCACTGCCCTTGTTCTTGTTGCGGCTGAGCGGGAACGTGGACTTGCTCTGTGGCTGCGTCATTTTGCTGGCCAGGTAGACGAAGGGTTCGATGAGTGTACGCCGGTCCACCACTGAGACCTCCCAAAGACGCACCTTCTCATTCTTCGCCCAGTTCTGGGCCATGTTAGAGTCAATTCTCCTCTCATCCTGCTTGTCCAGCTTGTTACCCAACACAACAATGGTCACCTGTAGATAGATAGATGGAGAGATGGATGGATGGATGGATGGATGGATAGTTACTTTATTAATCCCCAAAGGGAATTTTTTTCGCTACAGCAGCATTTATAGACACAGGAAAGCAATAAAAATAACAGTAAAAAATATAAAATATAAATGATAGATCAGGGTTATCAGGTTAGTTCCACATCAGTGAAGTCTCAAGCATAGCTCATATTGAAGACTAAAACTGTGCTTCACTACAGGTTGTCTGATGGGAGGTAAATAAAGTTAGGAGGAAACCACATCCTAATTAATAATTCATAGATCTCATCCCAGTGCACAAGGAAGATGAATCAATGTCTGCAGAGCTGACTTGCTACCTTTGAGATGCCTGAGTCCTGTCAGGCACAAAAAACTTTAAAGCCATTGTCATGAATTTATAAAAGCCTGGCATCTCTCTGAGTACTCATGAAACCTGACTCTAAAAACAACCGTACTCGGTGCTTACCTCCTTCTTGTCTCTGTGACGATCAATGTCCTTCTTCAGGGCCTCCATTCGCTTAAAGGACTCTTTACTGTCAATGCTGTAGACTAGTACAAAGCCATCAGCAAAAGAGTAGTAATGTCGGGGAAACTCCATCCCGTCCCGGAGTCCGCGGGTGTCATAGAAGCGCACTTGCTCTCGTGTGCCACGGTCAGTTTCTATGGAGCCGATGTAAATATCCTCCAGGGTCTCCATGGGCTCTGAACCTAATGTTGGATGAACAAAGACAGGCACATACAGTGTGATATTCTGCACAGGTGTTAAGACAACTGCTTATGTATTATGAATATATAATATGAATCCACCAAATTTGAAAATACAGAGACACAGTGTTTTTTTTCCCCTAAAGTTTTATCAGGAGCTGCTCATCAGCCCCCCCCCCCCCCCGTTGTTGCTTATGTCATCAGCTGTGCACAGTGGAAAGAAATAGCGGCTCCCAGAGGTGCCTGACTGAAAGCACGTTGAGCATTTTGACAAACTCCTGTGGGAGTTTCCACTGAATTTGTAAAACTTGATGACATCCAGTTCTATAAAAAACCAAGTCGTTAGAACAAGAAATTTATAAAGTTTTATAGCTCTCTGGTTTCCATTTTAATGAGCAAGTTGATTATGTACTGTGATTAAAATAGTATACTTGCTTATTCAGTAGCTATTCTCAAATAATGACTTAGTGATTACAAGGGTTCGGGACATCCGAACAGCTATAAAATATTAACGTGTTGCAGTCAATTAGCAACAATCAAACTAACCACTTTAAATATGTCATCAACTACAAAGCATATAAACTTGCTCTGCTTCGCCCCCCAAACTGATGTGCCTCTGAACTCTCAGCAAAAGTTCAAAAGTGTGATTTGGACTCATTCAAATAATACAGTAATATAATGACGGTCAGAAACATACCTGCGACATGATTGGCATACAATAATTGTTCCAATACAGCCGTTTTTCCGACTGCACCCTGACCACACACCACCACTTTGCAGCTTTTACCCATGACGACGTCTCACTCCGGTCAGAAAGTCTGTTTACGGGACAAGACGAGACGCACACGTTGAAAGCTGCGGAGTCAATCTTACTGTCGGGTGTAAAACGCACCGCGTTTGTTTATACACGTGAACTAACTCATGAATAAATAGGTCACTTGCGACAACATAACAAGTAAGTCACGTGAAGGCATTAACAATAACGAATGACTTTGAAGGGTTTTGTGACGCGAAGCGTTAGCTTAGCATTAGCTTTCGGAAAGCTACAGAGCCACGATATCGCGCAAGCAAGTTGCAAATATTACCTTAAAACTGACGAATCCGATTAAATCTTCTCTTTAAAACACAATAAGCTGATACTGGCTCTGTGTTTTGTCGTTATGTAATAGCTATTGTAATAAAAAAAAAATAAAAAAAATATTTTTTTTTGCTCGCAAGCCAACCGTCTTCCTTTACCTCGACGGACTACTTCCTGTTTACATGTGTACGTAACGGACTGCAGCATGTGGCCCCGCCCCCCTCCTCATTGACGGCAAAATGGCGACGGAGAGCTGTGATGCCGTGAACATGGACCCTGACATGGATCTGCTCAGCGACGAAGAATTAGAAAGGTGCGAGAGATGAAAGCTTTTGTTGACAGCTGCAGAAATGTACATATAACGAAGCGTCCTGTCGACACGTGTCACCGCGAGTCGCTGCCATGCCGATTTTTTCATGTCGCATTATGAAAGCTAACTGTTTCGCTAAAATTTGGCCACGGGAAAAAAAAAAAAAAAAAAAAAAAAGCGTCTGGCTCTCGGCTGTCCTCCGCAGCTCGGCGAGCCCTTGTGCTGGATTTTTCTGGGCTGCGGTCAGACAACGCCGTTAATGTCTGTAAATCTGCCGTTGTTCGTCGAGTGTAAAAGCTGACAGGGTTTTTTTTTTTTGCTTCCACATCGTTGCAATAATCTCAGAATGGCAGTCGGTGGCTCACTAGTTAATGACACATTCAGTCTCTCTGTGGTCGTGATGTAAAACATGAAAGGCCTCCCCAAAAAAAAAAAAAAAAGTCATGGCAGTGGCCCACAGCATGGTGTCATATGTTCCTGGCTCTGCTCTCCCTGCCAGCTGCACAAAATAGCAACGTGTATGCTTTGAATAGACACTTGTGCCCAGATGGTTTGGCTCGTTGTCGTGTTTAACTTTCTGATGCACACTCATCCGCAATCTTTTACAGGCTTTCAATTATGGATGTGTTGTTACTTAATAGCCTCACACTTCGAAATATGTATAAAAAATTAAAAAAGACAAGAAACTCATACCTCACAACCTGTAATCTGCCGACCAACCACGTATCACTTATATGCCGTCCTCTCTCCCCCCCCCCCCTTTAACTCCCCTCAGACTTGCCTCCTGAATCTACATTTGACTTGGTTTTTTTTTTCTTCCCACTTTAAACAGAGAAGCGGAGGGCTTCAAAGAGCAAGGCAATGCCTTTTACGTCAACAAGGACTATGCGGAAGCGTACAATTACTACACCAAGGCCATCGGTAATTATTCCCAAATTATTCAGATCATGTTTCCTGTTAACAAGTCACTGGGATGGTTCCTGGTTTGGGTGACAATTGCACATTGAAATTCTGTACATCCTCAATAGGATATCAATAACTTTTTCTTCCACAGATATGTGTCCAAAGAATGCAAGTTACTATGGAAACCGTGCGGCCACGCTAATGATGTTGTGCCGGTACAGAGAGGCCCTAGAGGATTCCCAGCAAGCAGTAAGACTAGACAACTCCTTCATGAAGGTGGGTTGGGTGAAACAAGCCGTTTGATTCTATTAAAAAGGAGCATTTTTCTTCTATTGTTGTCCTCCATTGTTAAATATTCTCAGCGAGAGATGAGACAACAACATTTGCTGTTGAACTTAAATGGAGCCTTAATTGGTTTTCACTCAGCTTCGTTTGTAGTTTAAGACACTGTACAGCCTGTAGGAGTCACCAGTTTTGTGCTTGTGCACGTTTTTGTCTATAGTAACATGGGGCTCTTCAGTACATAAGCAGCAGCACACACCCGTTGAAGTTAAAAGATTAAATGGATGTGTCACGTAACCAAAACAGTAAATTAGGGCTATCCTAAGTTTTTAACAAGCTTGTGAATTGAGGGACATTATCACTTGAGGCTGTGAACTATAAATCTTGTACCCACAGGGCCATCTGCGAGAGGGCAAGTGCCACCTGTCACTTGGCAATGCCATGGCTGCCAGCCGCTGTTTCCAGAAGGTTCTGGAGCTGGAGCCAGAAAACAGCCAGGCCCAGCAGGAGGTGAGCTGACCTTAGGTTTAGAGATCTGAACCCGATCTGACAGCTTGGACATGATTATCCACAGTTAAATGAGCTTTGGCCAAGCTACTGTCAATAAAGGGCAAAAGTCAGATACTGAGAGGTTTAAGAGGAGATCACAACTGGAGCTGCTGTTAATTCTCAATTAGAAAACCAGAAGACAGGTTTACGGTTATGTCCTGGACAGCTGCTGCTCACAATGACCTGAATTTACAAACACTGAGCATGGCACAGATATGAGGCCGGTAGATTTTAAACAAAGAAGTAGTCTATTAGTTTTTCCTCTGTCACTGAATACCACAAATTCCTTTGGCAGCTGAAGAATGCAGAATCCATCCTTGAATATGAGCGAATGGCAGAGATTGGATTTGAGAAAAGAGACTTCAGGATGGTGAGCTACTGCGCAGTTTCAGTTATATTTCTCATTTTGTAATGCAGTAAATGTTGCTAATAACTGCATGTAAAGCAACATGAACTGTATATATATACTGTGGTTGTCTTTAGGTTGTCTTTTGCATGGACCGTGCCTTGGAGTCTGCCGCAGCTTGTCACAGGTTCAAGATACTGAAGGCAGAGTGCTTAGCCCTGCTGGGACGATACCCCGAGGCTCAGTCCGTAGCCAGGTAAGAAGGTATATTTCATAACAAGTTCACTTATTTATTTGAGATTATTGGAATTTATTGCAATGAGGTCGGACCGAAAGAAAAGAAAAGGCCGCTGAGGTGTGCAACATCAGCTCTGCTCAGTCACGTGTTTTATCAGTCAGATACAACAAAAAACATTTGTGTTTCACAGAGGTCTGTAGAAATGGGAAAACAGTGAAATTTCATCACGTCACCTTGTTAATATGCCTTGAAAATGAAGATTCTCTGGCGTGTGCCTGCAGAAACTGTGTGGTCGGAGAGGTGGAGACAGTGAGTCATTCTCACAATATAAAGCTGCTTTACAACCTAGCAAATAACAACTTTGGCTGTCGCTCTCCTTCCATTATTTTACCACACTTACTATCGGTTGCTTCACGACTGTATCCGGAGGGCTCTGTGTCTCATCAGATTCTACAGTGTACTCTAGTTTTCACCTTAAAGATGACACAAGATGTCATAAATTGAATGGAATTTTCCCTTTTTATTGCAGATTTAATACTGATACTAATGATCTGTTTCCATCCAGTGATATTCTGCGAATGGACTCCACGAATGCGGACGCCCTGTACGTGCGTGGGCTTTGTCTGTACTATGAGGACTGCATTGATAAGGCCGTCCAGTTCTTTGTCCAGGCCCTGCGTATGGCTCCTGACCATGATAAGGCTCGGCTTGCATGCAGAGTGAGTAATTCTGTATATGATGTTTATAAATCAAATAAAAAGATTAGTTGTGATTTACTTTAGAAAAAATAGCCGAAGAGAAGTTAGCAGAGGAAATGACCTCAGAAAATGTGGTTTTCATTTACCCATTTTGAGTCTGCTGATTGAGTTTGCTACTAAAGTAGCTCAGAGTAGCTTTTAAAGCTGCCGTTTGTATTGTCTTCACCAGAATGCCAAAGCACTAAAAGCCAAGAAGGAAGAAGGAAACAAGGCCTTTAAGGAGGGAAACTTTGAGCCTGCCTATGAGTTGTACTCCGAGGCACTAACAATAGACCCCAATAACATCAAGACTAATGCCAAGCTGTACTGTAATAGAGCCACTGTTGGATCTAAGGTGAGTCACATGCCAAGGACACATACCCCTGGTTGTTTTTAATCACAAGTGTGAACTGTAAGATTTCATACACAACGGACACCATAACACTCAGAAAAAAATAGCACACTCTTAATTTGGGTTTTTGTATTGCTGTCACAACAGGTTATATTCCGAGTCATTGCAAATAGTTAGAAACATATTTAATTACTGAGCAAAAGTTGAATGTCATCACAGTTTGTGGCTATTTGCTGATAACCAGAGAGCGTAACAGGTTTGACAGAGTATAAGTAAAACATTACAAAGAGCTGCTTTGTCAGATTGTAAAATGCCTTACAAAATATCTGCGCAGCAAAAAGCATTGAAACACTGAATGAACCCAGAAGTATATAACATTCAATAAATCAGTGTGAGCAACAGAGCACAAAAACAGTCTTTTGTTAAATTATTGTGGTTCTTGAAGTTTTTCTGAATCTTTGCCATGTTGTACTTTATTCTGTCACATCAGCAAAACTAGGTCGATATGTCTTCTCCGCTCTCTCGCTCTCTCGCTCTCGTTGCCTCTCCTGGTCACACTTTCTATTTTTCTTTGAAAGCTGAAGAAACTAGAACAGGCCATCGAAGACTGCACGAAGGCCATTAAACTGGATGAGACCTACATCAAAGCCTATTTAAGGAGAGCACAGTGGTATGTCGACGAATTCTGACATGGTTGTCGGCAGAGACACTAACTTGTATTGTACTACGTTTTCCAACATGGTTAGAAAGTAGACAGAATCATCATCGTTTTCTCCACGTTACTGTTCAAAGAAATAATAACAGACTTGTGCTGCAGCTACATGGACACAGAGCAGTATGAAGAGGCAGTGCGGGACTATGAGAAGGTTTACCAGACAGAGAAGACAAAAGGTGAGAACCACACTGCTCTGTTGGGGTTGAGCGTAGGTTTCACTGCAGATATTTCCACCTTACGCTGCTTTTACTCTGCTATCATCCAGCAACCTGTGACAGTTATTACATTCCTACGTTGCATTGTGTTAGCGTGAGCTTCTGAAATACAATTACTTTTTTTGCTCTATGCCCTAGAACACAAGCACCTCCTGAAAAATGCCCAGCTGGAGTTGAAGAAAAGCAAGCGGAAAGATTACTACAAAGTGCTCGGGGTGGATAAACACGCCACAGAGGAAGAGATCAAGAAGGCTTACCGCAAACGGGCACTTTTACATCACCCAGGTGCTCGATTTCCTCTAATCATAAAACGCCCGTTGTGATGTTGAACATCTTATTAACAAACATAATACTCGTGCGCAGCTCATGACTTTTTCTCCGTCGTTTAAATCTTTTCCTTTAGACCGTCACAGCGGGGCCAGTCCCGAGCTGCAGAAGGAAGAGGAGAAGAAGTTTAAGGAGGTGGGTGAGGCTTTCAGCGTGCTGTCAGACCCAAAGAAGAAATCTCGCTATGACAGCGGACAGGATCTCGAGGATGACGGCATGAACATGGGAGGTGAGCACCGTGGTAAGCATAGGTTGTGGTGGGAAGCGTCGAAGGTGCACACAGTTTTAATGATGAGGTGCATGAGAAAGATCAACCTGGCTGCGAAGTTCTTTGTGATGATGTAGATTCTTACTTGTATTTTGTCTCTACTAGATTTTGATGCCAACAATATTTTCAAGGCGTTCTTCGGAGGTCCGGGGGGTTTCAGTTTCGAAGGTATTTCATGTTCTGTTTAAATTCTGTAAGAGCAGCTGTGAAAATCTGATCCTCTTCCCACCGTTTAGAATGACACTCACTATGAAAATCCAGAAAATGTATTTTAGTTACTGACTTGATTTATGTTGGTTTTTTTTCTAGCGTCTGGACCAGGAAATTTCTTCTTCCAGTTTGGTTAATCATCGGATTCGTCTACCTAAACAGCTACTACATCAGGACTTTTCAACAATGTCAACCCCTCGACCCACCATCCGTATTTAATGACTGACTGATCACGTCAGATTCTTGTCTATGCCATTGACTGAATGAATGCAACCCTATGACCACATGCAGCAAACGATTTAACACCCGTATAGCAAAGGACACCAATATTGCTCAGATAGAGTTGATAGCGTTACTGGTTTTGGATTTTTAGTTTTCTTCCTTCCAGAATGAAACAAACTTGAAAGTCAGTAATGGCTAGCAACACTGGTCCAAATATTCTGTGGATTTTTCAGATAGGAAAGAGTGTGCAGCTATTGTATCAGAGCTTTTTGGGATCCATTCAGGAAGTGCCATCCTGGGGAAACTCTCGAGCTGCAACTGCGCATTGAGCAAGTTATTATCCTGCTCATCTCAACTTACTGCTGACAGGTTATTTTTTTTGCATGAACGTGAATAACTTGCTCTGTGATTTCTGAAGAAAATCACAGAGCAAGCGGCACCTCCCCCTTTTGAAGAATCTGTCAGACAGACAGTTGGCTGCTACGAATTCGCACTGAAACTGCCTCCTTGTCATAAGCCTATGGGAGAACTCTGTCATTTTTTTAAATGAATGACAGCCGGAGCCCAGACCTACACATACAGTACAGCTGAAGCACACTAGAAAGATGGCAGCGGAGACAGCTGTGCTGGCTTTGTTGCCAGAAAAGTCCCCCTCCCTTTTGTTGTTACAGGTTTTATGTTTGATGTTGCCATTCACAGATTGCTGCATTGTACATTTTACTGGAATGTAAAGTGTTGATTTGTGATGATAGTTGATTATTTTTTCCATTTTTTTTTTTTTTATTTTCATATGTATATTTATTGTAAATTTGCTGTCTGATTGAAGCATAGGTGTAAGATGAAGCAGCTCTTCTCTTTTTTGAAAGAAGCAACCATTACAAGCATATCTTTGACAAAAAAAAAACTATTGTTTTCCAATGTCTGCATGAAACATTATGCTAAAATTTATCATGCTGTATGTGTTACTTGACCGTGATGCAAGCTGTCTAATTTTATGCAACGCAACCAAGCATAATAGTATAACAATTATCATATAAAATGTGATATTTGTTTGCTATTGTCCAAGAAAAGCAGACATTGTATGATGGTTAAAACAGGGTAATGATCAGTTAATTCCTGATGAGTGCGTTGGTGCTCTTAATGAAGAAAAGAAGAGTGTCCTTATCTTTGCTCTCATTGTTTTTGCCCTTTACGGTGAAACCATCCTCTCTTTACCCTTGGAAAGTACCAATTGTGTCAATAAACGTGGCCTCCTCTGGGTTTCCCCTAAATTGTTTTTATTTCTTGTAATTTAGTTGAATGGTGTCAGCATTTATAGGTCATTCAATATCAATAGTATTTCGCAACCACGGTATTTTCAACAGTAAATGTGTTCATAACGAGGGTGGCGGTTTGTGGTGCTGCAGCGAGCGGACGGAAGAGGGCGCTGTGTTCCCACTTGGGTGAGGAAGAAAGCGGCTTCCAGTTTGCCGTGGTGGTTGCTAGGATACCGGTACGGTGGACGGTGTTCTCTGAAAATTTTGTTGGCTCAAATTTACCGTAAGCTCGCTGTAAATAAAATATTTTGAAGTGGCTAAAAATGTCAAACACAGAAGGAGACCTCAAAGCTGAAAAGTCAAAGAGCGCGCTCGCAACTTTAAAGGCCGAAGGGAGCTGGCATTACCAGAAAAAGAAGTACAAAAAGGCCGTAGACGCCTTCACTGCGGTGAGTCTCCAGTGAGCTGGTTGGCGTTGGCCTAACTTTTAAATGTCTAAAAAAAAAAAAAAATGTTTTTTTAAATTACCTGCTTTTTGGTCTTCGTTTAGGCACTGGCTTTGAACCCTACCGACAAGAACTGTTTCATTGATCGATGCAAATGTTACATGATGACGGGGCAATATGAGAAGGCATTGAAAGATGCCGAATCCTCTCTTAAAGGTGACAAGGCATTTTACGAGGTGAGTGTTTAAAGTCGGTGCCTGCTGTAAATGTGGAGAAATTTATACAAGCATTCATTTTTATCGTGATTATTATTATTTTATTTTTTTTAAGGGATTGTACCAGAAGGCTGAGGCTTTATACCGTATGGGAGAATTTGAATTTGCGCTGGTGTTTTACCACAGAGGGCAAAAGTTGCGTCCACAAAGAGAAGAGATCCGGCTGGGTATCCAGAAAGCACAGGAGGCTATAGAAAAGGCCATTGGCAGTAAGTGATGTGTAATCATATGTATTGTCTCGTAAAATCAGCCTCTCGCCTAAAGTCTGAGACTTGTGTTCTTCTCTGCCATCTTACAGGCCCTTCTTCTGTAAAACTGGAGATTAAAGGAGACCTGCCATTCTTCAAAAAAGATGAGGATGTGAGTCTTTCCCCTTTTTTTTTTTTTTAGCTTGTCAGCTGAGTTGTGGTCAGGACAAGTCTGTTCATATGCTTGTATCTCTCCTGAACATGGTTGTGTTGTGTGTTAGTACACCGAGAGACACCATAGACCCAGAGTCAAGTCCTTTGCGTGTGAATGGTATATTTATCAAAGACTCAAAGATTTACTTCTCTAACTATAACTATAGACTTTACAGTTTTCTATATGCAGTGTTTCGCCCAGCCTCGCTACTGATGCCCAATATTATTCTTTGTGAATGGTGAAGGGGACATCGCCCATTGCTGTTATTCATGATCTGACGAAGGAGAGAAAACAGCCGACCGCTAAGAATATCCCCAGGGATGAGAAGACAAAAAAACAACTGCTGGGAGAGTTTTACAATGACAAGAAATTTCTAGAAGACCTGATGAAAGATGAAGGTAATATTTTATTCATTTACCCTCATCTGATGACGCTTTGGTTTTTATGGCACCTTTTATTTGGCCTCAGTGTCGGTACACCGTGGCTGCAAAACCTACGATCCACTTCTCTAAACCTTGCTGTTCAATTAAAACCCAGCTACGTTTATGTTTTTTTCAGTCTTAATGAACTAATATTTAAAGCTGCTATGCAATGATCTGCAGACTTGGTAAAAAGCTGGACGATGGATGGGGAACGAGTGCAGGATGTCTTTCAGAGCTGCCTTGCTGGCATTGACAATTTAACTGTCTATGCACAAGAAGGGAAGGGTAAGCAACGAAAAGGCAGCAAGCCCCGTCACAGTGGACCCTGTGAACCGGCTCAGTTTCTGCTGAAGAGCTTCGACGAAATAGATGAGGGTAAGACAGACTCCCGGCCGAACGTGTAGCTTTGTGGTTTTCTTCTCAGTTTGAAAATGCTCACTTTATGTTCGCCGTCTTATAGAGTTGACATGTGGAAATGCAAACGGGAGTCTCAAGAAGGCTAAAGAAGTCATGAAGGTAGTGAAGAGCTGGTCAGAGACAGAGGCTCCTAATAAGAAAGAGGCTTTGGGCAGACTCCACAGTTGCATCGGAAGTGCTTTGGTTGACCTGGAAGACACGGACAAAGCATTAGAGCATCATCAGAAAGACCTGGAGTTGGCTATACACTGGTGAGAGTTTAAAGAAATTGCACAATTGTAGTGAAATTATATTATAACTAGATAATCACGAGTCTTTCTTACCAACAGCAAACTCCCAGAAGCAACGTCCAGGGCTCTGGAAAACATTGGCAGAGTCTACGCTCAAACTGGACAGTTTGCACGGGCCATTCAGTTGTAAGTAAATGACGAAATATCACCTGCACTTGTCAACAGAACATGAAATAATTGTTTCTTTGTTTGTTTGCAAGGCATACCACTGACTTAGTCAGCATCGTTTTGCATCAAGATGTGTATTTGTGATGTCATATTTATTTCAGTCTCTTCTCTCTCTTCATTTGCAATTCAGCTGGGAAAAGAAGATTCCCTTCGCACATGGTGCTAAGGAGAAAACCTGGTTGTTTTATGAGATCGGTCGTTGTTACATGGAGCTCAATCGCCACAAAGAAGCCCGAGACTTCGGTGTCCGTTCAGTTGCTGCGGCGGATGAAATTACTCAGGAGACATGGCAGATAAATGTGCATCTTTTGGTAGCACAATCGGAATGTAATTATTATTTTTTTTTTTATTTAGTTTGTACTATTTAAACACTTGCAAGCTCAATATTTAACTTTTGCAACTATTTAGTGCTGCAAAACTGTTGTTATTGTATAAATTAGTGACCTAATCTTTAACAGTAATTTCCCCACTCTTTTATATCAGACAGGCTTGGAAACATTGAATCCTGTGTCTCCCACTTTGAGACAGCGTTGACTCATGCCAAGCATCAAGAGGAAGACTCGGCCACGAATGCCATTCAGCAGGTTCCCTCTGCGTTGTCATCTTCCTCCCTCTGCTGGTTTTCTCTTTAGTTCCGTTTTAAGGACATCGTCAAACTCTGGCATTTATTATTTTTGCTTTCAGGCTCTTGATGAAGCAAAGGAACACCTGCCACAATGAGGATGTCTTCGATCAAGACTTGTGGATCGGAGTGCAGCATGAGAAAAAGACAGTTCTTGTGTAGTAGCCCTCAAATGTTTAACACTTAAATGAAGTACAATTATAAACCAGTAACAGGTAGGTACTCCGATATCATCAAACTGTGAAGGTCATACTGGAGGCAAAGGTTTCACAGTATTAGAGACAATAGTTAATTGTCCAAAGTTATACTGTTCTTTGATTAAATAAAATGTTGAAATAGGGAATTTCTTAAGAGTTTATTTTCTGGCGTTCATCCTCCACCAGACGTTACCAAGGGAAACACTCAATATTCTTTTCTTTGTGTTGCATTTTAATGAGTCTTTCTCACTAAAGCTGATTGATGTTATAGTTTTGTCTCTGAAAATACAAACGCTATTATTTTCATTCTTGTTATTATTTTCAATTTCAGTCCAAATGTCTTTGTTGAGATTGCCTTTTTGTTCTGTAATACCTCCATGAAAAACTGAAATACTCTAGAAATGTGTAATTTGACACGCAAAATACAGGTGCATTTTATTTCCCTCTGGCACCAACAATGCAGCCTACCGACCATGAAGTATCTTTTCTCTTTGCAAACTTCAAAGTTCCACAAATAGAGTATTACTTGCTGGTAGGAAGTTCCCCGTGTTGCAACTCTATCACATCTGTCTGCAGTCGTACAAGGTGTCATTTACATAGAGATGACTTCTTCCTGCAAGGTTCCAACTCATCAGTTTGTGACGCAGTTTAACTCCAGTGTGTGGCCATGTTGCTCTGTTAACAGCACCCCTGTTTGTATAAGAGTTTCATTAAAGTTTGGTTATGTTCCTCAATTCACGAGACTTGCGATAAGGTCACTGTTATTTTTCCTTGCGTGTATGCAAACTAGTTAAGTTATTTTGCATCAGTGAGGCCTACCTTTGGATAGCAGAGGTATCACGTATCAAGAGATTGTGGTTTACACTGGTTTAAGATTTACATGTGTGATACATGCACAGATGTACACTGATGTCTGTGTATACACGTGCAAAAAGTATTTTAAAACGGATCAAGGCGTAAGTTTATTTTATTCATTCAGATGTGCTTCGCAGTAAATTTGAACTGAAATGATGAGAAAAAAAACTTTAATGAAATACAAAATGGAGACTTTCAGAATTTGCATGCGGTGGCAGGGCAGGTGTGGTGTACTTAGGTAAAATAAATTAAGGTATTTGTACTTTATATGAGTATTTTTTTTTAATAAATGCTACTTTATTCTTCCACACAACTACATTTCAGTGGGAAATATTGCACTGTGTACCCCACTATGTTTATCTCAGTTTTAGTACCCTTTCAGATAAAGATTCGGACACAATGAATAATATAGCAAGCTTTTGATTACGACACATTGTTGAAGATAAAAAAAAAAAAGTGCGGTTACCAACCTGGTTGGTTTCTGACAAATAAACAAAAAGCTGCATGTAATTGGGGGTCACAGTTGTTAACAGCGCCAACAAATAGTGATTTTTTTTTTTTCTTCCTCTAAACTTCTCACATGGTTTAATTTCAATAAATGTTCAAATCATCCAATATCTCACAAAAATAAATTGTGCACGGTACACAAAATAAAAATGTGTCTCCAGCGGCGTCCTTCCGGTCGTCAGGGGCGTGTCCGTGGCCCCGCCCAGTTGCGCGTTCCCGGGAGTGGGGTCTTTTTTTTTTTTTTTTTTCGTTTTTTTTTTTTTTTTTCTCCCTTGAAGAGACTAGCGGATGCGTGTCTGTGCCCAGGACTTGCCTTGTCATTGTACCCGGAGAGAAACGCGTGGTCAGCGGCACCACCAGCTTTCACTGCAGCGTTAACTGGTAAGCGGACATTCAAACAATTTGCCCGGAAAAAAAACCAAAACAACCCGTGCATCATTTGTTTTTGTTGTTTTTTTTTTTTTTTTTTACACGGATTGCCCCTAAAGTGAGGAGCTCCAGTAACACGCCGTGGCTTGTTTACACCTTGCTTGTTGAACTTGTTTAGACGAGGTGCACAGATGTTACGGCCGCGTTTAACTGATTTGACTGGCAGGATAAAGTGTTTTTCCGTGTGGCGTGCTAATGTTTGGTGCACGCCACTCCCCGTCTGCGTGGCCACGGTGTGCATTCAGTTAAAGGTAATCTGTCGATTGTCTTTGTCTAAAATAACATTGGACCTCACTTGGACGCGGCCTTTTGACACTTCCTCGCAAAAAAAAAAAAAAAAAAAAAAAAAAAAAAAGGATCATAGTCTTACTCGGTGTATTCAGTTCAAACTCGCCTGAAACAAAAGGGAAACCACGGCCATTTAATGCTGCTGCAAGATTAACTCCTCTCCAAGTGTGCATGCTGCCCAGTTTTTTTTTTTTTTTTTTTGCCCTCCTTCGGTTTCGTTTACTGTGCAGTGTTTGGCTGGAAAACGGGGATTAACATGAGGCACTTTGTCTTTGTTGTTACTTAGGCTTGTTGTTTTTTTTTTTGTTTTGTTTTTTGGTCTTGTATAAGCTTCCTCTTCTGCCTCATGACGCCATGTGGTTTCACACATCTCCGAAATCCAGCGTTTGGTAACCAATCGTAAACTGACAATTTGCAAAATAACCTGCCACACGGTGGAGGTCGCTGCACTATGAAGTAATCCCACTTTTCCACGATGCTACCCTTTGTCTGTTTGCTGGCGAGCTTCGGCGCACTGAATGTGTCCGCGAAAGGTTTGAAAACAGTGTTTTTACAGACATGCCTACGTGTCTCCGTATCGCTTTGGGTTTTTAGGTTCTTAACAGATTAAGCGAATGCAATTTAAATAAGGAGGGCGGTGGCAATATTTTTTTTTCCCCCTCTTCCATGTGCTCAGAGCTTTGAAACACCCTTACTCAATAAACATGAACACTAAATCTATTGGCAGTTGTAGGGCCATTGTGTTCAGATATTTTATCCACCTCTTTTTGCAGCAAAATATCTTGGAAAAACTGTATCATTAATTGAAAGAAGACTCCTCCGTCCTCTTTCTCAAATCATCGATATTGAGTAACTTCCTGTTTTGAGAAATTATGACCGCAATCCTCAGAACTGTTGGATTTTGGCCTTTTTTTATAAGAACATATGGTCTGGGAAAAAAAAAACTAGTCTGATGTAACAGCAAACATGTATTAACAGATTTTTAGTTCAAACAAAGAAAGTAGACGGTTTAACTTTTTACACACTGACTGTTCACTTGCACACCTATCTATTTTAAAATGGGTCTGGTTAGGGAACTTATTTTATGATTAATACTATTTTGTCAATCCCTAAAAGTAACCCTATCTATCTAAATCCATTTCAGTCATATTTCATTTAAAAGATTGGATTTTTCCTATCTTCAGACTGCAAACTCGGTCCTTTCTGGTCTCGTTAAACAATTTCTTTCTTGTAATTGTGTATTTAAGGTACATGCTGGTGCATAAAGTTGGACTTCAAAACCAGACATGGATCCCAAAATGAGTGGTGAGGTTTTGGACGCGTCAGAGGCGCCACAGCAAAAGACTGGAATGGAAAAAGAGGTTGCGTCAAAACTGGAGACACCAGAGGAACCCACAGAGCCTGAGAAGCCAGCAGCTGCCGAGGAGCAGGCAGTGAATGGCCACGAAACCGAAGGCATAACCTTGAAAGAAACAGAAGAGTTGATTGTGATAGAAAACGCTACGTTGCCTGAGGACAAAAAGGAAACGAAGGCTGAGAACAGCCTTCCCAAGGAAAAATCAGACACGGAGTCAATGCCCAGTGCAGAGGCAACACCAGAACCAGATGAGTCATCTGAAAAGATCTCTGACCCAGTTGCAGCTTTAAACACAGAACCAGAAAACGCTAAACAGCAGGCTGTGCCAGAGAATGACCCAGAACCTTTGCAGGCGCGCCTGGCAGAGAGCACCCCTGAACCAGAGCCAGAGAAATTGGCAGAATCGGTCACAGAAGCTCAACTAAAAGAGCAAACATCACCTGAATCAACAGTGACGCTGCAGCCAGTCGATAAACAGCCACCCAGTCAAGAAGATAAAGTGTCAGAGCAGGTGGAGACCGAGAGAGGAACCACTATGGCTACTGGGGAAGCAGAAGTTTCCAAAGAAAGCGGTGATGGCGCTATGCCTAAAGTGGCAGAAGTAGAACCAATAGAGAAAGCAGTAGGGACTGCAGATTCCTCAGAAATGCCAACCGAAACAGCAACTTCAAAGGAAGAGGCATCAGCTGAGACTGGAAATGTGAAACCCGCAGAGGATGAGAAGGAAGTTAAATCTGAATCTGATACTCTGAAGGGAGCAGAGGCGGCAGCAGGGGAAGTTGTTAAATCTGATGACGAGCTCCAGAAGGAAGAGGATCCAGCCCCTGCGTCTGGCTCCTTGTCTTTTGCCCTCTTTGAACGGGAGCAGACCAAAGATGCTCTGCTAATCTCTCGCACCCTCATTGTCCTCAGAGGCCTTCCAGGAAGCGGGAAAAGCTTCTTGGCGCGTGCCATAGCTGACGCCTACAAAGACCACTGCACCGTCATCTGCGCTGATGACCACGGCATCAAACCGGAGAATCCAGACTCCTGTGCGGACGGGTACAAGGCTCTGGACGAGGCTGTGGTGGCCCGCTGCAGCGACGGAACCTCGTCCTCTGTGCTGATCGTGGTGGATGACACCAGCCACACCCAGGATCGTCTGGCCCGCCTGGGGCAGATTGCCGAGCAACACCATCTTGTCGCCCTCTTCTTGGAGCCGCAAACTGAATGGAGCAGAGATGTAGCGCAGCTGAGCAAGAAGACCAGACGAGGACTGGAGGTGGTCCAACTGGAGGCCATGAAGTGCTCACTTGAGGAAATGTCCCTTCCCCTTTTCTTTGGCTGGTTCCTTCTGTCCTCCGTCCAGGACAAGGTCAGGTGCACGTCCATGGATTTCCTGAAAACGCTGGACACCTTGGAGGCATTCAAGAAACACTCACTTGACTGTGAGTGTATGTAAAGACGGCTCAGTGATTGCACTTTGAGATATATTAAGTCTTCCAGCAGATTAGAATCTTCTGCTGTGACTAAACTGACCTTGCCTTGTTTTTGTACAGTCACAGGAAAAGCTGAGAAGGAGGTGGACCTGGAGCAGTACTTTGAAGCCAAAGGAGCCCTTCATTGCACTACAAAGTTCTGCAACTATGGAAAAGCTGAGGGTTGCAAAGAGTATGCACAAAATCCCGTAAGAAACCATTTAATTGTTTGGTTATAGCTCTTTTTTTTTTTTGTACATGTTCTGTAACTAACAAAAAATCTGATAGATGTCTTCTTTTGTTATTTTTTTTTTTTTGCATTGCTAAATCAGTGTGATGTTTAATTGGATTAAAAAGTTAATTTTGTGTTTTTTTTTTTTTTTTTCTTCTTCTTCTCCTCTCTAGGCTGTTAGAGAGCTCTATGGTTCTGCTTTCGAGCTGTCGCTGAGTGCGCTCTTTGTCACTCCTCGCACTGTTGGTGCCAGAGTGTCCCTCACCGAGGAGCAGCTTCTGCTGTGGCCAGCTGATTCCGAAAAGCAGCCAGAGTCTGCGGTCCCCGCAGCTGCCTCCCTGCCTCTGGGCAGCCGCGCCCATCTCACTCTGGGCTGCGCGGAGGGTGTCGAGCCGGTTCAGACGGGTCTCGATCTGCTGGAAATCCTGGCCCTGCAGCAGGAAGGCCAGCAGGGGGAGCTGGTGGAGGAGATGGAGCTCGGCTCACTGACCTACTACGGCGAAGGGAGGTGGCTGCTGAGCCTCAGAGAGCCCATTTGTGCCCCGGCCTGCTTCTCCAGCTTCTACGGGCCCAGAGAGCTCGAGGTGGCCAAAAAGGAACCCGAGAAGAAAAAGAAGCCAAAGTGCACCATACTGTAAATGGCCAACGCGGAGGATGTGTGGTCCGGGATGACTGGCGGGTTAAAACTTAGGCTTACTCTGTGCAAGGTTTGTGTGTTTGTGCTGCGTTTAGGGTTTCAGTTATAGCCACCCTAAATCCACAAGCTGTGTGCCTTTTACTGTTCATTTGCACCACAACCCAAGATGCCTTTAATCCAGTTAGGCTTGTTGTTGTTGTCGTCAGCATGGTTCAGTATTTTGTTTTGCATATCAGCAGCCAGAGTTTCAACACCTGGCTATCTGCTGAGGTCTCGTTAGCTGCAGTTTGACATAGTATAGCCTCCTCCACAGTTATCGAAAACTTAGATTTCCTCCTCTATACATCAGTATTTCTCAAACATTCAGATGTTCTAAACTAGGTACTTTCATTGCATGCATCCCTGGTTAATGGTATCGACATATTAACACATTTCTGACCTGCTAAAAGTAGCCCTGCCACTTCAACAGAACTCGTCTGGTGTTAACTTCGGTTTAGATGTAAGTTAAGATTAGCTGTCTTTTCTTTGCGTGTGTGTTTGCGCAGCCTAGGAAGTAATTGTGACAATAACGTATGGGCCAAAGTTATCTATTTGATTAAGTGTATTAGAATGAATGTCATTTATAGAGATCCTTCCTTGTAAAATCTTTGCACTGTGCATAGTTTGAAAGGGAGAATGCTGATGAGTTTGGCGTTTGTTTCAGCCGCTTGCACTTATTGCTTATCAAACGCTGTGAATCCAAGTCCATGCTTTGCAATCTTTTCTACTACACAAGACTGCACCCTTGTTCCCTTTTATCCTCTTTGAAACGCACTTCGTCGGTTGCATTTCGATTTGTATCCTCTGTGACTGTAATTTTTGAAGGGCAAGTCCTACTTTGTGTAGCTCTTATGAATCACTATTTTTGCACTTGTTTTGTACACTTAATAAAAGAGAACTTGCTTTGCTCCAACAATTTGCCGTCTGTTCAGTCATGTTAATGCCTTGGTTGATAAGTAGGACCGTGTGTCTGCACATGGCTGTTTTCTCACAGCTTGCACTTGTAGTTGACTTGGTAAACCAGCAGAAGGCACCCATCACTCACTGCTGGAGATAAAACTTAACTGGTGGGGTTTACTAATCTCAAAATAACTTCCTATCCAGTGGTATAGAATTGCCTTCAGCGCATGCATACCCCCTTCACCACGCTCCAAATGTTGCATTTTCTAACACCATCACAGACTGGATGGCAACATCTGTCTGGTATCTTTTCAGCTTCTTGCACAAGTATCTGGTGAAGTATAAATGTTACAAACGTTATCAGCAGAAACGACTGCCAAACATTTGCCAGCTATCCAGAGTATCGGCTGATGGGGCAGCTGCTCGGTTGACTCACTTTCTGTCTAAAAGATGCACTGCAAAACTTCCCTGTTTTACACAACCAAGTCCAACATACTTTAATATTGCATTTGTGTTTAAATACTGCTTCTAATTTTGGTATTGGGTTACTTTTGCATCATATCAGGCTGAGCGACTGCACAATCGGAAAACAAATATTGCTCCTGGTATCTGAAAAGAAGCAAAAAGTTGTTCTTTTCTGCACAAACTGTTTCTAATTTAATAAATACACAAGAAGGGCAGTCTGCATAAAGGGAGCTATGCATGTTTGCACAGCATCTTTCAATCTAAAAATAACTGGCAGTGTTTTGGGCCAAGGACAGGTAAAGGGCCATCACCTACTGCTCTACTTAATTTGTGGCACGGTTCATCTCAAAGTGCACATTCAAAGGTCTGTGCGCAGCTCGACGTGCTGTGTTCAGGATCGAGTGGTTTCCTCATCGCTTACTAGGTCCATAGAGAACAGTGACGACCAATCAACGTCAGCGGCGGGTAATTGCCCCTTTTTCTCCGCTAGTGGTGCGTGTGTGAGGTTTGTGGGGAAACCCTCAGGTACTCTGGAATAGTTTTTTTTTCCAGTTAGTTCAGTTATCTGACGTAATTAAAGGCTAAGTGCATTAAAACAAAATGATCAAGTAAATTCAAAATGCTGCTGGTTGTAACTTTAACATGTAAAAGTGCAGACAACAGACCCCGATTACTTTGATGTTATTTCCTATGACATCTGATAGGTAGGCCTACTTCTAATGCATCCGTGCACTGGTAACTTTTGTATCTTGCCACGATTAAGATATTTTTTTAACCATGTTGGATACTATTATAAGCTTTTATTCTGTAACAATGTATCTAATTTTATAAGGTCAGTTTTGGAAATCAGTTCCATAATATTAAATAAATACATGTAGTGGAACAATTTTTTTTAAATTTAAATCATTGCCTTGTTTTTTTTTATTGAAGTTCTTGATATGAATAAATCTACTTAATACATTCAATCACTGGAGAATCACTGCAAAGTTTGTTTGTTTGTTTGTTTCAGACATCAAACAGTGGAGAGATGCCGTACGTTTCAGTAAGAAATGTGATCAATGTTTAATTCTGACGCTGCAAGGAGTGTATCACCTGCAAGACCACAAAATAAATTATTATATTATATATTATCTTTTCTAAATTTGATTTTGAAATCCCAAATAAGAAAAATGCGTTTATATCATCTCTAAGCACCCAGACATTTTAATCTTGATTTCATATGTAAAAATTATAATAATAATCGGACATTCCCATTGTCGTGTTTATTAAGTATTTGCCCCTTCGCATGTCGTTTATAGTGTTGCGATATTTCCCAAAGTCCATGAATGCAGCAAAAGAGCATGGTGTGGAATGAGCCAATCAGAAGCCGGAAACATCAGCCCAGCCTATCGGCAGATGAACGATGGAGACAAAACCCACAGGAACCTCCTTTCTCCCGCACCACTGATCCCCACAGGCGGCGAGACAGGAGCTGCACTGCCGAGGAAATTTACCCGAGCAACCGCAACACACTTCTACAGCTATTAAAGAGAGAAACTAATCAAAACCAAGGTAAATCACATCACTTTATCACTTGAAATAACCTTTTGTATACTTTGAAATAACTTCCGTTGTCTCTCTGTGTTTGTATCTCTTGAATAAACATAATAAAACAAGTTGAACTGTTCAGTCCACAACAATTGTCCTTAAACTCTTTGGTGTTCGCTGGGACGGTTGAGTCATGAGGCGACGTCGTCACTGAGTGGAGATGCAGATGTCTGCCCAGAAAAGCCAGTGCTGTCTGACCGGTTTGTAAATGAATGAAACGAGTTGTCTGAATGTTTTCTCACGAGGGAATGTGCTTCCAGATCTTTGTGTGTGTGTGCGTGCGTGTGTGTGCGTGTGTGTGTGTGTGTGTGTGTGTGTTTTTTGATATTTTTTTTTTGTGTGATTTTATACACTTTATTAATCCCCGAGGGGAAATTTCTTGTGTGTGTGTGTGTGTGTGTGTGTGTGTGTGTGTGTGTGTGTGTGTGTGTGTGTGTGTGTGTGTGTTCATGTTCATGCAGGGATTGTTGTGTGCATTGCACCTCACTGTCTGTTCCATTTGACTTGGAGTGCACTTGTGCCGATTCAGATCTTGTGTGTGTGTGTTATTTTGGCTCTCCTCCCGCAGCCATCCATCACCCCCTGTTTTCAGATGGTATTCATTTGGACCGGCGTTATTGCTGCTGTGGAGCAGCGCTATTTAACACCTCCGACAGGCCAGTTGCACAGAGACATGGGGTGATGTATGAAACCTGGATGAGCTCAGGATAGACAAGATTAGCCTGGCCCGGAACCAGATCTGCGGTGACTCATGGACAGCAATGATCAATAATGAGAAAGGTCCAAAAGGCAGTCCCATTAATCCAGTTATGAAATGGCAGCTGGAACCCAGGGAGAACATGTCTGAGATTTCAGCTTAATGAAGCACATGCAAACAGACAGAGCAGGGTACTCCATCCCTGCAAGGTTACATGATACTATACTGGTCAAGCTTTGAGAGGTGCTAATTATTGAAGGTCCGGGTATGTTATGGCCTTAATAGGGTTCATTTCTCAATGCTGATTGCTTTCAAAGACTTTGGGAATCAAGAGCAGGGGGAAAAAAAGAAAAAGTGTTTACCAACATACTGTTAGAGCATCCTCTCCAGCACTGTGTGACTGAGTTTCGCATCAAAAATCATGCAGCAATACAACAGCTGGTCTGCAACTAAGGTTATTTTCATTTCTAACTTGATCTGCTGATTCTAGATCCCCCCCCCCACTCCCATCTTTTTGCTTTTTAAGAAATGCCAATCACACTTTCTTAAAGCCAACAGTGATGCCAACAAATTGCTTGTTTTTTTTATCAGACCAAAGGCTTAAAACCTAAATACATGTATGCAACTATGTCACGAGAGACAGACAAGCAAAAACAAACCGATGTGATGTTTGGCAACTTGGCTTGAAATGAGTATGGAAAAAAGGGGAGAAAAAAAAAAGCAATGAATTATCAAAATATTTCGTCCTGTTGTTGAGCTGCGTTTTCGTCGTGGTAGACGTGACCTCATAGAGTGAAACCTTATGACCAAAGTGTAAAGGGCACAACTCTATCTATGAACGCTTTTATGGGTCAATTAATTTCTTATTTTACTTCCGCCAGTAATGACAAGTAGTTCTGCTAATAATGATCAGCCTGAGTTTACTGATCTTTACACAGTCCACTGAAGCTTTCGTAGGATCTGACTGTCTGTTCAGATCAAACAAACTCAGGCTGATCACATTAGATTCAGCTTCACTGCAGAGCAGAAAATGTGACCGTGTAAAAAGATAGGAGGCCTGAATCTGCAGTTTCTGTATTACCTGGTTTTTCTAGCCGTCTCTTGATTCTGTGAAGCTACATTGCATCACTTTGTCAAGTTTTTCTTGTTTTGCGTAGTATTGCCCATGTAAAATACAAATCAGTGACCTCCTCGTTACCGGTCCGCGTCCTGACAGTTCTGACGGCACCAATCAAACACGCTCATTCTTCACGGGAATCGTTGCATGAATTCGGAAAGCAGTGAACACGCGTTGCCCCTTTTGAGCTCTCCTGCTCACTTCTTGTCTCTGTCAAACATCTGTCTGCTTTTCTGCATTCATCCATCTCTCCACGTCTTTATTTTCATTCATTTCTCTCTCTCTCTCTCTCTCTCTCTCTCTACGTCTGTCCCTCCTCTCAGGCCCGTGTAGCCCGAGCAGTCATGTCGGCCAAAGCCATCTCCGAACAGACGGGAAAGGAGTTCCTCTACAAGAACATCTGCACATCGGCGGCCGTCCAGAACCGGTTCCGCTATGCCAACGTGACGGCCGAGACCGACTTGGACCGCCTGGCTCAAGAGCACCCGTGGCTCCTCACAGAGGTGAGACGAGGAGGACCGGTTGTATGTGGATGATGACGTAAAATGGCATTTAGTCTGTTTGCTATAGCTCTGATTAATAGACCGTGAATCTCTAAAGCACAGGCTCCTTTTAAGCTTGTGGAAAATGATCTCCTCTTTTACAGAGACAATTACTTAGGCTGGCAGCAGAGTGGTCTCTTGGTGCTTGTTAGCTGAAGTCACAGACAGAGGAGGGATCCATCAGTTCTGTTACGCTCTCGGTGGAAATGACACAAACTAAAAGCAGAAGAGAACTGGAACACGTAGAGAAATTCTCATCTGCCACGCCCTCCAAAAGCACAAAGTTCAGCAGGTACAGAGCAGGGTTTTTTTTTTTTTTTTAACCTCTTCATAGCAGTTGCAGATAGACGGGCCGTAATAGAAGATAATTGAATCATTCTGTTAGTCATCTCGCAGGATAAAATGTCATTCTGCCCGTCTGAAGGTTTTCATCTGGAAGGTACCGGCAGGATGCGGCGGGCAGATCCACGGAGATGTGCGCTGCAGGAGAATTGATTAGGAAATTGCATTAACTTTCACCCTCGACCCTCTCTTCCTTTTGCTCACTGGCGAGCACCCAGATCGTAATGGCTCCTCTGTCATAAGTCATTCTCTTTATCTCACTAGCAATTGGATGGAAAGTGCCGGCGACGGTTGGATGCGACTTTGCATTTGCGTCACGTTGGGACGGTCGATGGATGAGAGCTTCTGACTTAAATAAAGTTCGTCTCCTCTTTCGGTGGCTAAATGTTATTTGGGAAACGAGAATTTGCTGATGAGCCCAGGACACAATGTGACATGACATGAGCAAATATCTGATTTACGACGAGCAGAACCTCCGTGCATGAGCTTTAAACACGGAGCACATTCTCATGCTGGATTTCTGTTTAGCGATTTACTATGAAACATTTGTTTCACTCTGAAAACAGATTTCACGTCGGTTGAATTTAAGGCTGCAACTAAAAATCTTTTTTCAATCCACATGACAGTTATCGTTTTGATAAAGTTCTGAAACATTGTATAAAAGCCGAAGCTAAAATCTTCAAATTGTTTGTTTTATCAGGACGAGAGTCAAGAACCAAAAAATACTCAGATTACCAGAATAAATAACAAGCAAACAGTTACGTTTATGAAATTGCACTTCATGCAAAAATGAAAATTATTCATCAAGAATGTCTAAAAACTATTGATTTTAAAGTTTAAATTTTGTGTATAGTTATTATATTTCCAATTTCTAAAGAAAGCTAATTATGAGTAATGACTTATCTCTGTGAAATATTAATAATAAAATCTGACATTTTAATGACGGTTTCAATTAATTCTCATGTTCGGCTTTTAAGAAATGATGAAATATCATATTTAGAGGTGTCCTACTCCATTGATTCCAGATTTACTGCCTTTTTAAAATATGTTGTTCAATGAGATGCCAGGTAACTATAGATGGTGTTAAATAAAATAAAGTGTAAAATCTACTCCGGCCTTCCTGCTTAGCGTCTGAAAACATAAATGCCAGTGTGCGATGCCTTTTGAGTGTCGAAGCCTGTCGCTAACACGGAGACCGTTTGATCTTCCTCCCGCAGCGGCTGGTGGTGAAGCCGGATCAGCTGATCAAGAGGCGAGGGAAGCTCGGTCTGGTCGGCGTCAACCTGGACCTGAACGGCGTCAGAGAGTGGCTCAAGCCCCGGCTCATGAGGGAGACGACGGTACGTCATCCGCCCCCTCCTCCTCTGCCGTCTCTCGGGCAATTATTACCTCCAACCCCCAACCTCCCCGCCCCCGTCTGTTTTGAGTGGAGTGCACTTTGCTGAACTCCCCTCCAATCAATACTACTGCTTTATTCAGGCCCTCCTCCTCCTCTCGTCCTTCCCTTCACCCTCCTCGCCTGTTTTGTGTGCGTTTTTTTGCATGATGTGTGTTTTCCTTAAGAACTGCCCAGACTGCAGCTGACTTCACCGTTGGGTGTTGCTGGTAGTAAATCTGTCCAGTCAGCTGAGACGAGTGCTGCCAGCGAAGTCCATTTATCCACAAAAGATCCATCACGGTAGCACTGAGACGCGGCTCTGCCTCATAAACCTAGAAGCCAGTTGCGGAGAGACAGACGAGATGGTTCGTAAAGCATTGGGGAGGAGTGTGTTTGTGCGTCGCGGGGCTGTGATCGCACAGATGTGTCTCCTCGCAGATTAGATGTCACTGTCAGCTACTGGTGGCAGTAAATAACAAGAAGAAACAGCCACTGCTGTATTGTGGACGGCCGGTGCAGTATTTCAGCTGCACCGTCATCTTCATTCATCTTTATTGTTCTCTAAAGAGAAACACAAGTCAGTAGAGTAATGGCTTTATTTATCTGTGTCAAGTGATTTCAAAGAGAGTTGTGTTTGACGGGAAATCAGAGAATGAATCCTCCTGTTTTTTTGGTAATGCCAAATCTTTTTGTACGTACTTTTCCTGGTTTATGTCCCACCGTTATCACACCTCGCTACAGTTTTGTCTGCATCAGCTACAAAGTGGGTACAATTCATGGTTTGGAGTGAAATGTCTCCACCGCTATTGGAGGCATAGGTCTTTTGGTGCAAGCAGCATATTACCACCCACAGTTGCGTTTTAAAGTTTAGCGACCTCTAGCGGTCACATAAGTAATGACAATCGTGTGTCTCAGAGAAGTGACGCAGCTGCATGACTCGCAACACGTTTCAAGCATAGACTGTATGTAGAAATGTACGTAGTCTTTAGGTCTGACAAGTAAAATCAATGTAGAAGTGCCTTAAAGTGCAATACCACTGAGGACCACAAGGGGCTGACTATGAAAAACCTCTGGCTCCAATAGATTCCCATTCAAAAAGCCTCAGCTTCTCTCATTAACATACAAAGTGAATACATTTTTCCACAAGTCATTATGGTGTCATCAGCTAATTTACAGTAGAATAAATCTGCAGTTTAATACAACAGTCTTGGTTTTACAGGTCAGAAAGCTGCAAACGGTTAAATGAAAGCCTTCAGATACAAATGGATTTCTTAACATGAATGGCTTTCTGTTTTTCTCAGGGAGAGAACAACATACGTGTCATTTTATTCATCTGAATAGGGCTGAGCCCCTTGTGGGTTTTTCAATCGGATAGCTTTTCGTCTCGCCCTTTTTTATTTTTTCTCTCTGGCTGGCTGCTCTCGGCCAGTCCCTGGTGCCTCTGTGCCTGTTGGCCTTTAATAGAGGACCAGTGACAGCTCGCACCAAATGAGCTGTGGCTGTGTTAGCGCGGCTTCGCCTGGAGTTCTACATGACAGCATTTCCTCTTTTTCTTTTTAAATCTCAATTAGCTTGTGTCAAGTGTGCGATTTTCAATTTTGCCTGATTTTTCTTTCAATTTCATGGACATTGTTGTCGCCTCCTCCCACAGTAAATATAGTGTGTCTGAAAAAGAACTTGGACAGTAATGCAATTAAAAACATCCATTGTTTGCAGACCAGAAAGATGCTGTGGATTCTTTTCTTATTTTTTGACCTGTGGAAGTCTGTGCCAATTTGTTGTTTTTTTCAGAACAGTATTTAAATTTTTTTTTTTTTATCAACTCCACCTAAGAAAACTCTTTTATTGATGATTCACAGGTGGGCAAAGCCAAAGGCGTCCTCAAGAACTTCCTGATTGAGCCATTTGTCCCCCACAAGCAGGTAAATCCCTCATTGCACATATTCATATTCACACCTCAACTTTGAGATGCCTTGTGTGTATCGTATTACTACCGTCAACTGATATTAGTCACACTGGTAAATCTGATGTCTGGTAAAGAGACGTTTATTAATGGACGTCATTTTAACGGCCCATTGTTCAGGAGGAGGAGTTCTACGTCTGCGTCTACGCCACTCGGGAGGGCGACCACGTGCTGTTTCACCATGAGGGAGGGGTGGATGTGGGAGATGTGGATGCCAAGGCGCAGAAGCTGCTGATTGGGGTGAATGAAAAGATCAGCGAAGACCTGGTGAAGAAAGCACTGCTGACTCACGTCTCCAACGACAAGAAAGCGTGAGTTTGAACGGAAAAGTAACGGGGAGGGTATGTGCAGAGCTTCAGTGCTGTTGGGATGAAGATGTGTGCACAGTGTCCATGTTTTAGGGTTTGTAGCTTCTTTGCAGCAACATCTATATTGAAAGCATCGTCTACTGTCATTGGCCGAGCGCGTGAACACGTACAAGGATGCTTTCAAAGTCTTCCCTGCATACAGTATGTCATGTGACTCTGGCCATACACTCGTGTGCAGTGCACTTCCTGGTTGGCAGAGGTGGGAATTCTAGTTTGCGTATGATATTAGATGGTATTAACCTTGACAAGGGTCTCTGTTATTGTGTCCATCTGCTGCATATTTAGCCTTTAACACAACATGGACGCTCATGCAGGGGTCAGGTCTTTATAGCATGCCAGCTTTTATGCAGTGTCCCTTTTTGTCGGAGCTCGTATTTGCAAAGTGTTGTTAAAAGTTTCTTCCTTGAGCGTTTTGGTTAATTTGAAGAGGAAAAGGCAAATATGAATATGCGTACTTGCAGTGATTTGTTGTCCCACAAAAGTCTTTCACGATTTGTGACATACTACTGTAAGAACTCATGCATTTTATCACCACCATGCTGCTGCATCACAGTAGACGGATCGTATTGTACTCTAAAAAATTTCCCCTCGGGGATTAATAAAGTATATACCTACCTACTTACCTACCTAATGCTAAAAAAAAAAGAAGACAAAAACAGGCTAAAACGTGGGCATGTTCCATTACATAATTAATCTCTGACTAGCAGTGAGGCGCGGTGTACAAATGAAGCAGGAGAGAACACTTTCATATTGGCAGTAAACGTTGGGGGAGCGGGAGATGGACAGAGGGTTTCCATTAGACGGATGACAAACTCCCTCCTTGGCTGTGCCTCCATTCGATCAGCCTCCACCCCCTCTGCCTTTTTTTTTGTGTTTTTTTTTTAAACACCACAGCCACATTCAGAGCACGTCCGTTTATTTTGATGGGAATGATACAGTGGCTCACCCTCCGCCAACCCTTCCCATCAATCTCCCCAACGGTGCTCTTGTGGCAGCAGATTTTGGCCCGACTCGCTGTCTTGGCTGACATTGAGGAAGCCGCCCCAGAAATCCCTCTGCCTCCCCCAGCTCACCTCCTCTCCCCACGCACTCCAGACTGAAAACAAGAGCAGCGTTTTGTCCGGTCCTCCTGCCCTCCCGTCACAAGTGGACAGCTGAGTCACTCCGGTTTTGGGGTGCAGTTCTCCCCCCCCACAGGGGCCACGAGGTGCCCTGACAAAGACTCTGATGTGGTTACGAAGGCGCCGAGCTGCCGGGACAACTGACAAGGCAGGACAGGGGAGCAAAAATACTGCCTCTCTGCACCCCGCCCCCCCAAAGCAACTCCTCATTTCTCTGTTTTGACATGTGATGGAGGAAGCAAATTAAATGTTTCTTTCTCTTACAACAAATCTCTGCAGCCAGTTCGGTTGAGCCTCGACAATCCTTTTGTGACATTACGTGTAATTTGTCATAGTTCGAATTATGTTGGAAATTATAACTGCTTCTGCACAGACATAGATAGCAGGCAGGCAGCTGAACGGGAACACTTCCTTAATGTATTCTGATGCCGATTTTGTTGTTATTCAAAGTGAAATTTGGTTTGGCAGCTGAGTCAAAGTCCAAAAACATAAATGGAATATATAAATACAAATTAAGAATGTTGAATTGTATCTAAATTAAAGTGTTTAAAATATGGAAATAAACACTGCAGATCAACTTCAAAACAAAGAGTAAAAATGATGTATGCATTAACGAGTTTTGTATTGAAGTACTGTGAATGATTAGAAGGTAATTAAATGGGTGTGTTTTTGCTTTTGTGTGTTTAGTTGGCAAGTTAATGTTTACGTTCTTCTTCAAAGTTACAGTTATTCTGCACATTACACAGTTACAGGTGAATTACCTAATCAATTATTATATGGCCACAAAATGACAGAAAATTGTGAAAAATGCGTTTTAATTTCCCAGAGTGGATTTAAGAGGCTGGTTCCAACAACCGTTTGGCACTTCTGCTTGCAATGTGACTCAAATTATGAATCAATTTCCTTAAAATAGTTGCCAATAACTTTTCTGTCAATCCAATAATTAACTTTTAGTTTCAGCTGTAATGTGAATGTAACTGCTGAGAGTTTAATACGTTGTAACCAGACGTCTCCAGTTAGTTCTGGCACTGTTGAAACAAATCCAACAACCAGAGTCTCGTGTGTTGAACGTGTCTCTGCAGGGTCCTGACCAGCTTCATTATTGGACTCTTCAACCTGTATGAAGACCTGTTCTTCACTTACCTGGAGATCAACCCCGTGGGTACGTTTCCATTTTCTCCAATAACATGACAAGCTGCTTCTGACTATCATGATTGCATCTGTATCTTCTTCCAGCGGCAGTTCATTTAATGTGTCATCAGATTATGAAATTGTAAGGGGACATCAAAAGGAAATTGGAGAGGAAACAATCAACGCAGAATAAAACCTCATGTGGAAACCAAGATGCAGAAGTTGACTTTGGCACATTTTTAACACTGAGGCAGGAAACCATTAAATAATTCATGCACTTTGCTGTTTGATGAAGGCGGCGTGTGTTTGAAATGAAGTAATTGGCCCTGCGGCAGCTGGTCCTGTTGATGTGTCAGCGCTGCTGCTGCTTTGATGTCCGAACACATCCTCTCCGTCTTCGTCCTCTTTCCTCCTCCTGCTAGGACAGCAAGAAAACGATGGGTCACTTGTGTCTGAGATTGGATCCTGAGTCTCATTTTCCCACGACATGTTTGAAGCGCAAGCTTCCTGCTAATGTAATGAATCTCGGTGATCTTAACGTGTTTCTCTGCTCTCCTCCAGTGGTCACAAAAGATGGAGTTTACGTGCTGGACATGGCAGCTAAGATCGACGCGACAGCTGACTACATCTGCAAGGCCAAGTGGGGTGATGTGGAGTTCCCTCCACCCTTCGGCAGGGAGGCCTATCCCGAGGTGAGGGAGGACCGGAGAGATGGAGCCGCGTCACTTTTTAGTTTGTCATCGTTAAATAGCCGGTGTCGTTCTGTAGTGAGGAAAAACACTTACTGAGGCGGTAACCTTGGAGTGTTTCTCATCATCTGGTGTTAGGTTTTTCAGTCAGTAGAACATCAATCTGTAATTTTCTAATATCATGAAATGTTATTGGATAAATTCAAGTGATAAAATCTAAATTTGATTTAAATCAAATCACTGTTAGAAGTAAACTGTGGCCCAGACCTCTTGTGGTGTCCTTCCACATGCCTGAATTACACGAGGTGGATATTGTCAACTGTGATGCATTCTGGGAACTTTGTGTCACCCTTAAGGAGAAAATAAAATCTGTTTTAGTGGGTTTAATGAGGGGAAACTCGTTGAGAAGTAATTAAGAGTAGTAAGAACACACCTTAATCATAATTAGTCAGCCTTTATGACTTCAGGTCACTCTGGAGAGGAAGCAGGCCTCAACTAAAGGTCGCCAGGGAATATACCTGTGCATAATGAATTGGGGGATATATTATTTCTACTTGATATTTTGTAATAAGATGTATGAAATGCTTTGGGTTTTTTTTTCAAAAGAAAACCTTGAAACTGTGATCATTTATTCTAGAAACTATACTTTAAATGAAAGAAGAAATATAAAGGAATATTAATGTTCTTTCAAGAATATTAAGATAAACATGATCAAATATTTGTAGAGGAAGATCTATATAAATTAACTTCATTAAAATCTTAATTTTCTACTCCTACTATTAAACATCGTCCTCCAAATAACCCCCACGGCAGCGCTCGGTAGTGAACGTATTGTGGCTGAAAATAAATAAATGAGTCCGTACAGGTTTTGTGTGCATACAGGATGTTGTGTCTGTATTGGCTGACACGCGTGGGAGCTGCTGGGAGACAGACTGTCTGTCTGTGCAGCAGACGGCCGGGTCTAATTGGGCTGTTGTGAGTCGAGAGTGGAGATGAGGGACAGCGGGTGCCTTTGATTACTCGCCGCCACCAGCTGTGGCCCTGACGGTCACAAACAACCTCTGATGTGGATCGCTTCCACTGTCACTGCTAACATCTAAACAGTGTTTCCAATTAATGGCCCTTCACAATCACTACAAGCAAAAATAAAAAATTCAAATAAATTGCAGCCACATGGAGAGGTGCTTGTGTAGCTCCTGCTCTGATTAGTGCTGCACTCACCTGCCACCTCCCTCTTTAGAGTTCATTTAGCCCTTCTCTCACCTCCTCACTGACCTTTTCCTTCTGTTGTTGTTGTTTTTTGTTTTTTTCAGGAAGCCTACATCGCCGACCTCGATGCCAAGAGTGGAGCCAGCCTGAAACTGACTCTGCTCAACCCTCGAGGCAGAATCTGGACCATGGTGGCGGGAGGAGGAGCTTCAGTGGTGTACAGGTGACCAGTCACAGAACGAAGCCTGAATAAGTGAGACACCAGAGTCTTTGTGTCTTTAGTCTGTTTGCCTAAATTGTCCCTAAACTCCTCATTATATGGATTCCACTAATTGGATTCAGCATCAGGAGAGTACGGCGGTGATGCAGCAGTGAGACTGATGATGCACCAGCTCGGACTCGCCCGTTTGGCTGCCTGCTAAATTAGATTCCTTGATGTTGCTGTTTTAGTGAGAGTCTGGAGGAAAATGCAGTGTCTCCGAGCTCTGCCGTCTGTCGGGGATGCAAAGCGTGACATGCAGACACATCAGCCATGACTAATTATTCCCCCTGTGCACTGTTAAGTCTTTCTGTTTACAGTTTAGTCTTAACTGAAAATAGATGCAGAGAATTTTATTGGAAGCATTTTGGAGTTTAATTTCTTTCTAAAGTTGTGTTCATAGTTTAAGCTGAAAAGAAATGCCCACCTGTGGTTACTTTTCTCCCTGCGAGTGACCGATGTAACCTTCTCCTAGTGACACAATCTGTGACCTGGGCGGGGTCAACGAGCTGGCCAATTACGGGGAGTATTCGGGAGCGCCGAGCGAACAGCAGACCTATGACTACGCCAAGACCATCTTGTCTCTGATGACGAGAGAGAAGCACACTGATGGTAGGAAAATGTCAAATTTTTCTCTCTGTACTAACTATGTTTTTTTTGGGGCTTTAAATGTAAAATCTTTCCATAATGATGTGTTTCAGGAAAGGTTTTGATCATTGGAGGAAGCATTGCAAACTTCACCAATGTTGCAGCAACATTTAAGGTACAGTATCACATGTACTTTGTTTACATAGAGGGTCAGTGTGTAGGATTCAGGGGGCACAGATGGAATATAATATTTAAAATTATTTTTCACTACCTTAGAATGAGCTCTTTATATCTACATAGGGAGCCGGTCCTCTCCCACGGAGCCCACCGTGTTATACCGCTGTGTTTCTACAGTAGCCCAGAAGGGACAAATCAAACACGGGCTCTAGAGAAGGCCATCATGCATTTGGCATTTCCTTGTCTCCTTTCAGGGGATCGTTCGAGCTATCAGAGACTATCAGGTGCCACTGAAGGAACATGAAGTGACCATATTTGTCCGCCGCGGAGGCCCGAACTACCAGGAGGGTCTCCGAGTGATGGGAGAAGTTGGTATGCTCATCCTGTTATTTTGTAAATTCAAATATAAGAATGTATGTCTTGGGTGCATTTTGTCTGCAAGCACCGTACTTAATTTTATTAACACCGTTCCTTCTCCCAGGAAAGACCACCGGGATCCCGATCCACGTCTTCGGCACAGAAACCCACATGACTGCCATTGTCGGCATGGCACTGGGTCACAAGCCGATCCCCAACGAACCCCCTGTTGCTGCCCACACTGCCAACTTCCTCCTCAACTCCGGCAGCTCGTCGGTATGACACACAACGGAGGCAAACAGGCTGTTGTGATGTCGTGTCAGTTCACAGTGCCGTGTATTTACACCATCAGCTCCACCAGTGCTGCGGTGTAATTCACTGGCAGAGTGAGAGTAAGACTTACGTGCCACAGCCTCTATCTCAAGTCATTACTGTCTTGTCCTTTTTAGTGAACCAGATTATCAGAAGCCCAGTAGCTCTTTTGTGTAAGAGCACTGCAGGACATTGTGGGCTGCTCTCACTCGAATAGTCCAGACAGTAGTGCAACGCAGCGGCCTCCTGAGGCATCCATTAGGAATGTGCAGTGCAAAGGATTTCAGCAAAGAGTGTGTGTGCGTGTGCGTACATGTGTGCATGTATTTTTCCGTTTGCTGCAAATGTAGAGGTAGATATAGCATGACAAAATATCAAGCAATGGAATTTGCTTTATATAATGGAATTGTGCAACATCGAACAGACAAAGTGGGAATTATACAAAAGCATTTATTTTTATGGGATTCCAGGACCAGTTTTTTTGAGACAGCTTTTAGCTTACAACTGAATGAAAGCTCAAAGCACTGAAATCTTGTTCGTCATCCTTCACAAAGCTTTAGTTGTGTAGCCAACAGCACAAAAAGTCAGGAACAATAAAACTTACTGTTTATTATGTGCAGGTGATGTCTCATAAAATCAGGCTGCCCTGATCCTTTATCAAACTTATAAAATACAAAAGGAACTCTGTTTTGCCAGTTTTTACAGTTAAAGCAGATCAATTCTCAGCAGACCTGTCCTCCATTAGGACGTAGCAGAATAAACAATTTATGATTCCCCCTCTCCCCCTCCCCCTCCTTGCCATTTCCAGACCCCAGCATCCAGCAGAACAGCATCTTTCTCTGAAAACAGAGCCAAAGTTGACAGCTCACCAGCCAAGAAGGCTAAAACTGGAGCTCCTGCTGGTGAGAAAACACACGCACACCATTGCACTGGGAAATCTTTGCACTATGAAAGCTGAAGCTTTGATCTATTTTCGTTCACTGGTCCACTGTTGGATTGCATGGTTGATAGAAGCCTTGTGCTTGTGCATGGTTGAGTTTGAGTACTTTAGCTCCCTCTTTGGACAGCAAGAAGTCTCTGCACTTCAATCCCAGTGGAATAAAAAGTAACACTGTTTTTTAAAAAAAAAATTTATACTGTCTCACACATTATGCTGACGATCCCACACCCCTTAACTGTCCTGCTTTGTGGTGATGGAATACTTTCTCTGCTTTAATCAAACTGATGGCAGAACTGGCCTTTTCACTCCCAACGCTTCCACAGGGCTCATCCATCTTAGTCACCTTTCATTCAGTTTTGTAACCGCTTTCCTTTCCCTGCAGCTAAAGCAACCGCCCTCTTCAGCAAACACACAAAGTCCCTGGTGTGGGGCATGCAGACGAGGGCCGTGCAGGGCATGCTGGACTTTGACTACGTCTGCTCCAGAGAGGAGCCATCTGTCGCCGCTATGGTCTACCCCTTCACGTAAGTGTGGTCTGTCCTTCCTCTTCACTTTGTGTTTACTTTGGTCTGCAGTCGGTATCGTGGCTCTTTTATTGCACATTGAGTAAACTGTAATACTTTTCCTCTTGGCTGCCCTCCAGTGGAGACCACAAACAGAAGTTCTACTGGGGGCATAAAGAGATCCTCATCCCTGTGTATAAGAACATGAGCGATGCCATGAAGAAGCACCCAGATGTGGATGTGCTCATCAACTTCGCCTCTCTGCGTTCAGCCTTTGATAGCACCATAGAGACCATGCAGTACCCACAGGTGAGTACCCTCCTGCAGCATCTGCAAGCTGTCAAAAGTTAAAAAAAAAAAAAAAAAAAAAAAAAAAGGCTCTATAGTTAAGCCTTTCTATTGAATTGCTTTTAGATTCACACCATTGCCATCATTGCTGAGGGAATCCCAGAAGCCCACACAAGGAAGATCATCAAGGCAGCGGATGAGAAGGGCATCACCATCATCGGACCAGCCACTGTTAGTGTTGCTTCCCCTCTCGTGAGATTTCTCAGGATTTCTTTTTATCAGAGAAAACCGCCATGTGTTTTTTTTTTTTTTTTTTTTTTTTTTAAATCCAGGTTGGAGGAATCAAACCAGGCTGCTTTAAGATCGGGAACACAGGAGGCATGCTGGATAACATCCTGGCCTCCAAGCTCTATCGTCCAGGCAGCGTGGCCTACGTGTCCCGCTCAGGCGGCATGTCGAATGAGCTCAACAACATCATCTCACGCACCACCGATGGCGTGTTTGAAGGTGTGGCCATCGGAGGGGACAGGTGCGTGGTTGCCGTCGTCTCTCTGCAAGTATTTAAGCTTGTGTGTGTGTTTGAGCTGCTGCATGACTTTGGCCTCCTCTGCAGATACCCAGGCTCTGTGTTTACCGACCACGTGCTGCGCTACCAGGACACTCCTGGAGTGAAGATGATTGTCGTCCTGGGAGAGGTGAGGGGAGGGGGAAAAAAAACAAAAAAACTTCACATGTTGGCGCCTGGAGCTTTAAACGGCTATCGATCGCTACATCCTGTATGTCTGTCTTCTAACAGATCGGCGGCACGGAGGAATACAAGATCTGCCAGGGTATTAAACGGGGCCGGATCACAAAGCCAGTGGTGTGCTGGTGCATCGGCACCTGTGCCACCATGTTCTCCTCAGAAGTAAGATGGCAGCTCTAGACTCTACAGCTGCATCATGAGAAACGAATGGCTGTTTTTCTGAGACGTGTTGAATTTCTTCTCCCCCCTGCTCAGGTTCAGTTCGGCCACGCAGGAGCTTGTGCCAACCAGGCCTCAGAGACGGCAGTGGCTAAGAACAAGGCACTGAAGGAGGCTGGCGCGTTCGTCCCCAACAGCTTTGATGAGCTGGGAGAAATCATCATGTCAGTGCGCAGCCATGTTCACTCTTTTAGTTTATCATGCATAGATAAATTCCTAGGCCATCCTCTACAGATGAGTTTTGTAGTGTTGTTTTGCTAAATGTTTTTTTTTTTTTTTTTTTTTTTTTTGTCATTTCCCTCCGTGCAGATCTGTGTATGATGACCTCGTTGCCAAAGGCGTTATTCAGCCAGCGGAAGAGGTGCCTCCTCCCACTGTACCAATGGATTACTCCTGGGCACGAGTGAGTTTGCCAGCCCTTTTTTATAAAATCAGTATAGCTCATGCGAAGAGCACAAAACGCACTGAACCAAATCGTATAAGACAGATGACGTTGTTTTCTCATCCATCTGCCGTGCAGGAGCTCGGTCTGATCCGTAAGCCAGCCTCCTTCATGACCAGCATCTGTGACGAGAGAGGTCAGGAGCTCATCTACGCCGGCATGCCCATCACTGAGGTCTTCAAGTCGGAAATCGGCCTGGGGGGAACTCTGGGGCTGCTTTGGTTCCAGAGGAGGTCAGCCTCTTAGCCCATTAGCTAATTATATAAAGGATTCTTGAGAATTCTTTGAACCACATATGTTTCGTTTCACCACTTTGTCCGCAGGCTGCCGAGGTATGCCTGCCAGTTCATCGAGATGTGCCTCATGGTGACGGCGGATCACGGCCCTGCTGTCTCTGGTGCACACAACACTATTGTCTGTGCCCGAGCTGGCAAAGATCTCATCTCCAGCCTCACTTCCGGCCTCCTCACCATCGTAAGACGCTTCAACCTGTGATGCAGTCATTTCATTGATTCGCAGATTTGCAAAAGCAAGCAAACTTTGTCTTTCCTTTTTGTTTTTTTTAGGGTGACCGCTTCGGAGGTGCTCTGGATGCTGCAGCAAAGCAGTTCAGCAAAGCCTTTGATAGCGGCATGCTGCCAATGGAGTTTGTCAACAAGATGAAGAAGGATGGCAAGCTGATTATGGGCATCGGACACAGGGTCAAGTCGGTGAGTGACATATTTTCATAAAATAACATTAGGAAAAAAAAAAAAGGGAACCAAGTACTGGAGAGAGAGGGGAAACAATTTATATTTGAGAGGGAAGATTATGAATGAAGGGAATTTTAAATTTTTTACTTCCCCAGATTAACAATCCAGACATGAGAGTTCAGATCCTGAAGGACTTTGTGAAGCAGCATTTCCCTTCCACCCAGCTGCTGGACTACGCACTGGATGTAGAAAAGATCACCACCTCTAAGGTAACAATTTCAACTTTAAGAGCTTTCACAAAATAATAAATATCGTTTTTGTTTTTTTTATATTAAATGGTCTTGTTTCTGTCCATGTCGATTTAGAAACCCAACTTGATCCTGAATGTGGACGGCTTCATTGGTGTGGCATTTGTGGACTTGCTCAGGACTTGTGGTGGATTTACACGGTGAGCCAGTGTCTTCGAATACCGAGACTTTCACAAGAATAAAAAAAAACAAACGATCCTTGTTTTTTGGAGTAATTTTGAGCCGAATTTACAAGCATCTGTCTGGATTTTTCCCATATTGTCAAAAAAATCTTGTGCCTACATTGAGTGGATTCTGTTTTCAATTTGACTTCCTCCTCCTTCCTCCATCGTTCCACCACAGGGATGAAGCGGATGAGTTTGTGGAAATCGGCGCTCTGAATGGCATCTTTGTCTTGGGACGCAGCATGGGATTCATTGGTGAGTTATTTCTGTAGACACGCTGTCATGGTAACATCTGCCACATTTCTACCTTGCATGCCAATCAATCCATCCTTGGGGTTTTCCTCAGGACACTACCTGGACCAGAAGAGGCTGAAGCAGGGTCTGTATCGCCACCCCTGGGATGACATCTCCTACGTGCTCCCAGAGCACATGTCCATGTAATCAAAGGGACTAAACCGTATAGTGCCAGCTCTCTGTCCCTTCACCCAGCCGTCGACTCCCCCCCCCTCCCCCCATACTGTGATCTGTCGCCTCAAACCAGTGGCATAATGTAGGGAAAATGTTATGATTAATGTAGCTGTAAATAGCAAATACTGAAAAGAATTTACAGAGTATGTTTTTAGTTTTGGAAACCTGTCAGTGCTGCAGCTCTGTGAAAATTAGTAAAGACTGCAAATCTGTGAAGCTTTGGGGTCTTGCAGGTCAGGAGAGATGAGGGTGAATCGGGTAAACAGGTGAGGGAGTTAAAAGTGGATCATCCACTTACAACTAGGCAAGAGCTGTTATTTACCCTCAAATATTACATAATTGTATTAACCTAGCATGTGTGTCTATCACAGACTGCTGTGTCTGTGCAGCTCTCTTCTTTGTGCCATTTGGAAATCTTGAGCTTACAAGAGGTGAACATGTAGTGCAATAATGAGGAATATATTGTAGAGCAGAGCTTTTATTTCTGTATAGACATTTTAAAAGAAAAAATAGAAACGGTACCAGAATGTCATAGTTTTGATTTTCTGTCACGTTTTTGACACAAAAGTGAAATGATTTTCTGCTTATGGGACCATTTCATGAGTCATTCCTGGCAGGTGCTGCAGGACATGTTCTCTCTTTCTGGTGCAACATGTGAGAGTATTTTCTGAGAGTGGGAGTCAAGTATAGTCTATTATTAGAAAAAAAAACATAAATGTAATTTGAGTGTTTTATCTTTTCCCGGTTATTTAATGAATTGGATGCATATATGAACTACAAAGTGGCTGGGTCTTTTTCTTTTTTAAATGTGGTCACAAAAAACTGAATAAATTCAATAAATAAATTGAATTATTTATTTTGCATGATTAATATTGCATTTGTTTTTAATTTTTTTATTAACGGTAATTGTTCTATTGTTTCATTCCTCTGTCTGAGTTGGATTTTAAAAGAACTTTCATGCTCGATGTTGAACATGTTGCTCCCTCCATTACCTTTATTGAGCTCTCTCAGCATTTAAATCTCTGTCAAGTGGAGAGAAACTTCATGTGGAGAATCTGGTCGTAAACATTGGAGACTCTCGGTGCAGGACAGAAGTCTTTATTTCAAAATAAATGATGGTCTAAAAGAAACGGCCGGCATCACCCGTTTCAACTTTTATGCGAATGTTCCTGCGAACATGCAAAATGGGTACGAATTCTGTGGAAAACCAGAAACCTCAGCAGTGTCGCCAGTGTCTCCGTCTTTCTTGTTTTTTAACTGTGAACTGAATGTGCCTCTGTACCGATTTGTTGTATGTTACCAACTGTATCACGGAGTAAAATAAAATCTAATAGTAACGAAGTGTAATGTCCTCGTGGTTCTGCTTGTTCATGATGTGTATTTTAACAGTTAACTCTCAAATTGAGCTGCAACTAAGGATCATTTAGATCATGGTTTTGTCTGTAAATTGAAAAAAGAATTGTCAAAAAAAAAAAAGCTCACCAGAAGCAAAGGTGACATTCAGATTGCTTGTTCTGCCTGAAAAAAAGTTATATCCAATTATATAAAAGCGAAGAAAACCGAAAAACAATTACTAAAGCGGACTTCAGTTTCATGGTACAAACCTGAACATGAAAGGCACATATGATCTATGTCGTACATTTCTGTTGTAAGGACCTCAGTGTTGAGAGGCCTGACGTGACTTATGCTGTTATTTGGCGCAATATATTATTAATGGATAATAATAATAATAATAATGTTGTTCAAAATATGAGAAAAAAAAAAAGTCATACCATAGCATGTCGTCCACAATTTCCCTTAAGTGCCGAATCAGAAGCTAACTTCAATGTCATAACAAACGAAAGGTCTCCCATTGTATGAATCCTTTCTATAACACTGTCAGGACACTTATAATAAATAACACGTTGAACCTGCAAAACAAGGAGGGCGAAATGTGCTGCATTGTACAGTGGTAGCAGTCAGTCGAAATGTCGGCCCTGCCTCCTACTAAACTGTCACCTGTTCAGGAATCTGTGACTTACTGTCTGATAAAAAAAAAAAAAAATTGTCTTAAGTCCTATTGTGTAACGTGACTGTTCTCCTCCTTTTCACTTCCACTGAATGACTAAACCCAGACGTCCGGTGCTCGATAGCGAGCTAAGGAATGAGCATGGGCGCATCCAAGTGAACCATTGGGAGGGGGGAGTCACGCAGGTTTTCCTTAACGATGGGGGAGGGAGGAATTGAAAATAAACGGCAAATAACAGGAGACAGAACCTTTGAAAGGTGTTTATAAGATGATACAATATTTAACATATTTTCTACTCTATATTGGGGGGAAAGATTGGTATTTTCTCTGTATTGGGGGGACACTACTCCCCCCCAAAAAAGGCCGTGGTTACGCCCATGGCTGTTTATGTGCTATGTGATAGTTGTGTTTTATGATATATCTGACATAACACTAGTTTAAACTTTAACACTAATTTTGAATAAAAAAACAACTATTATTTTTAAAAAAAATTGTGTTTTACCACTGAAATTTCTTCAAAAATAAAGAACAGTGAGTAATTTGAGATTGTTTATTAGGTTACATGGTTCCCTTTGAGTGGCGGATGTGACGCGACGAATACGAAACGCGCTTCATTTTCGTTCTCCACTTGGACTCCATGTATGTGTGGCTGCGTATGTCGCCTCCTTTCCTTCACTAGTTCACTTAATTTCCCTCCACTGCTCACCTCCAGCGCCGGCAGCAGAATGGCAGCGGCGGCCCCCAACCCGGAGGACTCCGCCAGGAGCAGCAGCAGCAGCAGCAGCAGCGGCAGCAGCAGCGGTACCGTCACACCCAGCGCGCTTGCCGGAGACGGGGACGCGGAAGAGGCCGAGGACTTCACCTCCTCCTCCCACTGCTCGGAACTGTCTCGGCGGCAGAACGATCAGAGGAAGCAGGGCTTGTTCTGCGACGTGACGCTGGCCTTCAGCAGCGGGGCGGCCACCGGGAGCGTGCAGAGCTGTGAGTTTTCGGCCCACAGGTCCGTACTGGCCGCGGCCACCGACTACTTCACCCCACTTTTGGGGGGCCAGTTCTCCGAGTCCCTGTCCGGACGGGTGGACATGAAGGAATGGAGCTCAGAGCTGGGTCCGGACCCGGAGACGGTGGAGAGTGTCATTCAGTACATGTACACTGGAGAAATACATGTCAGCACCTGCAACGTGCATGAAGTACTGGAGCTGGCTGATAGGTATGATCTGTTTACAGTCACATAGTCAAATGAGGCCTTCTGTCTGCACTGTTGCTTTCAAGGGATGTTATTGTGCACTGCTTTGCAGAAAACAAACTCTGACCTGGCATATCCAGTTGAAACATAATAGTATTATCTAGTTACCCGGAGCTGCTCATTCTATTTCACCCACTATACTGTATTCTCTACTGTTTACTTTGTGTTAGGTTCCTCCTGTTGCAGCTGAAGGATTTCTGTGGCGAGTTCCTGAAGAAGAAGCTGAGCCTCACCAACTGCGTGGCAGTGCACAGTCTGGCCCACATGTACACTTTGGACCAGCTGGCTCTACGGGCTGCCGACATGATCCGCCGCAACTTCCACAAGGTTATCCAGGACGAGGAGTTCTACACGCTGCCCTTTCACCTGGTCCGCGACTGGCTGTCTGACGCAGAGATCACGGTGGACTCTGAGGAGGTGCTGTTCGAGGCCGTGGTGAAGTGGGTGCAGAAGAACCCGGACGAGCGAAGCCGCTACTTCGAGGAGCTGTTTCGTCTCCTGAGGCTGCCCCAGATCAAGCCCACCTTCCTGACCAGGGTGGTGAAAAACGAAGCCCTGGTGGCCGCCAACGAGGCCTGTCTCCGGCTGGTGTCGGAGGCGGTGGAGGGTCACGCCATTCGCTTTGAAAACCTCAAGTCGGCTGATATGGAGTTCTGGTCTTCCCACATGGCCTCTTTTCAGCCTCGCTTTGGCCAGAACATGGACGTTATCATGGTGGTGGGTGGAGTGTCTGAGGGAGGGGACTACCTGAGCGAGTGCGTGGGCTACTTCATTTACGAGGACCGTTGGATCAACCTGCCGCACATCCACAACCACTTGGACGGCCACGCCATCGCCGCCACAGAGTCCCACGTCTACGTAGCCGGTTCTATGGAGCCGGGCTTTGCTAAGACGGTAGAACGCTACAACCCGAACCGCAACACCTGGGAGCAGGTGAGCAACTTGACCACACGCAAGCACTCTTTTGGCCTCACCTGCATTAAGGATATCTTGTACAGCATCGGTGGCCACGGCAACTTCAGCCCGGGGTTCAAGGATGTCAGCGTGTACGAGCCGGAGCAGGACAAGTGGCACAATCTGGAATCGGCCCCCAAGATCCTGCGAGATGTGAAGGCGGTGAGCGTGGAGGACCGCTACGTGTACGTCACGGCTCGCACGCCCGTCGATACGGACAACGAGGACGGACTGAAGACGGTGACCACTCGCTATGACACGGAGAGCCGCCAGTGGCAGGATGTGGACTCCCTACCTCTTATCGACAACTACTGCATCTTTCAGATGGCCGTGGCCTCCACTAATTTCTACCACACGGCTTCCTGCTGCCCCAAGAGCTACACGGTCCGGGACGAGGTTGCCAAGCAGAAGATAAGCGCGCGCATCTCTGATGAGATCCTGGAGAGCCTGCCACCGGAGGTAACCAGCATCGAGGGCGCCGCCATCTGCCACTTCGATGAGGACGTCTTCATCATCGGAGGCTGGAAGAACAGCGACGACGTGGACAAGCAGTACCGCAAGGAGGCCTACCGCTACTGCGCTGAGAGGAAGCGGTGGATGCTGCTGCCGCCCATGCCGCAGCCTCGCTGTCGAGCTACGGCCTGCCACGTGCGCATCCCGTACCGCTTCCTGTACGGCTGCCAGCGGTACCCCATGCCCCAGAACCTGGCTCGCCAGCGCGATCGCATGCAGCAGATGCAGCAGCTCCACCGGCGCACCCTCACCCTGCGCCGGCAGCTGCAGTCGCAGATCGAGTGTTGAGCGAGTCGACTCCATCCGAGAACTACGGCGGCTCGGTCCGAGGATTGACCACCACTCCTCTGCAGCCGCTGTCGACTCACCCGCCATTCATTCATACCGCGCTGCAGCGGGTCTTGTGTTGTTCTCATTCTGGATGTCACGAAACTGAACAATGTGCCATCAGCTCTCATGCTGTGTTGTTTTGATGGCCGACTCGTGGGAAGCCATGAGACGTGTGTGGGCAGGCGCGTGCTGACCACCAGAAGGTCTGTGAGGAGGGATACGGCGAAATGTAAACATGTGAATAAGAGTGTTATATAGAAGCCAACAACTGAATATCCTTTAGTCATTTCTGTTGGTAGAGAGGCTGTTTATCTGTTTGTACATAAATATTATAAAGCTGTATATGTATACATTTCTATGGATATTTTACATTCCTTTGTTGTGTGCCAGTACTGGGAAGGATACGTGACATTAGAAATAACTGCATTCCTACATTCTTGATGAAGTCGCATTCCATTATAACACTGTGACAATCTCCTCATGCAAGTGTAACATCCATCGGTCCAAAAAGTCTTAACCTCGATCATAATTGCTGTGTTAGAATAGCTCCGCTCGTTAACGTACAGCCTCAACGTCTAAGTATGAACGGATCCGGAGAGGCTGTTTAAAAATCCCGTAGACTAGTTGGCTTCTAGATTTGCCGTTTCTCTTCAGCAGTTGTACAGCGTATATTCCTGTCATTTTTTTGTTGCTCGTGTAACACCGTTTCTGCAGGTTTCCGAGGAGACGAGATGACGAGAGAGAGCTCTAATATCCCAAAAGATGTGACACGGTGTGATGAAATCGTTCCTCTTGAGTTCACTTAACATTTGAAACATTCTGCTCTGCCACAGCATCAAGCACCGATCATTGGCAATGGCTCTATCATTCCTTTCATTTGCACTTTGGTAGTCTATTGCTCGGTGTATTCCCATTCATTCTAGAAAGATCCGTAATTAATGTGTGTATGTGCGTGGGAGTTTGTTCATGGCTCCGCAAAGAATGACAAAAACTCTCTGGTTCTGCACTTTCTGACATCTAATTGTTTGTAAAGTCTTAAAGAAGCATATGACATTTAAGTTGCCACTGCACTTTGACGTTGCTTATTTTATTTGTCTCATATCGGACGAGGTGATTGTAATGTTTTTGCCAGTTTCCAGCCAGTAAGTTTTGATCCTCTACGAAAGAAAAACAAGGTGTCCTCTCATCATTGGCGGATTTGTTTCCAACATTAAATGTCCTGTAAAACCCTGTTATTGTACTTCACCTCTAGCTGGGTGTTTAATGGAGACTGGTGTGTTGTTTCTGTGGTCTCCTTTTTCCCACCAGAGAGACTTCGAAGTGAGATTAAATTAAAAAAAATAAATAAAAAAGGAATCAGATTTATCAGGAGTGTAACAGAAGGGATTATTATACGAATGTGTTGTGACTGACATTCAGCGATTCCACCTGCCCATGCAGCGCTTATTATACCATCAAGGTTACAGAGCGCAGAAATGATATTCATTTCCACTTTATGACCAACGTGAATAGCACTGCGAATATTAACTGAAATAAGCTATGTAATTTGCTTTGCATGTGATAGTTTTAACTTTGTGTCCTGTAAGAAATGCAAATGTCATCACTTGCAATTAAAGGTGTTTTGTAAGACAGATGGATGCACATGTCGTGTGTCATTGCTTTATTGGACTTTACCAGAGTGATACATATTAGTGTCAACATACGTAATATACCCAAAACAGTGTTAAATTACTGTTAATTGTTCCTTAGTCCCACAAAGAAGCTCCAAACTGAGACCATGCTCCAGTGTTGACAACAGTAGTTGAAACACACTCGGATGATATTAAATGATCGAAACATATTTCTGCTTCATTAATTTGAAATATGAACATATCCTGGAGTGTTGGTTCATCTTTGTAAACAGCGTCTGTATTTTTTTTTTTTTTTTTTTTTTTTTTTTTGTCGTTTTGCAATATTTAAAGGGTCTCGTAGTGGGAGTGACTGATGGGAACCTTATATCGGTGCCTTTGCTTTGAGGGGAAGAGTATCCACCGTCGCACTTCGAGTTACGCAAGTGCCATGGCTGCTTTTACGTGTTCTTCTTTAGCCACGTAAATAAAAAAAAAAGGCTTCATCTACTTCACCTTTACCATACTTGTTTTTTTTACGGTTTCACACATGACACGCGGCCAACGTAAACATCAAGGTCGTGTGAACGCAACTAGAACCGTAAACCCTTTTTCTATTGTGGTTTAAGTGGCACTACCAAACAATTCCGACACTTTCGGAGAGTACCGGAAGGCAGCAGAGCTGCTCGAGCTGGCATAAATGCTTCACTAGTCCACACAGCAGCGTTACATTTCAACGGAAACCGACGCCTTTTTTTTTGTCAAATATACCTCAACGGATCGGCAACGCATTTCAGAAACATGGTGAGATTATTCACTTTATTTTTAATTATTATTTTTAATAGAGGAATGGGCAAAAACAACAAAAAAAGCGAGCTTGTGTACCAGCTAACCGAAGCGTGCCTATTTAACGCGTTCTCTTTGTCAGCTTCTTTATTTTATTTTTATTTATTTTTTTTTATCGCCGTAGATTACAGAACAGCAATTTGACTATTACTCCCGCGACAAGTGTCGGTGTTTTGCTGCTGACTTGAGTTGTTTGGGGGAGTTTAAATGGTGCGTTTGTTTGTCGGGCTTCGTGCTATCAACGAGGCCACCTGTCAGGAAGCTCCAAATTTAAAATGTTTGAATAATCCGCCACGTCTTTCTTTTTTTTTGTCTTACTGACATGCATTTTGTGTGCACAGATCCCGGAGCTGTCCAACCCCTCGGTGTGTATGAGGGACCCTCAGCGGGTACAAGAGATCCTGCAGTCCATGGTGAAGGCTGGCTCCAACACCCTGCAGGTATCCTGACCTCTTAAACACAATCAGCACTTCACAAACATGCACATGTGAATAATCTTTTTCCTTTTTGTGTGTGTGTGTGTGTGTGTGTGTGTGACCCAGGTGATCTCAGATTTTGACATGACCCTAACAAGATTTGCATACAACGGAAAAAGATGTCCCACCTGTCACAGTAAGACACACCAGCAACCTGAAGTGGTAGTCTGAGGTTGTCCTGCGCGTGAATATGAGTTTTGACTAAATGTTTAATAGCCTTGTGAAATTTTGTTCATTTTATTTTGCAGATATTCTTGACAACAGCAAACTCATCTCCAATGACTGCAAAGAAAAGGTAGGATAACCGTTTTTATACTGTTAGGATTATATTTATTAAGTTAACTCTAGAAGTGTTACTATTGTCGAAAACGCGGTGGAAAACTGGACAAAAATATGCAATTTCATATACTGTTTGATCATTATTATTATTACCAAATCGGTTTAAAGTTTTCCATAAATTTGGAAAAACACGAGCAGATAATGAATAAACAACACCCTAAAAGCTTAAAGACAACTCTCTAAAAAAAAAAAAAATCAGTTAGTTTTGATGCTCCCCACAATGATTTTTACGTTTATTGGACCTCGTTGGTGTCCATAATGTCTTGGCTGCTGCACCTGAGCCTTACAATGGTCTGGAAGCTCTGAAGATGGGACATTTTTGAGCATATTTTCCCCAATGGGAGATATTATGATTAGTTTTGCTCCAATGTAAACCGTTGAAGAGATATCTTCTTGTTGGTTCTTATAACTGACCCACATTTATAATGCTTTTCTGCAACGCTTCATAAACAGTAACGCACACTAATTTATTCAGTCTTTGCACTTTTAACCTGCCTGCCAGCTAGTGGCTGATGATGATGATGATGATGATGATGGAAGCATGCAAACAGCCTGATCATCTTTGACTTGCAGACATTTGAAGGGCTTTTCTAATAATCCTCTTGCTGTTAAATTGTGTTTAAAAATGTTTAATCTACAGTGTGGAATATTTTCCACGTTTGTTCATAAATATTACAAGAAAAAAATACTGCAAATGTTTCGACCGTCTGGATGTTTTATTATCGTAAACACACAAATTAAAATGGATAAATAAATATAAAAATAAATATCTGATATGCACCCTGTTGGCTTTTTCTGAATCTCTGTCAAGTGTGCGTCTGTGAGGCTATTTGAGGCATGTTTTATCTTTGTTTATTGACCCCTTAGTTTTCACAATACTTGCCTTCCTCAGCTGAAAGAGCTGCTGAACACGTACTATCCCATAGAGATCGACTGCACACGGTCAGTAGAGGAGAAGCTGCCTCTCATGGTGGAGTGGTGAGTATCCCACGCAGATATTACAATATATTTTTTTTTAGGTGTTGGAGGGTATTTCTAAACTTCCTCGTGCTTGAAAACAATTCACAGGTGGACTAAAGCTCACGAGCTCCTGGTGAAGCAGGAGATCAGGAAAGACCTCCTGGCCGTGGCGGTGCGCGAGTCCGATGCCATGCTGAGGTAAGAGCGGCCTCGGCGACAGAAGATCTGTTTGGCGGTTCGCGCGTTGTAAATAACGAGGGAATGTTCGAACAGGGAGGGCTACCAGCTCTTCTTCGACCACCTGCACGAGCACAGCGTCCCTCTGCTCATCTTCTCCGCCGGAATAGGAGACATCCTGGAGGAGGTGATTCGCCAAACCGGAGTCTTCCACCCCAACGTCAAAGTCTTCTCCAACTACATGGACTTCGATGAGACCGTGAGTCTTCCGCGTCCGCAAGCGACAGTTCGACGCCCGCGGCCGGGATTTGAAGAATAATTTGTCTCCCTCCGTTGTAAACAGGGGGTATTGAGAGCCTTCAAGGGAGAGTTGATTCACATCTACAATAAAAGGGAAGGAGCGCTGCTCAACACCGGCCATTTCCAGGAGCTGCGGACAAGACCCAACGTGCTGCTGATGGGAGACTCTCTGGGAGATCTGACCATGGCTGACGGCGTGCAGGACATGGAGAACATCCTCAAGATCGGGTTCCTCAATGACAAGGTGAGTTAAAAAAAAAAAAAAAAAGAAGCTTGTTGCTCCCTCGCTGCGAGCTAAACACTCTACAAAATCACGACTGTTTGCTGTCCCGGCTCCTAAATGGTGGAATGAGCTCCCCAACGACATCAGGACAGCGGAAACTCTGTACATCTTCCGCCGCAAACTAAAAACACACCTCTTCCGACTTTACCTTGAACAGGAGAACTTTAGTAGCGCTTCAAATGGCACTTACTGATAGCACTTTGTAGTTTGGCTTTTTTGAAGAAATTGTATTTTCTTGATTCTTGTTGTTCTGGGTTTTGTACCCTCATGGTTGAAATGCACTTATTGTATCGCTTTGGATAAAAGCGTCAGCTAAATGAAATGAAATGTAATGTAATATCGAGCATGCATCATCAAAATGATTGGATAAGAGCACAAAGGAGCCACCAAATCTCGACACACCTCGTCGTTTCTGTTTTCCCCTCAGGTGGAGGAGAGGAAGCAGTCGTACTTGGACTCGTATGATATTGTGCTGGTAAAGGATGAAACCTTGGAGGTCCCTAATGCCGTGCTCCTCTACCTCACCGGCAACTGTAAATTGTGAATCGCACACTCCGGGGCCGTCGGCTGAGGAGGCCGACGCTCACAAAGTGACAGCTGGATTCTTACTGAGAACCAGCTACGATTGTTTAAAGGTTATTTAAAAAAAAAAAAAAAAAAAATGTCTAAAATCTACACACACCTGACTGACTCCTATTACAGGCACAGATCGCCCTGCCGGAGCAGCTGGCACCACATCACCCTCATGGATCTTTGTCTATTGGCCTAACTGCTTTTGGACCATCGTGTTCGTTGTGGCTGCCAAAATTTGCATCGTCTGGCCACCGTATGTAAAGTGTGCATGTGGTTATGGGTGTTTTTTTTTTTTTTTTTTATTTGTCTGGGGGAAAGACTGTTTTTTTTGTCAGACAGTTGTGGTTTTCATATAGGATGTAATGACAAAGGGAAAGAAACGGGCACAACATAAATGACAGAACTTAATTTGGTTTGAAAGACATTTTTTGTCAACAGCAACAGATGTTTTTAAAAACCTTTACAATTTGGATTTCAAAGTATTCAAAACCTTTTTTAATTCACTTTTTGTCCGTCATTTGTGGACGATGCACCACGAAAAGTCATAACTTTTGTCTTTTGTCCGAACTCATTACCTCTTCATGCGTTTTCCATTTGTCTGAAATAAAGATTGGTTTCACCTGTTTTTGTTCTTCAAGTCTCATGAAACTAAAATCTACCAGACTAATTGAAAAAGGTCTGTACATAAAAAGAGTCCAAATGTTTTTTTTTTTTATTATAAAAGTTTACTTTATCCATCACAAAACACTTAATACATAACTTTCTATAATAGATTTAGGAATATTCTGCAAGTTGGGCACAGCCCAAATGCTTAGAAAAGCAAATAAGATGATGTAAATGTGCATTTTTCAACACAACAGATATTCCCTTTTTCACATTTTAAAACACTTTCCTGTGCACAACATACCGCCTCCTCTCTGAAGATGAATGTTTCCATTCACCATTTTACCGCAGCAGATCTTTTCACCTTTAATGAAGAGCAAAGCAGGAAAAACACAAAACAAATTGAACGATGGCTGAATTCCATTTAGCTGCTTTGGAGCTCAGGTTGTTGTTAATGTGAATGTTGAGTCACTCTGAAAGTTTACCGAGCTATTTTCAATGTGCCGGGTGAAACCTGCTAGAAGTCCAAATGTCTGCAGTGAAAAAGCCTGCAGGTGCGAAAATGACCTTGACTTCGGCAAACCGACACCTTAAATAAAGGCTCAATCGCGTTTCTCAACTTCTGAAACATTTTCTGACTAGTTGCTAAGACGACAGCAGAACCCCGACCACCGTGACCCCGACTCTTTACCACCGCAGATACGTACGTGTCCCCTTTACAACTCGTCTCGTTTCACACGTTCAGACTCATCCAGTTCGTTTTCTACAATCTTCCCATCTCTGTCTCTGTCCTGGTTATTGAACATGTCCTTAATAATGCTGTCGGCATCGACCCCCGGCCGAAGTCGACCTTTGCCCTCTTTAACTTGGAGCGTGATGAAGGTTGAAAACTGGAGGAAACGGGAGATGGAGTTACGCCGTTAGGAAGTGTTTTTCACTTGTGCCCAAATTGTTTAAAAAAAAAAAAAAAAAAAATGTGTTTGCTTGTCTGCTTACCTCCTCCAGAGGGACAATTTTGTCCCCATTGAGGTCCATAGCAGAAAAGAGGTGCTTGGGCCCGTCTCCGAGCCACACAAACATGAAGCCTTCCGGCACGCCCTTCCGCAGCTCCACCAACTCCAGTTGGAAGAAGAGCACCGCACTCTGGGGAACTGCTCCCGCTGGAGACGCCCAGACAGAGGGGACAAAACATGATTTAAAGACAGGCCACCAAGAAAGTTTACGCTTCCGAGCATTTGGGATGACTGACCTCCGTTTTCTCCGTGCCCAAAGTGGGGAGGAACGACCACTTCCCTCCTCTCGCCCATGCACATGCCACTCAGACCTTCCTCCAGACCCAGGATCACCTTATTCGCTGCCAGAGTTGTGATTGAAGGCGAGTCGTAATGATCCCTGCAAAGTGACACATCACCCGTCACCACTTTTAACAGACGGAAAGCTAAATAAAAACTCTTTCGTGCATACAAATCTCTGAGGCCGTGCAGGTGTGCGTGCTGTTGCCATGGACACATGAACGCTACGTTTGCATTTGCCTGTAGTGCACTGAAATGCCTCAGTGGTAAGTGATTACATGCATGAAAGGCGGCGGATGCAGTGTAGCGGAGAGAACAGCAGAGGGCGCTCACGAAGAGTAGAGCAGCGTGCCGTCCATCAAGGAGCAGTTATATCTGTACTGGATCCAGTCGTCGGCTGCACTGGTCAGGTTGCATTGCTGAGGCTTGTGGGTCACTTTTATCTTCACCGTGTCTTTGGGGTTGTGGAAATCAATGACGTGAATGTCGAAGACGAGTACAGCCGAGCCAGGAATGAGGTCTCCTAAAGAGTGAATACAAAAATAAACGGGGAAGTGTTCCAAACATAAACAATACTTTGTGATCCTGTTGTTTCCATTTCTGGTGCCTGTAAAAAAACAAAACAAAAAAAAAACACCGAAATGCACCGTGTCAAACTCACCAACTCCTTCTTCTCCGTAGGCCATGTGAGGAGGAATAGTGATCCTCCTCTTCTCTCCCATGCACAGCCCCTGCAGGGCTTTGTCCATCCCTTTTATCACGTATCCCATCCCGATGTAAGTGTTGTAAGTGTTGTTTCGCTGGTAGCTGTCAGAGGAAGCGTCACGGTGCAGTGAGAGCTCAACTTGATGGGGCTTTTATTTACTTTCTGCAAAAATTACAAAATTTCCAGGGCTTACCTCGAGTCGAAGGCCGTGCCGTCCTGGAAGGTGCCGTTGTAGTGGTAGCGGATGTAATCTCCGCTCGCCGTCCTGCGGGTGCATCCTTTGGGCACCTCCCTCACCTTCGCAGTCACGTCATCCTTGGGGTTGAACACATCCACCATCAGCACCTCGAACACCAGTGTAGCCTGCGGAGGGACCTGAGTTCCTGTTGGGAGGAGAGCAACACGCTTACATCGTGTCTGCATACAGTGTCGGCCGAGTTCTTTGAAAACTGTAATCAATTATTCATTACAGACAACAACAAAGAACAGTAACGATATTACTCGACTTTTACTTAAACTTTGACCCCCCCCCCCCATCAAACTCCCAGTGAGACCACAACAGAGATGACCCCCCCCCCCCCCTTACGGATCATTTCATACTGGATTTATTCTATACAGTAATATTGCGCAATAATCCAGCACCTGAACACACCTTCCCAACTCTCAACTCTGAAACGGTAAAACAACTTGACAATAAAAGGAAATGAGACTAAATGTTCTCCAGAAGATGCGGACACCCCCTTCACACATTCATTATGTAAATGTACTGACACGGTTACGAGATTATTTTCATCAGTGGAAAAAGTTTACAGTGAATGCTAATGAAAAGTTATCCTGCAAAAAAAAAAGTGCAAAACTGACTCACTATTGTTCCGTAACAAGGCAGCGAAGATGAACAACAGGAAGCGTGTAACGTTACCACCCAACAAACGCAAAATACTACAAAACGTGAAATCATCAGGCACGAAGGTGCATCTTTGTAAATGCATGTTTTTGGTTTTTGATCCACAACCATCACCTCTGAAACTTTCTGACATTTAGCACAACAGATCCAAGTCAATCAAAGTATGTAAAAACATGAATTTATATAGAAATACTTATAATAGAAGAGAACAAAGTCAGAACTTTAACAGATTATTTTAAAATGAATTCCTAAGTGGTTGTGGTTTATAGTTTATCAACAGGTGAACAAAAAAACAGAACAAAAAAAAGTTAAAGCCTGAATATTAGTCGGTACCATAGCCGCTCTCTCCGTACGCCAGGAAGGGTGGGACGATGATGACCCGCCTCTCCCCAACACACGCGCCCAGGAGGCCCTTGTCCATGCCTTTGATGAGGTCACCCTGTCCCAGGTAGGTGTCATAGGTGACATTCCTCGAGTAGCTGAATTAAACACAGTTCAAGCACAGAAACGACGCAGGCCTTGTAAGTTCCTACGTTAAAACAATAGAGGAGCACACGCTGCAGGTCCAGTGGTACAGTCTCACCTGGAGTCAAAGGCTTGACCGGACAGCAGGGTGCCGTTGTAGTGGTAGCGGACGAAATCCGTCGTGGCGGCGGTGCGGCTGCAGCCCGCAGCTTTGCTGAGCGTGCGGATCTGGACATTGTCCGCGGCGTTCCATATGTCCAGCAGGAGGACGTCATACACCAACACGGCGTCGGGAGGAATCACACCACCTGTCGGACCAGCGGCACAGATTGGCACAAAGCGGCACAGACGACGTCACCGGCAAAGGGCTGCTCACTTGTCGCGTCGGTCTGCACCTGTTCCGATGCTCCCGTAGGCCAGGTGAGGGGGGACCGTGATCCTCCTGCGCTCGTTCACGCACATGCCCTGAAGACCCCGGTCCATCCCTGTGATGAGTCTGCCCAGGCCCACCTGGCTGACGAAGGCGGTGCCTTTGTCATGGCTGCAAAAATTGGAAAAGGGAAACATCGAAATCATTTTAACCCGAGAAGAAGATATTTGGATTTTTTTTTTTTTGCTATGATTTAATTTTGTTTTGTTTTTGTTTTGGATGAAAAAAAAAATGAAATGACACGCTGAGAAAAATGATGCTTTATTCATGCTTGAATATTCGTGTTTAAACTCGATGCTTGGCGCCATGTCCCCACAGGGTGCAGCAATGTGTGCAGCGGTGTGGAGGTTCTCTAAAAGTCTCCCAAATGAATAGCAAAGTTTCCATTCGCAACGATTGCACAGCGTCGGTCCTGCAAGGGGGGGGAGGCACACCACACTGCAAATGTAAGCGCACATCTCTGGCACCTTCATCCCAAACATGAAGACGAAGTTGTGAAGAACAAAGAAAGCGAATGCATATATATATCAAATCGGCATCAGCCAAAGTAGTTGGAAAATATCGGCACACTGGATATCTGTAGAAAACTAAAATCATGCATCCCAAACCTTATACGTTCATTTAAAAAAAAAAAAAAAAAAAAAAAAAAAAAAAAAAAGGTTGTTTAAGATGGCAACAAATAAAAATAAAAAAATAAAAAAATAAATCATTAAAAAAAAGTGGCTCTTTTATCCACCCAAAATTAATTTATAGATACTAAATCACTGTAAAAAAAAAAAAAAAAAAACCATAAAAAAACCCCACAACTCTGAAACAATGATGTGATTGAAAGCTGTGATTTAATGTGATGTTGCAGCTTTAGGTGAGAGAGTCCAGGCGATTGACACGTCTGCAGCTGCGGTAAATGATCCGAGTGCAGGATTTCTAAACTGCATCCTTACTGCACCTCTGGATCATTTTTTTTTTTTTATGAGTTAACGTGATTTCTGTCCCAGCTAATAGAAAATCACGCCGTTCGCGTGAGGTTTAAAAATGAGCTGTATTCTCAAAGACAAAACGACGTTAATTGACACGATGCTGTTTGCATTTCGCTGTAACTTCACCTGGAGTCAAACTTCTTCCCGTCTGCGTCGAAGGTGCCGTTAAAGTGATACCGGATAAAATCGTCTGTTTGCACTTCTCGAGGACAAATTTTCGGTATGTCGTACCGATCCACGGCCACATCCACCAAGGGCCCGGGGCTGCAGGTCACGGCGGCTACGTGGAGGGACAACAGCAGCGCAAAATGGGAAAGGAAAGCCATTTGGAAGAAAAAAAAAACCCAACACAGCAGAGCAGAAAAGAGTCCGTCTGCCAACGGCGTGATACGCTTCAAGAAGTGGAAACTTGTAGGAAAAGTCCCGCAACAAGTCCGAGATGGTCGCGCTGTGAAGCGCCACTTACAATAACCGGCCACTTCCGGTTATCGATTTCCAAAATAAGAGCCCCTTCCTGGAACATGAACTGTGAAGATAATTACATTTTAATGTTAAGACGGAAGGTCGAAGTGGTGTGAATTAGAATTTTCGAAATCTACCTCAGAATTGCTAAAATATTTGCACAACTTACCGAAGGAGACTTCTGACTAGAAAGGTGCAGATGCAAAACGTGAATTGCTCAAACAAAAAAAGTTTTACAAATACAAATGGTCTGTGTCCCCCTTATCTGACCCATAACCCACGACTTTTATGAACAGTCTATGCCAATAACCCTATTGTGAAATAAAATATGGTTAACTTTATTGACCCAACGCCTGGAAATAGAATTATTAGAGCAGCAAAAGTGCACGATCCAATGCAATATTAAAAATACTATAAACATTAAGGCCATCTAATGGGGACGAAGCGTACACCTAAATACATAAAAGATGTGAGTCAAAGTCAAAAAGTGAGGATCCAATGAAGCCTCAATAAATGTAGACAAAAAAAATGCAGTCGACGGGTTGGATTGAGAAAACAAACAGACAGCGATGTTGACATCTTAAAGTAGTCATCAGGTAATTGTGATTATAATAACTTAAAAAAAACGTATCATAAATCAAAGTATGGCACATGGCAAGGAGCTCGTGAAGCTGATTGCTTCTGAAAATAGGAAACGTGTCACTGAATTAATGCAATTTATAAACCGAACGTAATCCAATCTGGTCATTAATACATGTTTTGCCACTCCAGTGAAAGCAGCAGCTGGAGAAAATTCAGCAAAGTGCACACCCTGACATAAAAACAACAAAAATAACAACAACAAAAAACAAACAGGTATGATGCCTTTGAGAAGATCGTTTTTAATTTTTGTACTTTTATTCTGAATAGATAATCGACCGTACTTCCGGCCTTGCTTCCACCACTTTCTGGCTCGCTTGTCGCATCTTTCGGGCCCTGCACTCCAGAAAGCTGCAGGGGAAGGAGGAGCCGTCCCGGGGCCCCCACCCACTTTTTTTTTTTTTTTTTAATGGAATGCTGCAAACGTGTAAAACCTGGCCCGGAGGCCTGGCCCTATTATTTACTGACGTATGAAAGGATCCCAAAGTTACAACCTCTGAACTTTCCATGTGGTGTCACAGTTCAGTGTGTCAGGCTAAATACCGCGAGTCTTTTCTTTGCATGTTACAATATAGCCTAAATAGTTATGATGGCACGTACAGTCGCTGGGGAACACATCTGCCTCCCTCATTTTGTCCTCCGGGTCCTAATAACCATCTGACTGAGGCAACTGCCCAGCAGCCTGCGGAGCTCTTAAAGAGGAAAAAAAAAAAGTGGAAAGGGCTTTAAATATTGCTGAGGTAAGGGTTTGGCCGGTCCATGTCTCAGCTTGTCAGTTAGCTGGGAATGTTGTAGGAATCTAACCAGGCTAAAAACGACTCTTTACAAAAATATTTCAGATAGTTAATGTATTTTAAAATATGTCAACCCCCCCCCCCCCCCAAAAAAAAAAAAAAAAAAAGCGTCAGAGATTCAAGTAAAATTGACCAAGTTATTAAAACCAAATATATGACAATAAGATTCATGTTCAATTTTGTTCCGTTTGCTGTTGGGTCTGTTTGGATGTGACGACCCCGGAAAACACTGAAGAAAACTTTTCTTTCTTGAGCTCCAAACTCGCGATGTGCCGTCTGAGTCAAGCAAACCAGACTTATCACCATTTACACCGGAAGTATGAAGCTCAGTCTTCGTTGCAATTGTCAGGAGTTGCATTTGTCAGCTGCAGGTAAAAAGTTGCCTTTCAGAGTTGGTTAGGTTTTTTTTTATACTTTGGAAATTTTTATAAATGAAAAATACTTAAAGTTGCCAGCGCTGGCAGTTTTCTTTGTCTTATTTTGTCAGGTGCAGCTATAAATAATAATTTTCATAATAAAGCTATATTAAACTGAAAAGCAACCACACCTACATTGTAGCATTACTTTTTTCATTAGAGGGATAAAAACACACACACACACACACACACACACACACACACACACACACACACACACACACACACAAACTGTGTGCAAATACAAAGGTTGTCTGAGGAAAGAGTTACAACCATGTGTGCATGGTTATAAGGGTAGAAGGTTGATTACACTATAATCTAAAGCTCTACTGGATGCTTTAAAGAATAGCTAAAAGTAAAAAAAAAAAAACTAAAAAAATATTGTTATGTGATAAATAAGCTTATGTTGTAGCCTTATGAGCAATAGTTTAGTAGTGCTTTTATTTTGAAAGTCTTGACCAGAAGATCTCATTGCCGGCATTGAGCTCTAGAGGGCTTTCACAGCCTACGTGCAGCCAGACATGAGCAATCCCTGGTAAATAAGTTTCCTGAGCCATTCCCAACACGGACAGACTGCTGCCGGTGCCGGTGGAGGTGATGATGCTCCTGAGAAGCTTGTGCCTGGCCTTCCTCGTCCCCGCCCTGGTGGAGGCTCAGTATGAGAAGTACAGCTTTAAAAGTTTCCCTCAGAAGGACATCATGCCGCTGGACTCCACGTACAACTACGCGCTGGAGCAGTACGGGGCAAAAAACTGGGCAGACAGCATCAAGTTCCTGGAGCTCAGCCTGCGGCTCCACCGGCTGCTGCGGGACAGCGAGGCTTTCTGCAGCCACAACTGCAGCTCCGTCAGCCGGGACAACGACACCCTGCTGGTCGACAGCAGCCTCCGCGTCGTGCGCCACATCCTGCTGAGGGCTAAGTGCCTTAAAAAGTGCAAGACAGACTTTCCCGTGTTTAACCTCAAGTACCCGCAGAGGGATTTACTGGACACATTCGAGAAAAGGATACCGTATCGGTACATACAGTATGCATACTACCAGGTGAGACCGAGGGCTCGATGTGGCGAGTGTTGTGGCCACACGTCTGGCAAAAAATAAATAGGGCCTCTAACACTAAAGATAAAGTTGTGCCAAATAGGCTACTTAAACCAAACACGTCACTCTGACTCCAAACTCACAGCACACTCCAGAACTTATGGAAAAGTGATTGCAGAGTAGATAAGTCGGATTTATTTGCTATAAACTGATATAAACTCAGTGGAGTATGAGTAAAAACGAACGCACAGTCGGCTATATTATCATAACTGTGCGTAACGGGCGCAATTACACAACAAAAATGTCTGCTGTCGGTTCCTTGGGGCACACTCAGTCGGTTTGACTCACCGAGAGGAAACTTCCAAACGGAGAGATGAGGAGTATAATTTCCCTGCTGCTTTGTTGCGCCCTCCTGCCGACCAAGCAGGAGTTGAGCATTTGCCACGTCTATTCCAGTGTTCCCCTGAAAACAATCCCCCTCTTCTTCTCTGTCCGACAGACTGATGCGGACGAAGGTTGCTTACACGACAAAAACTGGGATTTTTTTTGCCTCGTCTTAAATTTGTGCGTAAAATCACGCTTGGTCATATTAATAATCCGGTGCTCTGCAGATTGACAACTTTCATTCTATCGGTGCAATGAAATGCACAATCACCATCAGAAACCCTTTCAACCTGGCTGCTGTTCGGAAGCTACTGACGCTCCTCACCAGAATAACGTGTGTGAACATTCTCAGAAAATGTGCAGGTCAAAGCTCTACATTGGGTAATGAAACACTCACTCATATCAATAAATGTGGTCTTAAACAGCCTCACAGGACTTGCATGACTTTCACATTACTTACTGATAGTCTAATGTCATTAAACAAATAAAAAAATTTGGCTTTATCAGCAATATCAATAGGTGCATTCTATGAGGAGAGACATGTGCTTTCTACAGCCACTTAAAAAACAATTCCAAGGCTGCCTAAACAAGCAACAGGTGTGCAGTGCGGTGTGCAGATCTTATGTCTGACTTACCCGTCATGCCTCTCATCATCGGGCACCAGCATCACATTCGTCTGCTGTTGATTCACTGGACAATAAATCCTGAGTTCTTACATCAGTGGTCGACATCTGCCAGGATTTGTTGGAACAAAGAGAGAAAGATGCCGTTTGAGAAACCTTAAAAATACACACCTGTGAATCCAATAGCTGCGATGTCCTTTGATTTGGTCTGTGTCGGTTCTCCCTCAGCTTAACAACCTGGAGAAGGCCGTGGCAGCTGCCCACACCTTCCTGAAGAAGAACCCAAGTGATCCCTATTTGACCAAGAACATGAACTACTACAAGACGCTGTTCGACGTGGAGGAACATCTCATCGATCACGAGGAGCAGCCGTACGAAGTTGGTAGCCCGAAATCGCCACAGTGTGCCAATCAAAGCCGTCCTGTTTGAACTCTGCTTTTTAACCACGCGTCTCTTTGCTACCCAGAGTGTTTTCCTCAAGAGTGTGACGCTTTACAACAGTGAAGACTTCAGCAGCAGCGCCAGAAACATGGAGCAGGCCATCACGCAGTACTTTGAGATATACAGCCTCTGCTTGGCGAGCTGCGAGGGCTCGTATGAGATCCTGGAGTCCAAAGACTTCTATCCTACGCTGGCAGGTAAGAAGGGAGAAGTTTGGGGGCAGTTTCGGTTCAGTACGTTTGACACAAAGTGAGGTTTTCTCCCTCCCGCTTCCTTCAAGATCTCTACACTGATGTGCTGAAGTGTAAGGTGAAATGTGAGGAGGACCTGACACCCAACGTCGGAGGCTTCTTTGTGGAGAAGTTTGTCGCCACCATGTATCACTACCTCCAGTTTTCATATTATAAATGTAAGAACTCTCGCAAAGACTCTGGATTTAGGCTGTGTCTTTCACAGCGGTGTGTAATTCGATGTATTTTTTTGTCATGCGTTCCAGTGAATGATGTAAAGAACGCTGCTCCGTGCGCAGCCAGTTACATGCTGTTTGACTCCAAAGACCAGGTGATGCAGCAAAACGTGGCGTACTATCGCTTCTACCGGGAGCAGTGGGGCCTCAAGGAGAACGACTTTGAGCCTCGGCCTGTAAGTAAACTAGTCCCTCATCCATCTGCTCTTCCAGGACTTTGCGGGTTGAAGCAGATGCTCAGCTGATGTTGCTTGGATTGTCGTGACTCGAAACAAGTCCTTGGGTGGAGCTCAGCTATGTGAATAAACGTTAATAAACAGGAGTAGCTCTCAGGAAACTTTTTTTTTATTTTTTATTTTTTTTTTATCAAAGGTTGGAGATCCTCAGTGTCAGCAAAGTTCTCACCAGCCATATTAAAGCAAAGCAGGCAAATGTTAGCCTAAAGCGGTCTCTGTGTGAACATAAACACATGGTCAGGGTGGTAGTTAGAGAGTCATATAGTTATGTAAAGGCAGACTTGTTTTCTGTGTTTTTCGGCATGTGTAGATTTAGCAGCAGTGTGGCAGTTTTCTGTGGAGCCCATAAACTTCTCTGCCCTCTGAAGCTGCCCTAGTTTCAAATATATTTGGTACCGCTGTAAAAGGCTTCAAAACTGAGCGGGGAAGCAGTAAACAAACAACAACAAAAAAAAAAACCCAGCAGGACAGTTGTGTTGCTTAGCGCCGTGTAGTAAAAGTGTTGGCTTGTTCTCACCTGCTGCTCGAGTCAACACATGAGCTGATGTCTCTTTTATTTTGTAGGAGGCCCTGAGGTATTTTAACCAGACAACCAAGCAGAAAGAGATGCTGGAGTTTGCACTGAACTACCTACAAACAGACGATGAGGTAAGTTTTTACTGATGGTGACAAACACGCAGCACACAGGTTGTGTTTGAGCAGCATGGTGACAGTGTGACCTTAAAGTCCACTGAAGTCAGATTTAGTTTGATTATGTCACCCTGCTTTAGATGTGCTTTAATATCATAAACGATAGTTTTTTTCTCTCAGTTGCTGAAGGGGCGAGTCAATGTGTTTGTTTGATCAACAACACCTAGCTTTTGATTGGGTGCATTAAAATAATGGGAAAATCGTATTCTGTTAAATAGGTGCAAACTCCGCCCCCAAAAAAACAAAAACGGAGTAATCACATAACTTGCAAAAATCTAAAACGTACATTTTGTGAAAGTAAATGCAAAAACATTGTGTTAGGGTAGCACGATTATAGAAAAATCTTAAAGTCAGCTAACCACTCGCATCTGCTAAAAGTTGGACGAAATAATTGTGTGTTAAAGCAGCTAGTAATTGGGAAAATTTCCATTTGGGAATGTCCCGCTTCCTAGTTGAGAGCATTCAAATGAGGTCAACAAACAGGCAACATGGCCGTTCCCAGAACATCTGCTGGGTTCTTGTTGTCAGAATACAGAAAACCTCCTCATAATCCATATAAACCAACACAACGACTGAGCGGCGCTCAGAAGATCAATAGTATTTGTACACTACATTTATATATCCTCTGATTTACTGCTGTTTTTAACTTTTGACACCTCACGTTTTGTGATGTCGAATGTACTTCTCAAAGCTCTCAAAATCCTCCCGCTTTCTTAGTGGGAGGTTCCCAGTTCGAAAGGCGTTCAGGTGTATTCTCAGGTCATACCCGGACACTGTATAGAAACGAATGTTGTCAAAAAAGTGAAGACAATGTAGAAGTGTCTTTAAAGTGCAATACCACTAGGGGCCTCTAGGGGCTGACTGGAAAAAATCTCCGTCTCCATTAGTCTCCTGTTGAAAAAGCCCCAACTTCTCCCATGAAATACAAAGTCGGTTCATTTTTTTTTCCACAAGTCGTTATGGTTTCATTAGATAAAGTCACTCCGTCAGATCAGTTTTCTTATGAAAATAATTCCATAATCAGTTAGATATTCAGCCTCAAAGAGAGGTATGTTTAGGGGTGCGGCTGGTTTGATTGAAATGCTCACAAACCAATGGGTGGGTTGGTAATACCAGACCGAATGGGTGTATTGAGAAACGCTGTGTTTTATTGCTGTGGCTGCATCTTTCATTTGAGCAAGAGTGTGGTTTCTATTCTTATATTCTATTAGATAATTCACTTAAAAAAAAAAAAGTATTACTACTTAAAAAAAAGTGTTAATGCTCTAACCTGCTTCATAGAATAAAAAAGTTCTGGACAGATTAAAGATTAAAGTTCAGACAAATTCCAAAGACATATTTTTTTTTTTTTACTTCATCCACGTTGTCGTACGGTATCTAGCTCTGCTGATCTAAACAGATAAAGCCTTTAGAAATTTCTTCCCGAGATAATTTTTGAACAGCGCAAAACAAAATTCCATCAACCTTCATTGTGCTCGGCTGGCGACAGAGGTTTCAGATCCAGACATCTCAAAACCTCAGCAGATAAAACCCAAACTGTGCATGACTAGACAAGACGAAGTGACACTTTAACTTGGCAGAACAACAACTGAGGTGGATGATCAAATTGGAGTTTGCGCCTTCATAGAAATGTCCACATTTTTATTCTTTTTTGAAGTATTTTAAAACATGTTTGGGAATAAAAAACTTTTTACTTTTGGAGGACTTCAAGCTGCTGTTGAAGATCCGGAAAGGAGAGCACAAGAGAAAGAAAAAAAAAGGATGAAAGGGAAAAAGAGGGGGTGAAGGTTGCGGAAGAAGGGGTGGGGGGTGGGAGGGTGGGAGGGAACTGTGTTTTCCGCCAGCAGCGTGTGGTATGTGGCTGGGAAGTGTCGGCCACTGAGGCTGTGCCACATCTATTTAACTCAGGTTGGCCCCTCCCTGCTCGACAAGCTGCCTGGACCTGAGAGAGGGGAGGAGGACTGTGAAAGTTCAGGCCGAATTACAGGGTGCACATGTGACAGATTTACAGGCATAAAAAAGGGAGACAGATCCGTTTTGCCTGATAGAATGAAAAAGTAAGATAATGAAATGGCTCGCTTGTTGCTGACTGTGGTTTCTTTTTTTTTTAAATTTTAGGGCATTGTGAGTCCAGAAGAAATGGCCTCCTCTCGCTCGGAGCATCCTGACGCCGAGTTTGAGGGAATGGGGGACTACGAGGAGTCTTTCTTGGCTGAATGGTGGCAGGAACCCAAAACTAAGTGGGACACCGGGGAGGTTGCAGACTGACATCCGTCCTCATCTGTCCCACGCCTCTCATGAAAACATACCAAAAGAACGTCCACCCGTCCGCAGACAGACAGACATCTCCATTCCCATCAGTATTAGACTCCCATCGGCTGCCCTCGTTCAACCAGCTGAGGAATAAAAGGACAAACTAATCCGTCATGTTGATCAAAATCAGAGATTGACATGTTCTGTCATGGCTGCCATCACCCTTTTGAAATGTTTATTTTATTATCGATCATTCACCTGAATGCTGGTACTTCATAACGACTTTTCTACAGTTTATATTTACCATCATTATTTAATGAAAGCCGAGTGCCTCTGCTGTGGTGTAAGGAAGGTGACATGTAGCTTTTCTTATGCTAAATGGTTAGTTATCGACCAACTGGGTGGTTGTTGCAATGAGTTGCTCATAATTAAAATAATATTTTAATATACATTTTTGTTTTGTCTCAATAAGATCATCAAATCTAGAGAGAGCCTCAAAAATATGAAATCATTTCAATTGATGACATGGTGTTGTGAATATTATAGAAAAAATAAGACTTGTTAGTACCTCTGCTGGTACATAATTCAGGCAAAATCTTATCTTTAATTATTGTTTTTCCTCACTTTCTGTGAGAAAATATAGTTTTCAGAAGCAGAAAACCAAAACGTAAAACGAGCCAGTCTAACCAACTATTAAAACCGTGAAATACGGACAGAGAGGCAGCGAGATGTGAGAGCAGGAAGTATGGTTTCATGTTTTAGTATTTTATTGTCCTTTCATTTCAATCCATCTACAAGCTTCACTTCATTCCTCTCTTCCTGTTTCAATTCAAAATAGATAAGTGTCTAAAAATATGGGGTAAAAGATGCATCTCATTTTCCCTTTTTTTTTTTTTTTTTTTGTTTGTTCCCGATTGTATTTGATACCAACTCTGTACATATTGTAATAGTAACAATAGTGCATCTGCCATAGTGCAAAACTCAAACGGACCTCATACAGCATGAGACAAGCTGCCTCCTGGGCCCCAAAACCACATCTCTTTAATCTCATTTACAAAGTTTCTGGGCTCAGCGGCTATCAACAAATGTACAAAAGATTTCAGAGACAGCTAGAACGATAAAGAGAAGATGATAAAGATGGCTAGCTAAGCTGTTTGGCCACATTTAAAGATGCGTGGACGACGCGGTCTACAGGAGAAATTTTCTGCAGATGCGGGTCGTGTCAAAGAGACGGAGGGCTATTATGTCGGCTGAAACAGATAAAACTCATTATTTTAACATAGCTTTTTAAATAAATCTTCATACATTGCATTTTAACATTCAGTATATCTTGCACATATTTACAAATAGGTGTGCATACAGTCAGTTGGCTAGTGCTCGTTTTCTGTAGATGCATGACATAAAAACTTGGATTCTTTATTAATGTGCTGCCTTTTATGGTGCCACGGCCGCAGCGCACAACACGTCATACGAAGAGATGATCTTCTAGAGGTAAAAACCCGCCTATCTACCTGTGATAGGTGTACACGGACACGACTGCCCCTAACATTTATGTAAACACACGCATACGTTCTTCCTTTCTTTTTAAAAATCATTCGCTCCTGAACAAACAGACACACACAGAGTAAAACCTCCGAAAGCGTACAAACGATGGGCCTGAAGGTGGTGAGCACGCACAGACACATATTGTGGAATGTATGTTGGTCGGTCTACGGTTGAAAACACTAAGTTACGGTCTCTGCTGCTTCATAGTTCAGTTTTTTTTTTTTTTTTTTTAAATGATCCCAAAACCATTACACCTAGCTTCCCTTTTTTTGTACCTGAAAACTTGTGGTGGTAGTGCGGTGGGGTGGGGTGGGTGGCAGGTAAGACGCTTTGAGTCAATAACAAATGGCAATCAACAGAAACACCTCCTCTGATCATCAGTCCTCCCTCGGTCCTTCTTTGGAAAACATGATGACCAACAGATCAGCGTGCGCTCTGATGCACCGATCAAGGTCTCGGAGAAACTGGGCCTCGGGTACTCCTCCTTTAAGAAAAAGGAAAACTCCTGTCCCGTTATTTCCGTCTGTTAGATGCTCAGTCTGTGTGCTCGTCTGGCATTTAACTGTGGTGGCCGGTTTGAGTTTGTGTGCAGCCAGGCCATTGGAAAGAAGTGTCTCGTATTAAATCTGGTCCACCGGTGATATGTTCTTTGTCAGACTGTAGAGCCACCGGACTGGAGGAAGACCCCGGTGACCCCAGTGACCCCCCCCCCCACACACACACACACCACACACACACACACACACACACACACACACACACACCCGGAGAGCCACCTGCTCGCTCTTGGCGTGACCTGGACAACAATCCTCGGCGGCCTGCTGGCAGCAGCCACGGGAGTTCTGATTTGGCTGGTATGGTGAAGAGGAGCTCCACGGGCCTCCGAGGAGGACGGAGCCATGCACGACAGTGAAAGGAACGGACGGGAGCGTGGAGGAGACGAAGATGGGAAGAGGTTTTCGGAGAGATTTTGGGACTGTAGTGGAAGACTTTTTTTTTTTTTTTTTTTTTTCCCCTCTTCTTCTTCAATGTGGAAACGACACAGTGTGAGGAGGAAGACAGAGGTGGACAGGACACGGAGACAGACAGACAGACAGACAAGAGATCTTATCCTCCACCAGATCTGAAAGAGAAAGTGGAAAATGGAGCGATTGTTAACAGGAAAACGAAAACAGTTGTAGAAAGATGAATTCAGATGGTTTCACAGGCGACGGAGATGAAGATGGACATGAAAAAAAGCCTGTGATGAAGCCGATGTTGTGGGATTGGAGACGGGTGAAGCGCGAAGCATTCAAGCCACAGAAGCAGTGAGATGAAACTCGAAGGACTGCATGAGCTTCAGGATTGTGGATTAATGAGTTCGCACGGACAGAGCATCACATGGTTATACCTTCCTCTTCGAATGTTCCTGCATCCCATGAGCACGGCAAGAGAGGAGACAAAAGGTTGAGACATACTGTGTCAACAACAATAGAAAAGAAGGACAAGCTGACGACTGTTTTAGGAGCATATTATAAAGAGCATCGTTGTGCATTAAAACTTGCATAAAAAGCAGCAGACAAATAGAGCTGGGCAAGAAAAAGACAGATCATTCTCCAGATATAATTAGATAAGGATCAAATATATGTGGACATAAATCATGAGTCTGTAGCTCCTTTCATGTTGGACTGGCTGCACTGAGTTAAGATTTAGCAGATTTTAGGACAAAGCATGAATTGAACAATGACTCAGTCAGTCATTCAATTCATTATTCATCCCACCAGTCCTTTCTTAAATCATTCCTGTCAGATTTTAGTGATGACATCACATGCAGCAGGTCTACAGTCATCATGGCAATGACTCTCTCAGCCCTAATAGTCTGCCAGAGCTCTACACCACAAACTGTTAAACTTTCTAAATCAGCAGTCTAGGAAGAGAAAAAAAACAAAAACATTCTGCTTACAGCTCATGCACACATGCAGACACTTACCTCTGGCCCTAAAAGGACTGACTGTACACTACAAATCATGAAACACTGCTTTTCAATTAAAGCTGCTTTTTTTTTTTTTTTTTAAATCAGCCATAATTATTTGAGCTAATATGACTGAGTAAAGCAGAAGCAGTCCTTTTATGTCAGACCTCAAGGAGTGAACAATAGCAAGCATGCATAGGTGGAACAGTGCAGAGGAGGCACTTCATCGAGGGGTTAGGATGCTGCCTACAGAGGAAAAAAGGGATAATGCAGGCTTAAAAGAGCACCAAAGGGAGAAAAGAAATTCTAAAAAGGGTGCTTAATTCAACCTAATGTTAAAAAAATGTTGTTGTTTTTTTATCACTACTTGCAGATTGAACATTTAGTATTAGTCAGGGGGAAAAAAACGCAAGTAGGGGGAACTTCCAGATGTGGCACCAGTAGGGCAAATCAGGTCAGTTCTAGTAAACTTTTTAAAAAAAAGTGCTGCCAAGGTTCCTGGCAGAAAAAAAATATAAAAATCTCTGTCCTACCCTGTCATTACTACAAAAGGCTGCGCTGGTACGGGGAGGGGAGGAGAGGGGAAGGAAAGGTGCAGGATGGAGCTCGGCGTTGATTCAAAAAACAAAATAACCGGTGTGACGTTTAGTATGCGATCGAAAGCCAAAAGCAGTTCAAGCATTTCTCAGACTCGACTCCCCGTTTCCCCTCCCCCCTGGGTTGGCCCGCGGGTGGCAAATGGCCATCTATATTTCAGAGGGGTGAGAGCGGGAGGGCCGGAGGGGCGGGGGAGTCCTTAAGGTAGAAGCAGACAGGTACACAAAGGCATGCCAGAACTCTTACTTAAATCCCCATCCTGTTCCCCCTAGGACTATAGCTGCCAGGAGAATAGCACCTGCGATGGACCCTATTATGATATTGGTGCCACTGGGACCTGCGCAGAGGAGGAGGAGGGGCAGAAACAAAACAACACTAAAAAACACACGTCAGAAGACGGCATCGACACTGTACATCACCGACATCAACTAGAGAGAAAGAGAGAGGGAGATGGTACCTGCAGACAGAGACAGAGAGATGGAGGGGAAGAGGAGGAAACCAGCACGTTGGGGTGGAGATGGGAGAACAGGCGGGTGAGCAAGGGAGGTCGGGGAGACAACAGTTACCAAAGGACAGAGTGTTTCATTACTTTGTTCTCATTCCCCCTCTCCTCCTCAGCTCTTTCAGCTGCCCAGGGGGGCTTTTTTTTTGGGCCCTAAAAGAGCAGCTGCTCAATTGCTCTGTGTCATTGGCAGACTGCAAGAAAGTAAGGAAGACACTTGAAAAAAAAAATGGCAGTGCCTGCAAGACATACAGTAACATACACACACACTAGCATACTGTATAAACACTAATGGATTAATGTGTCTCCACGCACACCCACAAACTTCCAACATTGAAACCAAAACTCAGCAGGAAGGAGAACACTGTGTGGTCCAACTTTCTCACAATGCTCAGGTGAACTACAGAGAATGTTTTATAGTGCATCCAGTACATAGAGAAGCTACAGTGATGATGTGTAGAGACTATGAGGGGGATGTGAGAGGCTGACGAGAGAAAGAGACACGTGGACAGGCTGAGAGCTGCTATGGACCTTTCTTCTCCGGGCCTGTTGGGACGGTGGGCTCGGGGATGGGATCGAAGACGCTGCAGTCCTTCCCCGTGTAGTCCCTGTCGCAGATACACTTCACCTCATTGCTACAGGTCTGCAAGACAAGCGTGTGTGTGTGTGTGTGTGTGTGAGAGAGAGAAGACAAAATCAAGTTTCTGCTAAAAGAGTTAAATGAACTATGTACTCAGAAAGGATAGATTTGCAGGGAAAAAAAGACAGAAAAATATAGTCATTTAAATGTTGCTGACACAGCAGTTTCATCCCTGACATCTTTTAACCTGATAATGCCCAATAAATAGAAAACAAAGAATAATAAATCTCCAAAACAAAGACTATGGTTTAGTTTCAAGCAGGTCCTACTTTCCTTTTTGGATAGTTACTATAGTTACCAAAATGGTGTTGAAGCAGTAGCTCCATGGAGCTTTTAAACTTTCATTTTCATCAAAATCTAGCCTTTAATTAATAATAAAATAGTAATTATAAACTTTACTTATATGGCACAATTCATGCATAAAATGCAATATATTATTTATAATACATCAGCAATGGAAAGGAAAATAACAAAGTTGAGTTAAAACAACAGGCTAAGAAAAAATAAAAACAGACATTAGTTCAAAACAGTTCAGGAGAAAGTAATGTTGGAAAATTATGTTGTTTTTTTCTCCTAAAAATAGCAAAATCAGTGGGGTTTTTTTTACCCCGTGGTCGGAGCAAATGCGTCCAAAGCTGGATCCTGAACACGTGCTGAGGTTGAATCCCGCCACAGGGAGGCAGCGTCTCTCCAAGCACATCATGTTGGGACCGCAGGGAGTGCCGTCCTCCACGTAGCCCAGGTCTGAGCCGTCCTCCAACAGAGCATGACCACCTCTGAAAGACGCATCCAAACACGTCAGGTAAAGAGGAAAGGTGGAGTTACAACACCGAGGGAGATTGTAGTCATTTACTCTCTGTTGAATGTAGCAGATGAGCTGCATTGTGCCTGGCTCACCTGCAGTCCAGGTACTTGTTCTGGTGGTAGAGAGTGAAGCTGGTCACCTCACCCTGCAGGTCTCCAAACTTGGGCTTCATTGTCACATTGGCACAGAACAGGAAGCCACATAAAACATCCCTGTAACATATGGATGGAAGAAATCAATACACATCAAACTTTAGTTGTGTTCGCACACCGATCCAGCTTCAGCAAAGGATTTCAGGATTTGACACAGCAAAGAAAGCAAAGGAAAACACAACACTGCAGTCTTCCTGTTTTCAAGTGCCCCCTTCTCACAGATATATAAAGCAATATCTCACCAGCACGCGACAATATGGCTCTGTAAGTTTAAACTAGGCTTCAGCAACGCAGACAAATGAATGAATGCCCAGATAAGCATGGCAGCATTCACAGATGCAACAGCTTTGCTAGTTATCACCACTGAGAAAGCAGCCTATCAGCTTTTTGTTATGCTGTACACTTTATTATTAGTATAATGACAATAAAGTTGCATCGAATTGAATATATATGTTTTGTAGGATTTGTTGAAAATGATAAAATAAGGCCAATCTTTAGACTGAAAACTTGCTTTATTGTTGCTTTATCTGCAAGAGAGCGCGTGTGTGTGTGTATGAGAGAGAAAAGAAAACCAAGTATCAAGCTAAAAGACAGAGACGAGCAAAGAGTTAAAAAACAACAACAACAACAACTATGTACTCAGAAAGGATGGATTTGCAGGTCAAAAGACACAGAAAAATACAGTTATTTAAATGCTGGTGACACAGCAGTTTCAACCCTTACAGCTTTTTACATGATAACCTGGAGATGCAAGTTGAGGCACCACTTCTTGGACAAAAATTGCTGATTGATGATCGAACACACTTCAGGAACACCAGCAAAGTGTAACTCACGGTTTGTTGCACTGCAGCCAGCCTTGGCCTTCAGGACCCGGACCACAGTTTCCTTTCTCCGTCCCCTCAGCGTTCAGCTTCTCGTAACAAAACCTGTCCGCTGAATCTGGGACGGCAAGCAGGACACATTCTTAGATTACAACAAGGAGAATCAGACTAATCAGACTACTCCAGGGCAGTATAAGACATGTCTTGGTGGAAAAGATGGTTGTACATGTGTCCTGTACTTACTGTAGCCCCAGAGTCCCCGGCACTGTCCATCACGAGTTCTGCATCGTCCACCGTAGCATCGGCCCTGGGGGGGTGAAACAGTACACATCGAGTACACCCCAGAGTGACAGACAGATTGGACAAGATGACACAAACCAGCCCTTACCTGACTACTATCACATATGTAGCCATCCAGCTTGTTGACATTATGAGGGCACTGGAGAAGAAGAAACAAACATAATGTTCTGGACACGGTTTGATGTGATCTTACAGTTATTTCCACAGTTACGTACTGAAAGTTTTACCTGGCTGGAGTCCCCAGTGCAGGTTTCTGGGATATCACAGTCGTTCACAGCCTCTCGACACACCACGCCTCTCAGCTCGTACTACGACACAGAATCAAAAGGTAGCAGATGACCCCGCACCAAACAGGCTGACAGGTCTGAAAATTGTAGTGATAACAAACTTGTTCTTGTGACCGCCCGGCTTTAAAACACCAGACGTTCTGGCGTGTCATTCACCGGCTCTAAAATGAGTATTTTCAACAACATATTGGGAGTAAAAATGCCAAATACGGCATTGCAACACACAGATTGAATCATTTTAGAAAGATACATCCAGAGGTGAAAGTTCTAGACGTTCAAATCTCACTTTGTGTGAGCCAACCTCTAACAAAAGTTATTTATTACTTCTGCCAGCCTGATGAGAGAAACTGAAGACACTGGATGTTTGACTCTAAAACTGTTTTTGTCACATATAGAAACAATAATCACAGGTATTATTTCAAGCTCTTTCTTTTCTAATAGCCTATTTTCACACAACACGACAGATGTTTTGACTCGGCACTCTTTCATGGTCGTATCACGTGTCTGTCAGGAATAAAGAAGATCTGATTCTCATATAGTTATGACTCCTTGCAGTGCACTCACCTTGCAGCCACTGCAACAGAGTCCGTTACTGCACATGGCATCATGGGTAAGGGTGCACTTTTTACAGCAGGCTCCTCCGCTACGAGCGCACTCCTGCAGCCACATAAAAATATTCAGCTGAGGTAAAAAAAAACAACTAAAAAAACTCGAGCGTCTGGGGCTCATACGTGGACGTAATGTGGAGATGCTTCCCATCTGCAGCAGCTTAAAGAGCTGGCGTTCATACATGAAGTCCAACTGGCTACTCACCACCTGGGATCCACAATCACACTCTTCCCCTGGCTCCACGAAGCCATTCCCGCACTCGGGAGGGTCCAACAGCTGAGAGAGACAGACAGATTGACGAGAGATGAAAGATGAAAAGTGACAATAATATAGGAGATTTTTTTTTTCTTCTAGAAGTAAAGAGATATGTGAAGATGGGCGTTAATCAAAGGAGGAAAACAAAAAAAATACTGTTTATAATTCTGTAAGTAATCATATCCAGGGGCAGGCCACATGCCCACACAGCCCTCACCTTGTTGGGCTTGTTGAAGAGGCAGCTCCCTCCCCCCTGGATCAAGAACTGGAAGTACTCATCAACACTGCAGCGAGAAAACTTTCTGGGCAGATAGAATCTGCGATCACAAAAAAAATAAAAAATAAAAAAGACACACTCAGCAAGATCAAGACATTACATGACAAATGAAATTAAAAAAAAATTAAAAAAAAAACAGCATTTGCCTCCTGTGCCAGTGAGGGATGCCAGATCCGCTGTGGGTGTCGGTGCCATCACTTTGCAATCTGACAGTAAATGTTACCATCTGTAGAAAGATATTACTCAAATGAATAATTGAAATCTGTATTACTCCATCTGGCGAGGTAGAGCCAAGTCCAAATCACCCATGTAGTAAATACTTTTAATACACCATTCGTAATTCTTACATGGTGGTCGGCACGCTGATGTCTGATGAAATACACTTAAATCATCAAATACAAGCTGCGATTATCACCGGCTCGGCTAATTGAGGACCGAGTGAAAGTCGGAGCGTCTCGCTGTTACAGGTGTTTAATTGTTTAAGTGAGTGAAATGAACAGAGGCAAATTGCCGCTCAGAGGGTTTTTACCCCGTGTCTTCCATGATGCAGCCCACCCAGGCGTCCGGGCACCTGCAGTCTCCTGTGAAGAAGAGCACAGATGAGCGGGGTTGAAGATGACAGACACAGGTAAGGTGGTAAAATAAGGTGGTGATCAGCATTTATAACAGCAGCAACAAATGACAAACTATATTTATCACAAAGACGAAGCAGTACTTAGGTTTGGGCCCTATACTGAGCGTGCTCTGATCTCTCATCCTGACGTTGAATAATGGACCTGACGCTCCCTCAGCATTAATCATAGATCCCATTGTTCAGTGGCAGCCATGCTTTAACCACCATCCCATCCTTCGAGGATGTAGGTGACTAATCACCTAATGGAGAAGTCTAATTACAGAAGAGATCTGCTGGATGGGAATACCAACGCTTCCGCTTTACCACCACCCCACCCCACCCACCACCTCCTCCTCCATCCTACCAACACTGATCACCCATTCCTGCTTTGACAGTTTATTCAGTTCAGTCCGTTGGGTTAGAGATCCCTCTGTTGTACGGCTTTCCTGCTGTTTTACCTGCAGAGTTTCGTACGTTGTTCCACTTCATCCCGATGTTCTGGCCAAGACTCTGGCACAGAGTGACGGCCATCGCACCCACACTCCCGTACTGAAACAAATTCACATGTGTAGATCCACACATAAGTGCTCTACTGTGAGACGGAGACAGAATCGTGAAAAAAAAAAATCCTACAGGTAACTGGGGTTGCACCGACAAGGATGTACATAGAAAGAGGTCGAAAGATCAAATTGGTAATAATCTCACATCTGTGCGATAAATATGAAGATGCCAGCGGATAATTAACTTAACGTGAAGACTAAAAACAAGAGGAAAGAGTTAGCCTGGCTGTGTTACAAAGGCCTCCTACCAGCATCACTTCAGCTTGCAAATTATAACACAATATTTCATGATGACGAAAATGACATAATCACATTTGAACAGGGATTATGTGGAGGATTATTTCTGGGCCAGGACCGGTAAAATGTTCATTACCACAAAACCGACTCAGGCTAGCACCTCTCCGACTCCAGTTACTTATTTACTGAAAGGACGTAAGTGTGATCAATCTTCTCATTTCAGTCTCAGAAAGAAAGTAAAAAAAGCAATATTTTATAAAAATGTTGAAGTATTCCTTTCATGGTTTATGTTGCTATTCTGTAGCCTTTAAAATTTTAAAATTTAAAAAATTTGAAATGTGCGGTTGTCTCAACTGGTATTCATTTTTGGATTAAATCAGCAATCTTACCTTTACTAATCAAAGCTTTGATTTTCATTGTTCAACAATGAGGATATAAAATCAGAATCTGGTTTTAGTGTTTAATCTACATTTAGATAAACCACAATAAAACCTCATTTTTAGTTTGAATGAATCCCTTTTGGTGTAAAAACAAATGTAACTTTTGCAGATTTTCCTCACCTCGTTAATTCCTCCTCCTCTTGTTGGAGAGCAAACCCCTCCCGTGAAGGCCGTCCCACTGCGGCTACTGTGAAATGTTCGCCCTCTGGAAGGCACAGGAGAGTCATAATTTGAAATCAAATCTGAATTAGAACCTTAAAATCAGACAAGACGCAAGATACTCATGTTTTATTGGGTTTGTGGTGCTCTTACGAGAAAAGCTGGACGACATCACTCTGCTCTCTGACGTTGTCCTTCCTGTACTTCATGAAGTTCTGCAGTGTTATCAATGGCTCTTCCACGACTGGCATCATATTTTTAGCGGTCCAGGTCTCCATGGCAACCAGCACGATCCTCGTGTTCAGCTGTTCCTGATAGATCTGGGGACCACAAAATGCCCATCAGCGCGCCGCTTTGTCAGCGTGACACGTGAGCTGTGGAGGACTGAGCGCTATCTGGGATAAATCTGCTCCAAATGTGGAAGTGAGCGCGCGCGCGCGCACACACACACACACACACACACACACACACACACACACACACACACACACACACACACACACAGACAAACAGATAGACAGACACACACACATACTTATTGACAGGTGGTGGTGATGTGATCGCAGAGTTTTGCAGTAGGAGGATTATATCCGTACAAATAAAGCACTTACCGTATCTGCCGTGTTGACCACAGCTTTGGCAAAGTTCTTGGTTTGGCTGGTCGAGCGGCGCAGCTGTACAAACTGTAGAGACACAGAGATGCACAGATGGCTGAAGACACGCATCACGTTTGCTCCGTCACACTACAAACACATTATATCTATATACTTAAAACAGACCCTCACTCATAGAAGGGACACGTTGAAAGGAATGTTTCACTCTATTCACAGTTTCTCAGTTTAACCTGTTCTGTGTGTACGGTATGCATATTTGATTAGATGAGCTGACTACAATGACATGAATCACCAGCCATCCACGCATTCTTCACTTTCTGCTACATCCTTAGGGTGGAGAAACTAAACAGGTACTGAAGCAGCCTCTGATTTAACAGCAAAATCTCATTGAAATTTGTTGTAATGCGCAGCTGAGCAGAAGGAGAAAGTCTGGTTTGTGGGTCTCAGCATTGCTTCTCTATTTACAGATGATGTGGTTCTGTTGGTTTTCCCAGGCCGGGACCTTTAGCGTACAGTGGGGCAGTTTGCAGCCGAGTGTGAAGCAGCAGGAAGGAGAGTCAGCCGTCCAGTGGATTGCTTCCTTCGTGTAAGAGCTCCTTCCCCAAGTGAGGGAGTTTAAGTATCTTGGGGTTTAGTTCATGGGTAAAGGGGAGGATGGAGTAGGAGGTTGACAGGCGGATCGGTGTGGCGTCAGCAGTAAAGCGGGCCTGCGATTGACCGAAAGAATGAGATCGCGGATACGAGCCGCTGAAATGAGTTTTCTCAGCCACTTTAACATCCATACCTGTGACACCGTAGCGGTAAAACCAGTAGTTTGCTTTGCTTTGATGGTAGTGTTAGTTTTCACAAGAGGAAGTTAGACTGTGTGGCCTCTGTTACACTTGTTGCTACAGAAAACTAAAAGCTTTTATTCTTCATCACCAACATTGTAAGAAAATATAATTTGATGAATTTATGATGAGTTCTAATTGTTATTATATGGGGATATTTTTTGCCTCCTTTCAGGCCATGTTATTGCACCTACATTTGTCAGACAAGCCACAACCAAATAACAACAAAGCAAATGCATGCATCTTAAGCTATTTTAGTATATAGTTTGACATGAAAAACCACGGTGGTAGATTTGTGCTCTCTAAATAGTTGCTCTCTGACCAGTACATCTCTAGTTTGTCTGCGTAACTAGTAGCAAAATGTGCATAATATTCTTTCAATACTATTTTATTGCCATTTTATGCTTTTATTGTTTGTAGCAGTGGCGATACAGACAGGAAATGAGGAAAGGGCAGGCGACATGCAACAAAAGCCACACCGGCTGAGAGTCAGACCATGGTCACTGTGGTTGCATCCCATCCTTCAGGCTACCGGGCACCCCTTTAACTCACCATTTCGTTGTCGTTGACCACCATCAACTCAATATATTTGGTCTCCGTCTGGACAGAGGGCTTGCGAACAAATCGCTTGGATCGTCGCAGGCCGCTGGACACCTGCTGCTCCCTCGTTTGGTCCGGCCTGTCGTCATCGCCGTCACCTCCTCTGCTATCCCACTCAATGTCCTCGGTACAGTCTGGGCACACAGAGAAACAGAGCTGCAGGCAGTGAGAGGAATCTTACACGCAAAGTACAGTGCAACCAATTACCATCTCAAGTTTGATCAAAACAATCTCATTTCCAATCTTAAAAGCTGTGATTGTAATTGTCACCCTGCATGAAATGACTAAAATTACATCCAATTGATTCACATGAAGAATTTTTTTTTGTAATTTGTTGAGAATATATAATGTTATTTCTATTTTTGAAGGTAAGAGATAACATTTATTTTTACGTCTTTTTTTTTTTTTTTTATCAATTAGTTTGGGACAAAAAGTGACATTTATTTTGAAATTATTTCAAAATTGCACAGGAGATTTGGTCTTATTGGTCTTAACAAAGACAAGCTACTGTATATTTATATATAAATGTTATAAGATAAAGAAGACTTTGCGTCAAGGGTTTCCTGATGTATCACAAGTATGATATGAATGTGCTTCTGTACCTGTGCAGTGGGGGGAAAGTCTGATATCAGGCATCCTGTGGATTAAATGAGCACCGTCATCCTAAAACAGAAAACATCCAGGTGACATTAGAACCTAAAAACAAAACAAAAAAAAACATCCAGACACAACAGCATCAAACTATCTAAGAAACGTTCTGTTTGTCACTTCAGCTAATGTTCAGCAGCGGTTTACCTGATTGGTCCCGTTGTGAACGAGCTCAATCCCATAAGAGAAGAAGCCATCAGAGAACATGCCACTGATGAAGACGAAGACAGCGAGATGCAGAGGAGAAAGGGACAGAAAAAGAAACATTGCTTATTGTATCAGTGTGGGGTCTTAATTGTACATCACAAAATGCACAGGTAGATAGTATTGGATGTTATGATTAGAGGTCGGGCTCACCACAGGCCGTGGCAGGTGGAGACAGCCGCCCAGGACTCTGGTAAACCTCTTAACCTTCCCTGGTAGTAGCAGTGCTCCCCTCCCTGTGAGCACAACCAACCACTATTTCAGAAAACAACCACTACTGGCACACTCCAGGCTTTACAAGCATGCTTTTCCTACTTCATTAGATATCGTGATAGGTCAGCACTGAGGAAAAAACTCTGCATAATACCACTCTCGTCTCCTTCGCTCCCCACCATCGCGTTCTACGGCACAGTTTGTGACCTACTTGTGCTCTACTCTACTCTCCTCTGCGAGGTGGAGGTACGCCCCCTGCTCAGGGATCTCTTCAATAAACCAGCACTCACGTAGCCCACACAGTTAGATCTGAGAAGTTAACATTGAATAACTGTAGGCTGCAACGGAAAGAAACGAGACGAAAAGAGAAAAAGGAAAATCTGATCTTTTTGTACTTTTGACAATCGCGCTGCTTTACAAGGTCAGATCGTAATAGAGGAGAGGTGAGAGAAGTGGGAAAGACTGGTTCGCCTGGATCTGAATGAGTTCAGCTGGGCGTCTCAGCCTCGCAACTACAGCGCAGGCAAACAACGCCTTTACGCGTTGGCTGTAAATAAAGCGCTTCGACGACGGAGATGGGTCTGGTGACGTGTCGCCCCGAATCCATCACGCCCGTCCAGCAGCAAGGGAGGCCTCCGTCCAGCTGAGCGACAATCTGGTCTGACTACAGGTCGCCACTCCCATCCCTGCAAGCCTTTCTCTCCCTCCTCCCACACTGACTGCCTCTGAACACAGATACAACCCGAGAACGTACTCCTCCCCAAAGGCAAAGCACATCTTGCTTTTGTATTAACTGGCATTTTACTCCTTATTCCCCCCCCTCTCCCCTCCCGCCCTCCTCCTCCTCCTACTCCTCCTCTCGCTCCAGCTCTGCTCTTCCCTCCCTCTCTCGGTCTTCTTTCATTCTCTTCGCTGCCAAGAACTTAATGACACTGCTGAGCTAACTGGTTGCTATGGAGACAGGCTCGCGATTGGTCAGGAGGACTAAAGGAGAGTTTGGAAACGACTGTGGGTGGGGACATGTAGTGCTGGATGGGTGGGTGGGTGGGTGGGGTGTTGGGGGGGGGGCATCAAGTGGAACATTTGTACAGAATTTTATTTATTTATTTATTTATTTATTTAAACGTTAGCCATCCCTCCTGGCTAGCAAAATGCAGCCACATTCCTCCGGTCTGTCCTGATAAGCTCACGTCACATTAGACATCAACGCTTTTATCGGTTTCCCCGCTCGCTTGACGTGGGCTTGTGGTTCCACACTACAGGCATCCGGTTACTCTTTTATTTTTATTTTATTGGCCATCACACACACACACACACACACCACTGACAGGCACGCCTACCTACGTATGAGCAGATCGGTAACACATGCAATCCTAATAGTTACGTGGCAGGTTACTTTTGAAGCAGAGAGCACATTTCCATAAACAGATGAAACAGGTGGATGGAATCAATAAAAACATCAAACAACATAAAATAGCCTTAAGAGATCAAAACAAACAAAAAGTGTGGGTTGTTTTTTTTTGCTTCTAAAATGAAACTTAAATCAAAAAGATCTACATAAAAACATATACATTATGTTGTATAATGGGCTCTAGACCAGTTAAAAATGTAATCTGGCGACAGCACCGGTGTAAAAATATGACTCCTCTCAGTTTCTACAGCCGCTCCGGTCATCTCATTAATAGGCTGATTTCTATGTGCCAAAAATTAAAATTCACTCACTGAAATCATGTCAGCGCACACATCCCCAGCTGACACAGATAATCTTACCACAGACTGCAGGGGTCTCCCGTCCTGGTTAAAGTGCCGCTCCACATATTCTGAAGACAGAAGGTGACTGCAAAGAGAGGAGAGACTCCGTGAATAGCTGTATCCGCCTCATCTCCATCACGCTGTCGTCAGAAAAACAATTCATCTGAGATATTTGCCACCGCTTGTTCTCCCCTTAAATGTATTTCCCCCCCCAAAAAATTACTGAACATATTAACATGTGCTGTTAATGAAATGAGCGGTAGCTCATAAACATTCAACAGTGTGTGCCACATTGATATTCCCCATGTAACATAATAGAGGCGCTAAGTGCATTTGCTTAAGTGCGGGGAAATGCTAATGAGAACAGCTGCAGTAAATTAAGCGCACCTACTAATTCAAGCATGTACAAAAAAAAAAGAAGCAGATCTGATGGTTTTGTAGGGGAATACTGACTGGTTCAGTTCCAGGTCCAGAGTGAATGTGCGTCCAAAGGCTTCTACTTGGAAACAGCTCTGTGCCAAGTGGACGGGCTGGAAATAAATAAAATATAAAAGGAGAGAGACAGATTTGACAGCTGATAAATTTAAATGTAACTAAACAATTGTGGTTAAGTGTGTCATTCTGTCAAAGCCCCAGAGTGATTTTGAGAGAGTGTCATGAATAAGTCAACAGAATCAATAGTGTGTAAAGCTCTAAGAGCATCTCGGCCTGCTGAAATACTGTGATTGATAAAGTCCTTGTTATCGATCAGCATCGGCTGCCAGCATTCAGGCTTTCAGGCCTTCAGGCCTTCAGGCCGGCACGACTGCAGAGAGCGACGGCTTTTTAAGAGCAAGGCTGGAGTTGCGAGATAGGGATGGATGGAGAGGGGGTTGACAGAAGGAAGGGAGGAGGAAGAGGAAGAGGAAACTTTACTGGTATGGTCTACATAGGGCCGCGGTGTGTCAATGTCCCTGATGGACAGCTGCCAGAGCTGGGGAGGTGAGGAGACAGCAGGACCAGGATAGAGGGAGGGAGGGAGAGAGAGAGAGATAGAGATTTACTGTCGACTAAACAGTGTGTCTCTTCAGCAGCTTTTACGGTGCCAGCATGGCTTTAATCTCAGTCTGGCGGAACCAGGCTGCAGTGAATCACCGGGCTTTTACAATAAAACACATCACTCTCCAGGAATTATTTCCCTCCATTGAGTGCAAACAACAGATTTCTTACTACTGTCTTGGAGAGAGAGAAGCATGGTGTCCATCAGTGCTCCGTCTCTGTACACAAACGTCGTTCCACTGCTTTACATTGGTGAAATCTGTAACTCTTCTTCGGGAACATTTTCACCATGCGGTCCACAGAGAGGCAGTTCTGCTGCTTTTGGTGTTTTCTTTCTTAGCAGATGGAGTTCACACAGTTGTAGATGGGTTTTTTTTTTCTCCCTTCAGTGAAGTTTGAGGATTTCTCATCATTGCTGCTTTCAAAGCTGAGGCTGAAGATTCATCATTGATGAAGCAGCTGCACCAAAAGGTCCTTTTAGAAGCATCATCCATTTCCTCCCTGGTAGCCCCAACCTGCTACAGATCTTTTTTTTTTAGCCATTATGGACATTGAAATGTAAATTACTGATTATCTAGTAAAAAAGTAAAGGCAGAAATGTTGTCTGATTTCTTTACAATTAACAACAAACAGCTATATTTATGCATGAATTAATCTCAGTCCTTTTCTTTATGGATTTAGCCTGATTTTTTTTTATCTCAACATACAAATTTGAGGATTAATTAACGAATATAATCACTATTAGATGAAAAACATTTACATATATTAATATCCTGGAAATGTATGTGAACGACTCTCATCTTATGAATTGTGTGTCTGTCGAGTGAAGCTGAGAGGAAGTAGTCACAGTAGGTAAAAGTAAATGAGCGAGTCCATTTGCCAAAATGCTGCTTCATCTATTTTCAACAACATGATGAGATAGAAAAGAAAGAACAAGTTCAGCTCATCCCCTGCTGCTTCTAAATGTATCTGGTCCCTCATTCCAAGCATCTTAAATATTTAAAAAAAACCAAAAAAAAACCCACAGTACGCATCAGACAAGTGAGGCAGCGTCTCGGTGTCATAACCTGTATTTTGTGTGCTGTTTTTTTTTTTTATTGATATATCGTCTTTTCCTGTTTAAGCTTCGATTCCAGAGACGACGACAGACGCAGTCGTCCTCCTAACAGTAACGTGAAGTGAATCATATCAGAGAGAGAAAAGGAGGATGAGAGAGGGGATGGGGAGAGCTCAAGCCTCTTGGACCATGCAGCACTTCTCACACAGGCCCGTTCCATAATTAATGGGGCCACACTTCAACACACCATTGAATAATGAAGAAGTCACGGGGGCCCGGCACGGCCACCGGATGATCAGAAGTGACGACTGAATATTTCAGGAGGTTTTCTGAGCTTTGTCTTGTGGAGATGACGGCCACTAACGAACCCAAAGACTTCAACGTCTCTCTGATGAATTTAAACTGTGCCAAACAATCAGGTGGTTTTGGTTCCTGAACTTGTCGTAATGGCTTCAGTTTCAGGAGGAAAACGGCTGTAAAAAACAAAACAGAAAAACAACGTGCCTGGGTAGCAGCCAGCTGACACCACTTCGAGGACCTTCAAAGGGATATTCAGTGACTAACTGGGTCAAAATCACAAAGGAGTGGAGACTTGCTGCAAGACACCACCTTGCACCGTCATCCCTGTGTAGCAGGAGCCGTATGAGCAGCGGAGAGCCGAGCACTGCACTGTTTTACAGACAGGGGAGGACAGTTGAGGTTCCCCTCGACAGAATCACAGTCTGTCTTGGTGATATCACACCCAGGAACATCCACGCAGACCTGCTGTAAAGGATGCAGGCTCTGCAGCGCTAGATTGGGAATTGCCAAAACGTTATCTGATTTGCACTTTAGGCTTTAAGACTCTCAATTTATATGATTTTGATCCAAGACATTTTCTTTTTTGTAATATGTGAGCAAATAATCTTCTGATTAAAGCCTTCACATACTGTATTGTCCATCTCGGATGGACTTCCTTTTAAATGAAATAAGAGTGAGATGCATATATTCTTCTAATTCTGCCAAATTAAGACGGCTGAGCTGAGAATTCACAGAGCACAGAGGGATCCAGTGCGAAAAACAACAGAATTGAGGATGTGCTGGAGAAAAAAAAGAGGAGTTTATCCTGGGTCACAACTTACCAACGTGTCTCCACTGCTATTCTTCACCCTGGTATCCAAGTAGTCATGAGCCATTTCCTCCTCTGACTTGATTTGCTGCACCAACCGCTTCGGATAAGTGACCTCGGTGGCAGTGTCTCCGCTGTCCAGCCGGCCCTTCGGGACGAACCAGCCCCACATGCCTCCATCCTGCACCGGGCTCCTCTCCGCACCTGCATGGGGCACAACAGGGGAAAATCTCAGCACAGGTTCAACGCTGGCTTAACTTATAGGGAGTCAACTAAACCTGCTTAAATTAGATCTGGGGGTGTTTTATTAAGCAAATGTCAGAAATGTATTCTAAAATGATATATTCTTAACAGATCACACTGTGAGCATTCAGATCAGTGCTTTTTCTCTAAGCTGATGGTTTGGTGGCCTCATTTAACAGACCTGTTAATAATGTTTAATCAGTGAGGCTACTATTCTAAGAAATGGATTTAATTGGATGTAAGTTTGGATACTTATTTGTGACATCTTATTGGCTCTACAGTGTACTGACGCCCATTTAGGGCCTGCATTTCCTATAAATTAAAACCTCTAATCAATAGTCAGGATGCAGATAAACTGCTGCTGATTGATATCAGTGCTTTTCAGTGTTTATTGAATAAAACACCGTTTGAGATTGTGGTGGATACGTTGGATGTTGGCAATAGGGCTGCGGTGGAAATGTGTTGATGCAGCAAATCTACCGGATTGTGCTTTCTCGGGCCAGGTTGGCACCGAGATCCCGCTACAATAAAAAAAAACCACCTACACCGGGGGTAAGAAAAGTGCTGGTCAAAGCAAAAAAAAAAAAAAAAAAAATGTGGATGCAAAGAAAACGAAAAGGGTGCTCCCGCTCTCGGTCCAAACCCCCCTCTCCCGCTTTTCTCTCTCTCTTACCTGACACTGCAAGCCTCTCGCCCACTGCAGCAAAGACCATGAAGCACCACACCGCCAGCATGATCTTCACATATTCCCCCGGATTACAGCATCGAGAGCCGCAAAAATGTCACGAACCCGGCGGACGGAGGGGAGGAAAAAGACCCCAAAAAACGCACCGCAGAAATGATGGCGAAGATCCAAAGTAAATGTGCTAAACATCTGATGATGCGCGTCCTCTCATCTCTCCCTCTCTCTAGCGCCGGCCAACACTGCTACGGAAAATTGTGATTTGCATATCAGAATAATGAAAAAAAAAAATGAATCATAGGCCTGTGACGGAGATGATCGATACAGGCCGAGAGATTGATTAGTGAGGAAATAGTGAGGAACGGGAGAGTGCGCACCGCGGACGCATTGCTCCGCGAGGCTGCGCGGGTGCGTACGGGCGAGCTTGTATGTGTGTATAAGCGGATCTGCGGTATGCGGAAACGAAGGGCTGGGAAAGCGAGGAGTAACGCGTTGGGTCTGCGGTGAGGAGGGCACGTGGGACCGTGGGACCCTCCCTCATCCCGAGCAGCCTCCTCCTCCTCCTCCTCCCGTTGCCATGCAGCTCTGCGCAGTGAGAGGATGCGACAGCCCCGGCCGCCGAAGCGCACGGCCGTGAGGAAAAAAAGCCAATAAAGAGGAATTAGGGATGAGCAGCTCATTAATTTTCTCAAAGTAAGGCTGTGAATGGCGCAGCATCTCGGAAATGGCAAGTGACGTGAAGACTACGGGTCTGCAGAGGATAGAAGGAGTGTCCCGCACGAGGGGAGGCATTACAGCTGAACGCCCTGACAAACACAGCGCAGGCCTTATCGTCATAATGGTCACCACTTTGTTTCTGTGGTAACCGAGAAACACAACCTAGTTTTGACTCGCAATTTGCTGTTACACTTGGCAAACAAGTTCCCTTCTTTTTCTGCTGCGAAATACAAAATAGGCCAAATGCCGTAAAAACGAACTTGAATTAAGAATTCTGTTACGAGATAAAAAAAAAAAAAAAAAAAAAAAAAAAAAAAAAAATAAAGAAACAAGCTGTGTTTGATGTTGGATTGATATCCAAATGTTTCCCTCTTTTTTAAGGATTTACTAGAAAAAAAAATGGAGCAAAAGTAGCAAATACAACACACAGGTTGGCGGCAGCTTGTGCTACTCTCTTTCAGGGAATTGAGAAATGTGGAGTCAGTGTAGTGGTTTAAACTTCTGATAAAGCAGTTTTTAGGCACAACGAACAGCAAGTTACATAAACACATGACTGTACTTATGTGAAATGAAAAACATCTGCCCATATTGACTCAAACAACCAGAAGTGCACTATAAATAACCCAAGAAAGATGTTACAAGCTGGAAAAAAATACTGTAAAACGTGATCAGATTATCTTATAGAGAAACATGACATGGTGCGCGAGTTTAACTGTGTATGTGAAAAGGACACTCACACAATCGATCGTCACCTAATTGGAAACCGTAAATTGAGATCAATCTGATATTGGAACGGGAGACCTGCAGTGCTCTGTGTTGCTGCAGCCTGCCACACATCCCACTAATGGAGGCACACTGTGAACTGACAGCTCACTCTGAATATTTCATCCACCCCACTTTGAGACTCGCACAAGACGGGAGATAGAGACGTTTGGGAAGAGAAGGGGGTTGGACCAGGGCAGCATCAGGGGCCTCAAAAAAAACTCCTCACGTCCCCCTCCTTCTGAAGAGGAAACCCCATGCATGAGGACAGAATCAACCATTTTCCTATTGATTCCCATATTTTAAAATTCAACAGAGACACGGTGTAACTTATATATATTTATATTTTGCATTTTAAACAAATGTAAAAGCCACGTCCTGTGCGTAAATCAGACCAGCAGAGCCTTGTGTGATGTAGAGACACTGCCCTCTGCTGGGCACATGGCTGTATCACACAGTCAGGACAAATCTCAAGCACAGGGAAGTCTTCTCCTGGACAAGTGCACTGACACATCTTTTAGGAACAGATTCCCAATGTTTAGTCTTCAGGTCACTAATGTAACCTTGGAGGAATATTTCCAAGAGTGGTGCATTAGAAAGGGCTGTGAGGATAATCGTATTCTCTGGAAGAGTTTTAGTTTATAGCTCTATCCTACTTCACAGTATCATTGCAGAAAAAAAAAAAGAAAGGCAAATAACAATGATAGGCAGCAACAGTATGGCTTTGAGTTCATGTGTTGATTTGCCCGTGTTTTCCGATTGTTTGCGCACAGCTGGTCCTGACGGGAGGGGAGGGAAGGGGGGGGGGGGGGTCAGGTTAATTAGTTTCAGCTTGGCTTTTTGAGCATCTCAAAGTCTGAGTCACCGCCTGCTGCCAATTAAAAGTTAAGTGCTTTCAAGAGGCTATAAGACGGGCGGACAAAAGCGGCGGCCTCTCCATTACATCTGAGGCGTTCAGATATTGGAGGAAAATGAATAGCGTGAGCGACGGGAAACCGGACGGCGGTCCGCCGCTGCTCCCGCAGCTGTTCAACTGCACCCACGCAGTATGCGCAGCCACTTTCAACAGGCAATGGAAACTTCAGGAGCATGAGACGGTGCACACCGGGACGGTAAGAACAAGATTTAACACCTTTCCACGACTACTTCCGAGATACTGCTCGGTTATAACCAGATATAAAATGTCCTGCTTTAAAAAAAAAAAAGATGAAGATGTGAAACATGTCCACAGAGCCCGTGTCAGTGCACAGTTGCAGGCTGTGGTCGTCGTTTCAGGAGAAAGTCCCACCTGAGCCGTCACACGCTTCAGCACAAAGGGGTGAAGCAGTTCAAGTAGGTGAGAGTCCCGTTAGTGTCCTCCTTCCTCTGCTGCCGCGTTCTCATGGGAACTTGTGATTTGTGCAGATGCAAGTTTGTGAGCTGCACGAAGACTTTCTTCAACGCAGCCAGACTGAAGAGGCACGTGCTCTGCGTCCACGGAGACAAGAACAAGTACTTCAAGGTTTGCCCGGATGCGCACATTTACCCACCAGGTGGCGCCAAAATAACACATTTCAAGCACCACCATCAGCTGCTCTTGATATGGATAAATAACCATTTTTCCAGCCTTTTGTCATTTTCTTTCGTTCCTCTAGTGTATGCAGCCCAACTGCTCCTTGACCTTCAAAAAGCGCAGATTGTTCAAGCTTCATGTACAAGAACACAAAGTCCCTGTGAAATTCAAGTATGTCTTTTTTTTTTACTCTCAGAAAACACGGCACAGATTTTCCTTGACACCGTAGCTTTGTCTTCCGAATTAATGACTTGCTGAGGTCTGTGCAGATGAGTCTAACTGTATTGAAGATTATGCACTTGCCATTTTAATTAATCAGCCCCTGCTGCCTGCAGTACAGGCTTTAGGAGCATGAAAATGAGTAGGTGTGGCCATAGTGACTTAGTTAAATTTATTTTTACCTCCGCCTGTCCCCCGTGGGGTACTTAGGTGTTCGAAGGACGGATGTGCTGCCATGTTCGACTCCCATATTGCCCGCAAAGCCCATGAGAAGAAGCACGCAGGTTGGTCTATTTCCATCTTACTAGGGGTCCTTTCATCTTCCATCCCGGTAAAATTTCTTCATTAAAAGGGAGTCGTGACTGCATTTGCATGTAGCCTTTTTTTGCAACTAACGCAGTCCTTTGAGGACAAGGGATGTACATGTTTTATAGTTCCTCAGAGGGAGCCAAACGGGGTTCTTTACTTCCTGATCTTTGGTCTCTGCAGGTTACCCCTGCCCTCGAGTCAACTGCCAGGTGACGGAAAACACCTGGAGCAATCTTCAGAAGCACATGGCCAAACACCCCGGTAAATATGTTGCGCTGAAATCCACCCCAAATGTATGTTGCTGGATATGTTTGTTTTCTTTGTTAGTCGGTGCTCGGTGGCGAAGGACGGCTGGTTAATCTTTTTTTTTTTTTTTTTTAAATTTTTGTATTCCAGTGATATTCACATGCCAAGAGTGTAAGACGGAGTTCAGGAAAGTAGACTCTCTGCGGAGGCACAAACGGATCCATGCTTCGCGCAGGCCGGTGCTGGTCTGCCCCAGAGACAACTGCCAGGCCTACTTTTCTACAACCTTCAACCTGCAGCATCACATTCGCAAAGTGCACCTTGAGCTCTTCAAATTCAAATGCTCCTTCCCCGACTGCCCACGAGTCTTTGCAATGCGGGTGGGTAACACAGTAAAAATCTGGTTGTCAGGAAGGTTCCAAATGAAAGGTTAAAATGACTCATTCAATGTTAAGAATGACTCAACCATTTCTGAATGTTTAACTATTCATTGTTTAGCTTGTGTTGACTACGTTTACTTTTTTTCCAGGAGAGTATGAATAGACACTTGCTTCGCCATGACCCAAGTACCACCCGTCTGAAGGTAAGTTCTGACATCAGTCCACATGTGGACTAAAGCAGCGCAAACAAATCTGGCCTGGAGATTATTGACACTACTGAAAAAGAGAAGGTAAAAACTGGAGTTTCAATCATCTAACATCCGAGCATATCGAAACGTCTTTTTGTTTGTTTTTCTAATCCAACAGAAGCATCAGCGGCCCAAGAAATCCTGGCAGAAGCGTTTGAATGGACACCATCTGCCCTTTGTGGAGGAGAACCTGCGTCGGCTCTTTACCCTGCGCATGCGAATCGCCAGACGTGCCAAAGTAGAAACCAACCTCGCAGGCCTCTTCAACGAACGCAAGATCCCTCACTACGTCGACCCGGAAGTCAACCTGCGCAGCTTGTTCAGCATCAAACGGCCTCCTACTGTGGACAAGCCTGAAGTCGCGCCAGTGAAAGGTTAAATGAAAATGCATCCACATCTGCTGTGCATTTTCACCATCGGACAATTTTTCTTTAACGTTTAAGGAATTGAAAATATGGGTCTCTTTTGTTGAGGTTTTATAATGTAGCTGATGTAGATTAATATATTCAATTCGTTATTTGAACCCGACTTGACACATTTGATTTTGGATGTCAAGCTTTTGAGCATTTCAAACACTTACTACTTAATTCTCTGAAAATAACAAGTCTTGACTGAAGTGTTTATTTTGTTACATGACATTGTTGACCCAATAAAATGAGTTGCATTTCAAAGCCCAGTGGTACTTCAATTGTGTTGAAGTGCGCCGTTGGAGGTCGCCCATCAGTAGCAGCTGCTCGAGAAGCATCTCGTCTCCAGTACCAAGATCTGCTTGTTCTGTTCAGTCTCATGTATTTGCAATGGACCGAGCATCTCATTGTTGGCACACTCAAACGGCTGTTCTCCTAAAGCCTCGATTGTTGTGCTTGCCTTCGGCCGCGCGTATTGGTTGACATTTGCTGAACATGTTGGCAACCATTAAATGTGAACAACGAGCTGCAGATGAGTGAGAGCTGAGTCACGGTACATGTCACTTTTGGGGGTGGATGAGACGGAAGACGCGTCTCTGCTGTCAGATCTGTACAACGGGGGTTAAGCTTGCAGTTTAAATTCTGGCTTCTAATATTTGGTCTCACAAGGGAATAGTGGTTCATGTCTCATTTCAGAACATTTGGCCACTTGTCTAAAATGCTTTATGCAGTGGTGGAAAGTAAGCAAGTACATTTTATTAAAGTACTGTGGTCAAGTACTATTTTGAAGTACTTGAATAGTTCCATTTGACTTTATACTTCCACTCAACTAAATTTAACAGGCAAATTATGTACTTTCTACTCTACTAAAACTGAGTTTTGGTTAGTTTTCAGATTAACTGCCTTAATGGATTAATATAAATTCGTAATACAACACATTGTTAAAGATGAAATTGGTGTTTTCCAACTTTTTAGTCTTTGACAAAGAAAAGCAATATGTAGCTGTGGACACATTTCAGATGTTTGTAATTGCTCCATCAAAGAGGGATTTTTTTTTTTCCCCCTCCAAACTTCTTGCATTGTTTGATTTCAATAAATATTCAAATGAGCCAATAGCTCACCAAAAAGAGAAAAGTCCAAAAACTGAAAACAGATTCGTGCAATAGTAGTCATCTCGCAACCAAGACTTCGCCTCAGCAAAATTCTGCTTTATGATAAGACATGAAATTAATATGAATGAAACAAAGGCCGAACAGGAGTTCATGCTGGCTTGATTTGTTTGGACTTTAAGCTAGCAGCTTTAGCATTGATAAATGACTAAGTAGCAATGCTAAATGAAAAAAAAAAAAAGGTACAAGTGAAAAAAAGTGTGACATAAATAATCTTTAAAGTAGGTACAATGAGGTTTGAGTGGTTTAAAAAACAAAAAAAAACGATACACACCTCTTGTTCCTCGTCTTCTTCCGGTTCAACGAACACGCAAAGGAGAGGTGGAGGTGTCACAAACGATTTATAGTGGGAATGTAGAAGAATAAATGGGGTTGGGGCTTTGAGTACTCGGGGCCACTTTATTAGGGACAGCTTTACAATTTTCTTTACACGGTCTTTTTCAATTCAATACAGCAGCTTAGTAATGAATTCTGCCCTTGCAAAGACATTATGTAATTTGTAAATTGATTTTTTTTTTTAATTGAGGTCTCACGTTGTTCAGATTTTGTTGACACTGTTGGTTTAGCATTGATGTCCTTGTTGTTGTTGGTCCTGTACTGGGCTGCACTGTAAACACAAGTCATTAAGATTCTGCTTGCGCCTCATGTATGTAAGTGGAAATGGGTTCGATGATTGGAACAATTATATCATCCATCTAAATAGTTTATTTTCTATTGTTTTATTTTTCTTTGTGAATGGACTAGTTGTCTTCGGTTTGCAGAACAAGCAAGTAAAATGATAAATGTGTATGTTATTCTGCGACCATTCAAATTAAGGCAAAAAAAAAAAAAAAAATCTGATACAGGCCATTGGAAGTTAAATCAATTGTTGTAGTGCTCATTTACCCTTTATTCAGAAATAACCCTGCAGCAAGGAAATTTGTAAATAAAATATTTACATTTTAAAAGGTTCCATTTTCATTTCAAGAGATCCATTAAACGCTTCCATTTTTTTGTGTTAAATAATTCCTCTTTCTCTTGCGCCAGTAGAGCAAGACGGAGTCCATTTCAAAGCTTCGACGAAGCTCTATAACAGCCTGTCAGTTTGAGTTTGAATGGTGTCTTCACTGCTGTGTTTCTCTTTTTCTGTGCCGAAGGTTACTCCCTCGGCTGTGCAGCCTCAGGCAACCGTCCTTCCTTCACTACCGACTTCTCTGCCTCTGTAAGTTCCGTACATTAACCTACCCTACAACAGATAGATGACTCGCCTGCTCTGTCAAGCTGAGGGTTGTTCACAGTTACACACAGCAAACATACCATGTCCGTACCACACAAAATCCTCGGTCCTGTGTTTGACGTGTAGCTCATTCCTTTGTAAAAATCTCATTTACAAAGCGCAGAGAAAAGCATTTCATCGAGTGCCTCTTAACATTGTGATGCTGCTTTGGACGTGTGGCGTTGCGTTAAGATTCAACAGATAGGGATTTCTAAAGGCTGGCCTTGTTTCTATGGTGACGCAACACAACTGACAAGGTTTTATTAAATCTTGTTTAAGTGTTGTTTGTCTTGTCAGTGGGTTCTCTTTTCGGAACGAGTAGCACAGAGCAGGTGTTCAGCAGGTGAACTACTCAAGCGATTAGATGTTCCTTGTTGACGGCGGAGTTGGTAATTGTTTTCCACTGCTGCCTTAAAAATCCTTTGAGGAACCATCTGATGTCACATTGGGCTCAGCGCCGGACTGGTACAGCAACACTATCAAACTGAATCCCACACGCTTTTACCACACCCTCTTCATCCCCCTCTGGATCTCTGCAAAGGCCATCCCAATTATCCACAGACCGAGCGTGACCTTTGGTGTAATCTGCTGAGGTGGATTTTTGCATCACGGACCAGCACAAAGTCAAAGTAACAACAATACCATTAGCTCAAGGAAGTCTGGCACACTCATTCTATGTTCATATTTCCAAAATTTTCAATTATTTATTGTTGTTTTTCAATTGTGGTATTAATACTTGCCCTGTAAATGTCTTGATTAACCCATTATATTCAACCTCAACCAATTTACCTTCATTTAAACACTTCATTATACCTTGATCCACACCGAAAACAGTTTCGGGTGTACTTCCCAATCAAATGTCAGATTCAGCGGGCGACTGTTATTTTTTACTGTAATGTACAGCTTATTTATGAAAAAAAAAACTTAATAAACAAGGTTAAAAATTTAAATATTTGCAATTTATCTTAGCAGCTCCACAATGTGATAAAAGGGAAGTAATTTCATTTGGACAGTTAAGATGAGTCTGTAGAGATCCACTTTTCTCTGCTTTGTCCTCTCTCTGTCGTGCAGCCTGAAAAAAAAAATATTTCCATAAATCTTACCACTACACCTTTAATTGAAGGTGGTGTACATTTCTCTGGTGTTCTTTTTGCCCACTCAAGAGCAAAAAAGGCACTCATAAAACATCTGAATCCACTTTATCCTGCTGTGAATCATTTTTTATCCCGGTGACAACAGCTTCTCGATGAGAGGCAGAAGTGACTGAGTGGCTTGACAGGCAACAAAATGACTCAGCTAATAGTGAAAAACAGCCTTTTCTGTACTGAAATAACAAATAGTAATAGGAGTGCTCTCTTTCTGCAACACATTTATAGATCTGCCAGGAGACAGTTTAGAGGTTTGATGTCTTGCAGTGGTCGAATTATACCTGTTAAAAAAATGATATAGATTTGTCTGACACTTGAGTGCAAAGTTAGAATAACTACAATCAACCTGTACAGCAAAAATAGCACGTAATAACAACCCAAATAGCAACTAAGTCTATCCAGGGTATGTTTGGTTACTCTAATGGCAGGAAAGCATGATTTATTATAGTAGCATAATAAGTACCACTTATATAGATCATTTGCGTGCTACAACTCTGGTTATTTCTGCCCCTGTTTTTCACCCATTTATCATTAAGTCCTTGGACTTCATTCAACACCAGGGACATTTTTAATTTGAGTAGTAACCCACATTTCTCTTTTCCAGGATCATTCACAGAACACACAGGATAAAAATCAAGAGCTCACAGAAGTAGAAAAACCAATTTCAGAAAACCACAAAACAAGGAGATAAATTGAAGTAGGTTAACCATACAGTCGTCATGCCCTGATTTAGCCTGCTTCCTCCAGAATAGATGACCCAAAACCTTGTCTCTCCTCCCCTTTCTCCCTTTTCCCATGGCCCTGTTTGAAGAGAACTGTAACACAACTACAGTACACGTGCCTGCTAAACTCACAGGAGTAACAACACAACAATGAAATGGGGAACCTTTTTCACAGGTGTAAATATGCTCAGCTCTCTTGACTGCCTCAGAGCACACAGCGCTGCAAGTCTTTAGCAATTTATGAAATGTGAGGATGTTTGAACAACTGTTGTACCAATAAACAAACAGAACTGGAATTCCCACCTCTTGGTTGTGTGTTCACCAGGGAAGTTGCCGTTTACATCCATGTCTCTCCAGACTCATGTAATATATGTGGCAGAAATTTCCCCAGATTTTTCCCAGGCTTAGTCAGTACAATTTCCCGGGTGAGGCAGTTTTGAATGAGGCGAGGGATTACAAGTTTTTACAATTTATTATGGGGACATGATTGTGTGTACCAAAATGCCCTGAAAATCCATATAATAGATCTTATGGCATTTCACTCAAAAGAAAAGTCAGGGGATCCCCAAACTCATTGGGATTCCTTCTATTTGGATCATGAATCCATCTGGCAGATGTTTTTTTCACAGATTAGACATTTGACCTGCTGGTGGTACTAAAGGAAAAGTCAAGAGATCACCAAAGTCAGTAGGATTCATCCCTTGGGCACCATTTATGTCTGTACAACATTTCCTTCCAATCTCTCCAACAGTTGCTCTAATATCTCAGCCGGGATCAAAGTGGTGGACTGATGCCATCCCCAGAAAAAACTAAAATAGATTGATTCTAGTGCTGACATTTTAGCATTCAATTTCTGAAGCTTTACTTACACAGAAATGAGACACCTGAGGTGCACATTTATTTGAACAGTGAAATGAATCCTGGCGATGACGCCTGCAGAAACGATCGATATTCCGGCGGGCAAAGGCGAAAAAGAAGAGGGAGAAACACGGAGGATAAACACGCCGCTCATTCAAAGCTAGCGACAGTAAAACGATAACTTTGTTTTCCTGCTTCAATATTCATCTCCCGGATTACAGGTAAATTTAAGAAATGCAAGTGCCTATAACTGAGATGAAACTGGGCAGGTGTCAAACCCTTACAGTATATTGTTAACCGACATATTACTATAACAGATAAATTAGTTACGTGCACTCTTTTCTTTCAGTTTAGTCGTATCAAGGTTTGGTTACAGAAGTGCAAAAAGTTTGCATCTAAAAGACCAAAGGAGACCTGAGGTATTTTACTGACGGGTCCGTATCCATAAAATGCAAGAACAACTTACTACAACAGTATCCGATCTTGCCAATGCCCTTGGCTAAAGATGCTGGTTTAAACGGTTTAATTGGCCTTTAACCCGCTTCACTATAAGAATTAGTTACAGAAGAAAAACCATTAGAGAAATAAAAAAAATTAAAAAAAAGTGTATCTCCATATGCTGGCAAAATTTGTCTACACAAATGTCTGTAGTTCACAGATTGGTCATCCAAGCAGGAGGTCCCCGTTCCTAGGAAACTAGAGCAGGCACAGCAGTGACCGGGCTGCTGAGAGTCATCCAAAAAGGCATACATTCATAATGTTTGTTCACAGACTTTGTGACATTGTATTGGAAGCTTTTCGCTCGTCTGGATCACTGCATAATTGACCATTTTAACGTGCGCATTAGGCCCGCTGCCACGACAGAGAGCTCCTGTTTTTCCTCTCATCCTCTTATTGCAAATGCCCCTCAGTGACTTGCCGTCAGCACTGGGCTGTTTGTCATCTTTTTTTCGAATGTTAAATCCTCACATCATACATCAAAGCCGTCCTCTATTTTCCCTGTGTGGCCACTCTTTGTCTGCGGTTGAGGTAATTTTCAAGGCAAAATATTCGCTTGCAAATTTTCCGACGCGCTCTTTTGTCTGTTTCTGTGATTTGTAATCTTCGCATTTTCACTTCCTGTCCTCATGAAAAATTGTGCATGAGCATGAATTCATGAAGAGGGTATAATAAGGTAAGCGTATTTCTCTGTTTCATACAGAGGCAGTGACATTCTTTATTTATCTTTTCCCATAACAAATTGCTCTGTGACTCGGTACAGTGCATATAATGTGCTGTAGTGTGCTGTGAATAGCTCCGCAGCACCAGATTAAAGTGACACTGAATTGCAGTAAGTTAATATCCACATGGATTGATGGTGTAGAGTAAAAAAACCCACACTATTCCTTCACTGTGACAAAGATTTGCATAATACAGTCATGAATGCAAAAAGACTATCTCAAACTGACATGATTTATCTTGGCAGACTATCAGAGTCAGTTTGATCAGATTGGCTGGGATTTTCATAGCCAATGATCTGTGATACCTGAGATGAGACACTTACACTTCCTTTTTCTTGATATTCCCATCACTGCATCCGGCGTTGCCCTTATTTCCTCATATTTGCTGTGTTTGCCGCTTCATCAATCAAAGCCAAACTTCCGATAAGTGCCTCGCGCTCCAGTCGAGCTCCACCAGTAATTAAAAAAGTGCCACAATTGATCAAATCAGGGAATGTGATAGTTACCTTGTTTTACAACTTCTCCAAATGATAAAACTGCCAATTAATGAAAACCTGATGACATCGACTTTGACATGCTCCACATCTCTACTCTGGTTTTATTCCTTTTTCACTGGCTGAAGTGTGTGTGTGTGTGTGTGTGTGTGTGTGTGTGTGTGTGTGTGTGTGTGTGTGTGTGTGTGTGCGTGTGTGTGTGCGTGTGTGTGTGTGTGTGTCTCCTGGATCTTTGTCGCGACACGCGAAGAGACACTGATTGATTTTAACCTGCTGTTTAATAATTACAAAGGAAAATGTGCTCAGAGCAGCGGGTGGGCCGGTGCTCAATTAACAGCCGTGTAATTCTGAATGATTAGTTTACATGAGCTCAACAACATCAGAAGAGAAAAAGGTTACGCTGACGTGAAGCAGCAGTCTGAGCGCGTACTGTTTTATACGCGTTATGCATTAAAGAAACTATTGATCCTTTTTGGGGAAACTTGGGTCATCGTAGTAGTAAAAATAATTAATCAGGGGTCAAATGAAACGGAGGGTAAGCACAGAACATGAATGCAGAAACAGTAGTCGAATACAAGACCTGTGCTCATCATGTTAAATTTCTTTTGTGAGAAATAATTGAGCTCAGATTTTAATATTATAGAGAAGTGGTCAAATATTTCAAACCAAGTATCATCTGACGTATCGGTAAATGTCAAGTATAACCTCACAAGCTCCACAATTTAAAAGAGAAGTTTTAAAACTGTGAAATACACGTATTTGTTATGATAAGATCGATTACACACAAACAGTGAAGAGATAGTATTCACAGGCGGCCAGCCTGGTTCGGTCCAGTGGTAACAAAATCTGCCTGCGGGCACCTCTGAAGCTCCTTAATTGTCACAAGATCTCATTTGGTCTTAATGTGGTTTTCACATGGCTGGCTTCATGACCTTCGGAAAGAGCCAAGCTCGTTGTTTACCCCATTTCTTAGTCTTTATGCTGAAGATATAGAGACAGTACTGTACATGAGAGTGGTATCAGAAACCAATGGTAATATTGTTGTACTTCCAGAAGCTTATTTCCACCCCACTATAAACGGACTTATAGCCTATTGAAGTGCAAAGCATGGAGATTAATCGGTTAATATTTATTGAATATATGATATTTATTTGATGTTTCCGATGGTCGTTCGGCTTTAATGCAAATGCGGGCAGTTTATGTGTGTGTGTGTGTGTGTGTGTGTGTGTGTGTGTGTGTGTGTGTGTGTGTGTGTGTGAGAGAGACTACAGAAAGTCTGAGATTCAAGCTCTTAGAAACCGAGTCGTGCTTCTTCTTCTTCACGAGGCGCTCAGTTTCATTTCATCTATCCGTTGACTGAAGTAAAGGTCATCTGTGTAGAGAGAAAGATGACGTGAGTTGTTCACTGTATCAGCCCTGTGTGTGTGTGTGTGTGTGTGTGTGTGTGTGTGTGTGTGTGTGTGTGCGTGCGCGCGCGCTGCAGCAGTTCCACCTTACAGGCCGATGCTTCACCACGAGCGAAGACTCTGGCTGCAAACTCTCAGAGAGAGAGAAGAGCAACAAGAAAGTGCGATAGGGCCTCAGCAGTGGCGGGTGAAGCTCATGTTTCATTAATGTCGCTTGATGCAATGTGTATGTGTGCGTGCAGGGGGGAGAGCGGGAGGTGTGTGTGTGTGGGGGGGGGGGCTGCGGCGTCACAGTCGCCTTTAATTAGAGGAAGAGTGTGTAAAATAAATGTAGGGCAATCACAGGAGCGCGGCGTCCATATTAGTCTACCTTTAATCAGCGCTGATCATGGGCAGAGCGCGCTGGGCGAGAAGAGCCGAGCTAATGGCAGGAGACACCGAAGAAGACTGATGAGTCAGCCGCCTGTTTGAAGCATCAGTCATCGTTACAGACTGAACGCTGAATCACAGTCAGACCAACGTCCCCTGGTATTATTCACCGCAGAGGGACAGTGGAGCCTTCAGCCCTCCTGCCCGTCTCCCCCCTCCCATCCTCCCGTCAGTCACTTCCAATCATTATATCAGTAATAACCTCCGACTCCTTTTTTTGGTGGTAGAGGTGACCGACCTCCTGTCTGTGCGTCCGACCAGCCGGCCTGTCAGAGCTGTAAATTTTGCTTTTGATGACTACAGGCTTTACTCTGCAGCTAAGAAACAATCACAGCCAGCGTACTCGGTGTTTACTGAAGCCTTGTTCCAAGAATTGGAAATCAGGTTTTTAGGAAAAGGGTCATTTAACTCACCTGTTGAGTAATAAAGACGCCGAAATCATGCATGCTGTGGTTCGATTATTGTTGAAAGTAACAACCAGCATACGTGAATGTATGACGACATCGCATGACATTTTTGTGGCTTGCATTTTCCAAAGCAAGATGTCTTGTTTTTCACCAGAGCAATTTTTTGTTTAAACAGTTTTGGAAAATATGCTATTGTTTACTGGAACATGCAAATGACCATCTGTTCATCTCTGTCTGCGTACAATCACTCAGCTTCTGAGCAGCTGGTAATTGTTATTTTGTCCAAATTCTTTCATAGTCTTGTCAGATTGTATGCATTTTTTTTTATAAAATACAACTTGAAAAGACATAACTGAATGTAGCACTCAGTTATTCTTAATATTCTTAATATTCTTAGTCTTATTATTGGTGTACAATTGATTTATATTGGGGCTAGGATCCCCAGGAAACAAATAATAAAAAATATCCTTGACTCCAGTTCAGTGTCCGGGCGTTTTGTCAGATGTTTGTGCAGAATAAAGTAACAGATCAGGAATGTGCTATTAACCTTTAGCTTGAAGCTTCTCAATTTGAGATTTAATCCTCTAAAATCTTCAAATTTCATAGATAGTTACCCAGCCTGACTCCACCCAACTGTTGCTCACAGCTTCAGGGTTCACCGGGATTACGGTTTGGAAAGTGCGATGACGTTAAAGCGAAGTGTTTGTTTCTAAAGGTAGTTCCAGCAGTGGCGCCGGTGGTTTCGGTGCGCAGCACACGTCGTCGGGTAGTCGATGCTGATTGGCTGAAGGCTGCTCCGATAGTCAACATTAACCCGAGGTCCATACGCCGATTAGGATCCAACAACTGGAAGCAATCCCCATCGGAGCGTGGACAGACCCACGTGTTCCAACACCAGGCGAATAGTCACCAGCAATCTCCTGGACACATGACTGGTGATGTTTATGTTCCTCTTCCCTCCTTAAAGCAAAAATGACCCCAAAACTTAGTTTATCCCCCTGGTGGCTCCGTGACGCTTTGTTTCGCATCACTACTTAATCCCCGATTTATAAACGGCACGTAGCTGCATAGACGGAAGCAACATATCTACCGCAAGCTTTGTTTTGGAGCTGTGTGAGAGATAAGCGGATGGTCATAGAAGTTGAGCCGGCTTTGATTTGAGCCGTGCACCCGGTGCACCTCAGCCTCCAGTTCGTCATCTTGTATGTCACGGATTTTTTTTTGGTTTTATTAATCGAGACGGCTCGGTGTTTGCCTCGTCTCCCCTTTATGACATTTTGCCCTTTTCTTCCGTTACAGGCCATACAGGGAGAGGAAGCAGGAATGGAAATAAAATAGAGGGGACGGAAAACAAGAGTGAGGTGATGAACGTCAACCCTCCGCCTGAGCATTCTTCCAACCGTGTAGCAGCTTTGTAAATTGCGTTTTTGTGTCTGTATCTCCCTGCCCTGCCTATACTGTATGTTTATTTGCGTACGTAGCTTGATGCCAGAGACAGATTATTTGCGCTGCATTCGCTCCTGTGTGTGGGAAGTAGAAAGAGTAATGATGTGTTGTACTCGCAGCTGAAGAAATAATTCTTTTATGCTTCTGTCTGCCAGTATCAGTGACAGGCCCGTGTGTGTGTGTGTGTGTGTTTTAGCAACCTGTGATTACCTGCTATTCTTGGAACGACTATTCATTTAATCAGCTCTATTTTTGCAACCGAATTCCCCCAACAGACGCTTTTGTCATTATTTGCTTTGCTTCGATAATCGCTCGCTTCCTCCCTCCAGAATCCGAAAGTGTGATAATTGCATACTTATAAAAAGAAACACCAAACGGAGGAGAGCCTCGGCGTGCGGGGATATACGAATGTGTGCGCATTGGTGGGTTTGAGGTGGAGGGCTGAGAGGTGTAGATTGAAATCTGTTTTGCTCAGGGTTTGAAAAAGATATGGTGAACATAGTGTGACTTTTCACATGCGAAACCACATCTCACTTTCATTTTATTGGAGTTTCATTTATAATTTTTTTAATTTTTTTTTTATCAAAGACAGTCACTTGTTACAGATTGAAAGGGTTTTTGTGATCCTAATGTCGAGTTTGGAAAAAAAAGAAATGTATTTGTTTTGGGGCTTTATGATGAGGAATACAGACATCAAAGATTAGACTTTGTTGCTGGATATACTTTCATCTTAAATATAAGCTATTATTTTTGTGCAGTGGTTACGTTTCACAGCATTTTGTGAGTCTTATAGTTACACTATTGAACACTGGGTCTGGTCTGCCATAGTGTCGACAATATGTGAGTATTTTGACACATATAATTGGTGAGAACTGTATTACACTCAGGCTTTGCAAAGAAACAACACTTTACATCTTCACACATTAAATTGAAGTTGGACATTTTGGGAAACAGCCTTATTTTTCTTTTCTACACCATAAGAGGAGAAGACTGACCCGATGTCTTGGCTTTGTGCAGGTTAATCTACTAGATTACATGCAAATTAGACATATTTTGTTGCAGTTGAAAAGACCCAGGTTTGATGTGTCCTTCTGTTTTCAGTCTTAAGATAACGAGCTGCTTACAGTATCATCAGAAGATGGGAAACTGGTGTCAATCTCCTCATCTAAATCTTAATGAATAATACCTTTATTCTGAAAAGATTGAAGTTTCTCCAGTAACTTTAATTCTAAGAAATATCCATAATATAGTGTTGTACTCCAATGAAGCACAATTTAATGGCTATATGCACAATGGCAATACAGATCTAATTTGATGTCATTACAATTGTTTATAATAGTATTTTGTTAGATGGCATTTCCTATATTATCCACTAAGAACACGTGAGTGTATAAATAGCGTATACATTTCAACATCAGAGAATGTATGTGTGGACATCCCTTTACCTCCACAGCTCAGGCTTGTCTGCGCAGCCACTATGTCATAAGATCATCAACCGTGTGTTTGTGCTGGAAAACCAAAGCAGAGGCTGAATTTAAAAGAGAGACTCTGCGAAGAAGTCTTTCGCTCTACCTGCACGTCAACAATTTATCCTTAAAACAATGTAAAGACGATCAAATGTGCAACGGGGACACGGAGATGAAATGACCCCGAGTTTGGGAATACGTCTTCAATAAACTGTGCATGTGCGGCACGTGTACACAGCTGGACGTGTACGCGTCCCGGCCATTTCGGCTCTCAGTCGGGCCAATTTGCAACAATTCTGGGAAATTAGATGTAATCCTTTTGTTTAGAAGCACACGGATGAGAGATAAAAGATGAGGAACACAATGTTCGGTACAGCAGCTGATGTCTCTTCTGTCCTCCTCTCTCTCCGCTCTCTTTTCAGTCTGTCACTGTTGATGTTACTGCTCTCTGTTCACCCGAAGCCCCGACACAAAGCACACAGGCTGTTAGTCCTGACACTTGCTCGGAGGCACCTCGAAAGGTCACGAGACGTAATAATAACAGCGGGAGACGGTCCAAATAATGATAGTGGACATTTATTATACAGGAGCACAAGCGACCCCCTGCAGGGTCTGTGCAGGGTCAGCCAGATATGAAGCACGGGCCAGGTTTCAGAAATAATCACATTTACACCTGGCTTTAATTATTCCCCTCCTGTTGCTTTACGACCTTAGAAAGTCAACAGCATGGCCAAGCTGAGCCTGGTCAGTCCAATAAAATGCCTTATTAGTAGGCAATTTCCCTTTCAGAAGATTCCCCACATACTCTGAATTGGCCTCAGAATTATTTTTCGATAATTCAGTCAGGTGAGGTGTGGGCAGATAGAGGCTCCTCACATAACAAAAAAGCTGGAGGTGCATTCAAAAAAATGGAAAGGAAATAGATAGCCATTCTTTCGTTTGCTTTCCCCTTCTTTAACTGGAGAGTCAGACTGATGCAAGAAAGCGAGACGCTGGCACGAAGAGAAAGTGTCAGAAAATGATGGGCGAGAGGTGCAGAAAGAGAGACGAGAGCCAGAAGATTGAGTGAAAGACAGCGGAGAGTGAGGGTCTTTGTCTGTAATGGGAGGGTAAGAAAGGAGGCAGGGAATGATGGAAAGAGGCAGATCCAGACAGGAAAAAAAAGAAAGACATGTGAGGATTAGAAGGGAGATGGGACTGTTCAACAACTCTCTCCCACACTGGCAAAGTTTCATCAGCCTCAGAGGACTTGCAGTGCTCTGAGTCACAGATGGGCATCGCTGTCAAGTGCTAATAGAGGTACGTAGCAGCCGGTAACAACTCACCCGGCCCAAGATCTCCCTCCGTCAAAACACCAGCGATTGTTTCCGTAACCTTTGTGTCAAGCGAATTCAAATTTACACCCAGAAGTCAAACAATACGCACCAAGTAGAGTTCAGCCAAAAGTAATTTATCCACTGTAATGTCAAAAGAGTTAGCAAGTACAACTCCATGGCAGAATGTGTGAACACGCAGTCGCACGTCAAGAGCCAAAAAAAAACAAAAAAAAAACTATCACTCAATTCAACAAAGTGTTCTGAAAGATATTTGATTGTCCAAAAAAAAACAAAAAAAAAACTATCACTCAATTCAACAAAGTGTTCTGAAAGATATTTGATTGTTCTGAATCCAAAAGAAATTTTGCAGGAGTTATATGATTATTATTGACTTACCATGGTAACAATTATGCAAACCACAACCCCCCCCCCCCCCCTCCTCCTCACCCCTCACCCCCCTGCTAAACTCACTTTCAAATAGATTAGAGAGGGTGATATACAAGCGGTTAACAATTAGCTGCCACCTTTAACTACATAAAGCAGCAGTAGCAGGTAAAAATGATTAACATGTGTTCAGACAGAATCCAAAGGGAATTCTTTTGGATTTCAAGCTTTAGGGAAGTTTTATGGCAGTTGAAATTTTTGGAGCTGTCGTGGGAAACTTTTCACAGGCTATATCTTGGTTTACGAATCAGCTGCATAAATATAGAGAAAAGGGGGGAGAAAAAAAAGAGAGAAACTGAAGGGAAATACTGTACTGGAGGTGAGTACAGTAAACGAGCCAGCTTGCGGTTGGCTGTCTGGAGTGCAAACAGACAGACTGCAAAAACGGTTCTGCATTTAAATTTGCGCGAATAATATACTGCCAATATGTTGGTACAATTTGGTACAAACAAAAGTGCATTTAAGCAATATTCCGTCTTACTAAGCGCAACTTGTCCAAATGTTCTTTGAAAATGTCATTTATTTGTACAGTAGTGACAGGATAGAGCTAAAAAAAAATTTAAAATTTTTTTTTAAAAGACAATAAGGTTGATTGAGACGCTTGTTTGAGCATTCAGGCTGTGGGATGCACCTCTGTCATCGTCAGCTAGCAGCTTTCAGGTGCACACAAGGCTTTCAAAAACAGCTCATTTCAGGTGTAAAAATAAACTCATTTGGCAACTCGTTTGGCTTCAGGCTCCCCGGCTTGTGCTGCATTCACAACGTGTGGGAAGGGAAGGTAATGACGGGGAATATTCCCGTGTTTAGAACTGGCAGGCTCTAATGTTAACTCAGAGTGGTCGCACTCGGTCTTGTTGTCCCGCTGCTTCTCACTTATTGCTGGAAATTGCAGCTGTTTTGATGAAATAACAAAATAGAAACACATAATTGTTCTCCACATTTTTTTTAATTTTTTTTTTGAAAGAATCTTATCAGGGAAACTGTTAGAAACAACAACCAAAAAAAAATGACTGTACAGGAGTGTAGAGGTTTCGTGAGGCTTAAAATGCAGTGTTGGCTAATTTGATATCTATTACATTTCTGTGTTTGCCTTTAAAGCTGGTGTAGGTTTTATTTTTTTCTGTTTTTGTGTGCATTAGGGGGCAAAAATTGCAATATAACCTGTCAACATATTGTATTTCAAGTGGTCTGAGAAAACACGATACACTTCTGCAGTTCCTCTTTGTTTAGACTTTGGAAAATCGAACCTGTGACGAAGACTTCATTTCAGAGAGAGGATGCTCCTACGTGCTGTTCGCAATGACAGTACTCACTCAGTATTCAGATAGAACAGAAGATGGTCAGCCCCATATTTCTATACTTTGTAAACTGGACAACTTTTCCTGCGGAGGAACATGGTCGGCAACTTTAAACTAATCCAGTAATTATTATATCAACCAATACAAGGTTCGCCTACACAATTAGCAGTCTGGTGGTTTGCGTCGGCAGCGTGGCCTGAATTTCTGTTTCAGTAACACCGTGACTACTCTAACTTGCCACGTTGACACATTTCACCGCTGAGTGAACAATGCCAACGTTTTCATTTTTGGGGATAATTAACACCAAATCAGTCAAATCAATCTTCATTGATTTAATTGATTTGTCTGTTTGCTCCTGCGGCTGCCTGTGATTCAGTAAACAGATTCACCACGCTCCCTCCAGCGGTGCCATTGTGTGCTATTTATATTGCGGCTGTTTGGGGCCATCGTTTTGGCATTCCTCTGCGCACAGCGGTGTGTGTGCGTGTTTGTGGCAGGAGAATGGTGCATTATGCACGGACGTCAATAAAACGTGCCGTTAAAGTGGCCTCATTTAGGAGCCCCGTGCTCTCTTTGGCCGAAATAGACCTCTGAATATGAATACAAAAACACCAGACGCTCCACGGCTTCTGTCAAACACGATCAACAGCTCTCACACGTGCGGGAGTCTCTTTACAGACTGCGTAGACTGCAATAGGCAGACGATTTTTGTTTTTGTTTTGTAAAGATATTTTATTGAGGTATGTGGCCAACCAATGACTCTGGACTCAGGACACATCCAAACACATACTTTACATGTTGAAGTTCAAAAGTTTGAACATGTGATGCTACAGAAAAACGAGGCACGGTGCACGATAACAAGGTGTTTACATGGGTTGTATCCAGTTATGATCTGACGCCACATTTCTCCGGGACCGTCGTGCTGTTTACGCTGCTGTCTCTCGGACAAACAAAGACAAACCATCGAGCCCATCGACTGAGGAGCTCCATGAAAAAGTGAAGTTGCTGTTAAAGGAGTGTTGACTACAACAGAAATGACTATGAAGAAGATACCTCAACAGAATCACAACTTATCCAGATGACACAAAATAAAGTGCTATTCCTGTTATCACAAGAAGGGAAGCTTATTTGTCACGGCCTCTACAGGCATTCACATATGAAACGTAGACTAAGAAGGATCATATTAGCCAGTTCGTTGTGCTCTAAAAAAAGACAAATGAGCGAAATAATTTAATAATTCATCACTCTAATGATGCGTTCTGAACTTTAGTTCTACATTTTCTTCATGTTCCTGATCTTCCACAAGAAAAAAATGTGTGCTTCTTCCTCTCTGAAACAAGGAAATGCATAACGTTTATTAAATAAGTAATGAATAAACGAATCAGTAGAAGTCTAAATTGTCAGACAAGAAAAAAAAAAAAAAAAAAAGTCTTAATTTTAAGTCAGAGCTGACCAGTCACATTAATGACAGGAGAGGCCCAAACGGGGAGTGGAAGATGGAGACGACAGGCTGACATTTGATCAATGATGACTCGTGCACCCACGGGTGCAGCACTACCTGCAATGCATGCTGACTCATAACGCTCCGCCGCCTCCTCCTGTTTCCCCGCGTCCTCGAGGCTGTCAGTGTAACTCAGACTCCTTGTCATGGTCAGAAAGATCCCCGTTGTGTTGTTGTTTTTCAGGCGGACTGGTTGCAGTTTGTCTCTCGCTGTTTGAGCTCCACTGAACTCCAACTCCACTTCAAATGCCTTGCAAACACCCGTTGCGGCTCTTTAGAAGGTCTCTGCCGAAACCAAACCCCTTCTACGGCCCGCCGAGCTCCTCCATGTAAAAAGAGATCATATTCTTGCCGCTTTGAAACGTCTATTCTTGGAAGATGTTTTTTTTTTTTCTTGCTCGGTGCTCACGACACACCTCCCAAACGACCATTTTTTTTCCCCCCCCAGAGGCACTCCCAAGTTTCATCCCTCCTACCTTTGATTTCTTCTACCTCATTTGTGCCTTCAACAATAACGCGACAAAATATAGACCCCAGACAATCACCGCTGCATCTCAGTAGTCAACAGACACATTACACCAAAATGTATTCAACTAGAATATGCTAAACACAAAAATGAAAAGAAGTTTTTTTTCTCCAGTGATCCCTGCGAGTTCAAGTTCTTGTTTTGTCGAAAAGTGTTGAAACATTAGTTGAGTCTTTATTAGAAACGTGGGGTTCGTCAGGTCATTTCATGCCCGAAATTAAAAGATGCTAAAACATTTTTGCAGAATGCTTCAATTATTTTGAATTGGGAAAAAAAAAAAAAAAGTCAGGGAAAAACGGGATTTGAGTTTCCTGTGAAAAAGATCCTCAGAGCCTCAAATTTTCCTTTTGAAAATCTTCTCCTTTCTGCACTCTCAAATCGGGGAGTGCAGTTATAACTCAGCCCGACGCTCGCTGAGTATTTTCAGATCGTGCGTACTCCTTTCATCCGATTCTGCCGTGCGTCTGAATGGCAGTAGCTCTCCACGGCTGGCAGTGGTTGTTTCTTGGCAAATGCCTCTTGTTTTGTAGAAGTCTACTTGAAGCTCATATCAGTCCCCAGGGCGAAGACCCTGAAATGCGCGAGATAGGGATGAGACACACAGAGTGGGTAGAAACAAGAAAAGGACACTGACAGAAGCATCATGCTGCATGACAGGATTCAGCCTCCTCCCACGTTGCTAGACGTCTCTTTTGATGAAGAAAAACTAAATCTGAGCTGCCATCCAGCACACGTTTTAAAGCATTTTGGACTTGTGCACGCTTTGTCTAATTAAACATTGATTTATTGAGTTTGAAACCTTACAGCGACACTTGACTGTTGAGACACAGTTCCCCTTCTAACAGCAGGATTACTGCATAACTGTGCACTCGATTAAAAGGCGCACGGTCAACCACTTCAACAGGAAACCGGTTGTTTATAGATGGCTGTGGTTCCAGATCTCTGCAGAAGTGTTTATTTTCGGTTTTGGTTGACAGGACTTTAGTTTTTGCCGGGGGCAGATGGTGGGGGGGGGGGGGGGGGGGGGGGGTCGGGGTCGGGGGGGTGGGTGGTGGGGTTGTTGTTGGGTGGTGGTGCTAGTTTGATGATGGCTGCGTCCCTGGGAGAAGTAGAAACCGGAAGGATGGCGGTTCAGATCTCCTCCAAGGAGTCGGCCGGGACTAGTCCTTTCTTTTTCCCACTGCTCAGCTTCACGAACACATCGCCGTCTTCTCGCTTCCCCACGCAGATCTTAAAGAAAGAGACGGAATATAAGTTGCCCTGTTTTCAGACCTTTGCTAGAGAGAAACCTATAAACTACAGTGTTAGTGCTCAGTGTCTTCTTGCAGCAGGAAACGCAAGCTTTGGGTGTGTGTAAAATGATTTAAAGTGACACTGCCCTTTTCCAAACATTGGTGTGTTTTCTTGCTGAACGTCTGTAAATGCTAAGCCTTGTTTACAGCAACACACGCATTGTTTCTGTGCCAATCCTTTGATCATCCTCTGACCAGGATGTACCCCGCCTCTCGCCCAGCGTGTGCTGGGTTTGGCTCAAGCGTCCTGCAACGCTACGCAGGACAAGTTCCACGAATAGATGACCGAAACCTTATCACCACAAACTAAGCACGGTGACTCGTCAGTACGGCCCTTTTAAGGGTTAAAGGTACACATACACAGAGTATAAGAGAACTTAATAATTCTCAAAGCCTTTGCGCTGATATCGGTTTACCTGAGATTCCTTCACCGCCATGAGTCCTCTCTCTCGGTTGCCGGGAACACCCTGGACGACCCGCCACACTCTCTCTCCCGGCCGGACCCTCTGCACAAAGTTGGCAGGGAAAAAGCCCACTCTGTCCCCACTTTTACCCTGAAGGACGCACGACAGCAGTTCAGTCAGTCACCATTTGAACCGTATCTAGATGCCACAATGGCTACGCAAGCGGCAGCCTCAAAGGCTGCAAAATACAACCGACGTGGAAGTGACAAAAACTGCAATTCCTCAAGTGGCCACGTGACGCTGGCGCGAACAAAGAGTCAATCCTGAAAGACTCCCCAAGTTAAGATGCCAAACTCTAAACCACAAATAAATATGTTTACAGCCTGGTAGAACTGGGCTTCAAAACAGCTCTTCAGGAAACTTATGGGTGACACCGAGGCTACGTCTGTTTTTCACAGTCTACGTGACGATCACAGTTGTTTGACTTCACGCTGAAAGATAGTTTTAATCTTTGTGCGGAGGATACGGAGGGACTGTGTGTGTGTGTGTGTGTGTGTGTGTGTGTGTGTGTGTGTGTGTGTGTGTGTGTGTCTCCTCATATTTGTTTTGATTTGTTTGTCAGAGGAGATGGACTGTTTGATGTGATGGCTGATAATTATTCCCTGTAGTCATGAGAGGCTCGAAACTTTTAAGCTGTTGTCCTCTGTTTCAGTTGTTGAATCAAGGAGGCATCTTTGTTGCCATCCCAGTATGACTAGAGAATGAGAGAAACAACCCTTTTCATCACAGTTCAGTTTAATGCTGTGACAAATTGTTGGGCCTGCGGAAAAAGGCAGAAAACTCGAATTACACAAATGAGTGCAAACCAGAAATGACTACTCAAATGTCACGTGTTTTTCATGCGTTCAAACGAAAACTATAGTAACAGATTATTCCCTCTTTGCCAGTGAAAAGTGTTGATGTTTCAGTAGACCTCAGTACGCTGCAATATTTCACTGTTTATCACCTTCTGCCTCAGGTGTTGATGTGTTTATTGAAGTGTTTCACAAACTATGCATAAGTAATGAACAGATGATTCACAAATTATACATAATTTAAAGATTCCTTGAAAAGCATGTGTGGATTGGAGGTGCTTACTGACTGCTGCTCCACTTTAGGCTAAATCTGTCCTACTAAGCACTGGTCTGCTGATAGATTATATACCGTCTCTGCTCTTTAGTTAAGTCTGGATGCATCTTTCTTTTGCTGTGACTCAAGCACACTCAGGCGTACGCACAGATGCACATTTATTTCCATTGGGAGCGAGTGAAGCTCATTACAGACTCAATAAAGAGCTCTTTGAGGCTGCAAAACTAGTCTAGTTCATTATGTTGAACTCTTTTGGTAATTTTCAGAGGAAATTGTGTTCTATTTCTGTCCGTGGCTGCCTGCCTGTTTATGATAAGCAAAAATGGAGCAGGTGTTACTGTCGAGGCTAAAGGCTCGATTTAAAGACTTCAATCAACACATGCGCACAGTAAACGCATGCACACCCACTCAAATGCACATTATGCACACATGAAAACAAGTACACACCAACAGACACACACACACACACACACACACACACACGATTTATTACCCACCTTCCACCACTCCTCATTAGAGTCGTCGGTGACCTGCACTCGATCGCCAGGACTACAGGAGATAAGACAAGATGGAAAAAAAAGATTGCATGAAGGGGGAGAGATAGGGAGACAAGAGAGGGATACATGATGGGAAGATGAGGAAGGGTGGATGGAGGGAGGGTGGAGAGAGCAGCAGCGGAAGAAAAAAAAAAGAAAAAAAAAAAAAAGGTGGGGGGTTGGGGTGGGGGAGTCTGAGTGCAAACACAAAAGATAACATTATCTAACTGCCACAGAAAGCTGGAGCGCCCGTGGTTACAAAGCTGTGGAGGTTAAAATGTGAGCAAGTCTTCGTGTCCCTCTGCAGAGGTGACGGAGCAGCTGACACCAGAGTCATGAGGTCCACATGAAATACGACTCCGGCAGCGGCTGCTGCGGCGGTGAAGGGCTGAGTCTCGTCTGCAGCCAACCTGGCCTGCATGCTAATGACGCCACCGGTTTCTGATGAGACTTTGCTGCACCCGCACACAGCGCACTCTCTGTCCCAGATCCACGGGGAGGAACGCTGTCCCAGTTGCACTTCTTCTTTCTACGTGGAGTCTCCTGGGTGTCTGCGCTCCCCACTGCCCTATATGATCACGACTCGCACGCAGACATGCGGTTTGCGCGTGATGTTTCTGAGGTGACGAGGACAACTACCCTGCTCAGCTCGCTCACAGGAGTATAGTTTAAATGGAGAGATTGTTATGGGAATGTCATTTTTAGGATTCACGCTGACTTAGACAAATGCGGCGCATATTTTTAGGTTTCTGGAGTCAAACTTTAAGGGACACGTCCAACAGCGGGATTAGCCGACTTTGACTGATGTCCGAGGGAACAGCGGTTTTGCTCGATGGCAGAAAAAAAAAAAAAAGCACTTTTATAATCCTCCAAAGATGGATGGTGAGTCTAACTTAACATTTTGACATGTGTATAAAGTTTTATACTTCCCGACTCAACTGTATCTAATGATTTAGATTTTCTGAGTTTTCTTTGCAGAAAGTATGAATCCCTCAGAATCTATAATTTTGAGAAGAGCTGCTGCTTGGTCCGACAGAAATCTACAAATAACGCTGCACCTAGCTTACTTTACAACGACTTCACACTCGAAGCAAAAGCAAGTAGGAAAAAAAAACTGCTAAATTCGCTCCAAATGAAACCCCAACACCTGCAAACCCGCTTCATGTCGAGAGTCCTCTTCACAGCAGATGCGTCGTTCGTCCACACCAGTTGCACGACCAGGTGTTGCCACTTGTGTCGCCTGATTAGACCTCTCCTCAGGACTGTGGTGCTTGACTGGCATCTCCCCTCGCTCCTCCCGTAATCTCTGTTGAACCTAAACCTTTATCACCGTCTGAAATCCCTCCCTGGTTCTCTTCCACCCCTCCAAATATTTAAAACACTCATTAGATAACTATGGAGTCCGATTCTGGTCCCTTCAAAATCTGCATTATTTGGTAACTTGAACATCTGGGTTGCGCACACCTTTTAAAGTTCAAGCACAGATGGTCATTAAGAGTCCCACGGATCTACCTTTGAGAAAGCTGTCCCCGTCTATGCACTCACAAAAACACCTTCACACACACACACACACACACACACACACACACACACACACACACACACACACACACACACACACAGATCCTGCCCTAATTTTATTACCCTCTTTTTCTCTTTCCTCTTCCTTCATCTTATAGAGCTTTCACCTCAGCGTGTGCACTTTGCTTCCTCTCTCTGTTTCTCCCATCCTCTCTCTGATTATCTTCAGCTCGGTGCCACTTCCCCTTGGGTCTGTCCTCCCTTTCATCTATCACTTATTCCGTGTCTTTATCCTCTCCCCTGCTGGGCACACAGCTCAGTCTCTAGCTCTACGTGGGGGACAGTGATGGGCTCTGTGTTTATAATTAGTCGTCCTTAAGGGCGCCCCGGCACCGTCCTCTGCAGATAGTGGGGACATTTTCATCCTGCGGGAACAACAGTTGGGGCAAATCACAGGGAAGGACACAAACACAGACAAAAACAACAAAAAAAGAAAAACGCACACACATGGTACATAGAAATACTCGCATGTGGTCAGCGCGTCTGTTTTTTTTACTCACTGTAGTTCCAGGTCATTCTGTTCCTGAGGGAGAAACTTGAAGAGCGCTACATAGGTGTGGATGGAGTGGACTTCAATGCGTTTGGGCACCTAGACAACAGGGGTGGGGAGGGGTGGGGGGGCGGACAGAAATACACATTTTAGGAGTAAACCAACAAGCGGCGACAGTCCGCACGGGTAGATTGAGCGGAGCAGTACCTTCGAGCCGCTCTCCTCCGCGGCAGTCTGAGCCGGCTCGCCGGCCTCGTCTGGCTCCTTCTCCATCTCCACCTCTGGGACGACGAGGTCTGCAAGGCAGGCGAGAAAATGTTTGTTAAGAAGGTGCCGGGGCTCGCGAACCCCCCACACGCCTGTGTCCAATCAGATACGCACAGTAAATCTCTCTCACACTCAAACGGTCATGCACAGGTAAACACACGGCAGGCAGAGACACACGTAGGCACGGACGTATGCAAAAATCCAAATGCATGCAGTGTTTACCCCCTGTCTCCTGAGTTATCTCTTCCTCCATGCTGCACTGTCTCTCCTCACCTCCCTCCCCCTTAAAGAAGGAAACGGAGAGGAAACAATTAAATGTTAGCACCAGGCTGTCAGAGGACGCATTTGATAGTGGAATTCTTTCTTCCTCTTTCTGCTCTGAATTATTCAGTATGTTTATTTCAAGTTTTTTTTTTTTCCGCTGAGCTGTTACATTGATGTCAGGTATAGAGGACTCAATGTTTTTGAACCGAATGTGATATTAAGATTTGTATTTGTTTTGCTAGAAGTGTACATGTTAGCGGAGGCCTAAATGCAGACGTATGTCTCCGTTGTTTGACCTGCTGGTATCGACGCAAGTCAAATGAGAAGATTTATATCACTCTCGCGTGAATAAACAGATATAACATGTTGACAGTAGAACTCCAGAGGGGATAAATGGCTCTGTGTGACGGTTTTAGATAACCACATCTTGGCTGTTGCTTCATATTTGCTGTGAAGTGACTGCATTAGCTTTTTTTTTTTCCAAAATGTCAAACTTTCCCTTTGAAGTTAAATCCTCATCATCATCTTTCATGTTATCCAGCCAATTCTGGCAAATATGTGTCGGTGAATTGTTGAGTTTTGGAACCACTGTCAGATGTGGGACCATTTACAGAGGAAGGATTACGGTTTTCCAGAGTGTAGGCGGTCAGACTGGCCATTGGAGGAGTCTTTTTAAATGAATTCAGAGATAGCTAAAAATACAAATATAGTGTCATGTTGAAGGTGGATTTTCCACAGTCAGGCAACCCAAAGGTTGTTCTTGTTAATAGCTCATAACTGATCTAGAAAACATTATGTAATAACCATTAATAAATGTGTGAAAACTTTTTTCACTAACTATTATTATTGACTACTTATTAAGTATGTTGGGCAATGGACTCGTGTCGTAAAAACTTTGCGTGTGTCTTCCACACACAGGATTGGGCCGTCCTCTAACCCCCCACCCGCGGGGTGATGATGTCATACCAAGCTGCGTGTTGGTGATTCTGACAAACTGCCAAAACTGGAGCGGCTCATCTGCGCCAAGGACGTCCCGTAGCGCAAGGCGGCATACACGGGATCTACACGCGTCCGCGCAGCCTCTGAAACCACACACACACATTCATCAGACTCACATGCGCTTATTCACGACTCATTTGAAGAAACACACGTAAATTATTCACCCGGAGACTCGGCTCCATTCACGCCATAATTAGGACTACATGCTGCGGATACACTGTACTTCTTGAATTATTGTGCCAGTGCCAATCTGGAGGAACCAGGCTAAATATAACCCGAGTAACGGAGTCAGTCCTGGACCAAAGTGACCCACTTTAGATCTGAGAGAGAACAGACGCCAAAACTTAAGAAGACATCAATACTTTCTAATAAATCGACACGCTTTGATTTATTTATACATTTACTCATTGGCAAGAGATGTGTCTTAGTTTAATAGCTGTAATGTATCCGGAGTTGCAGTTTGGGTAGAAAGGGCATAAGAGATGAGATTTAAAATATGGAAATCCTCTGCAAGTCTTCATTGCTACATTTTATGCCGTGCTCGGTGCTATCGCAAAAGTTCTGAAGTTAGGAATTAGATTTTCTGCTCCTTTCAGATCCAGCTCAGCACGAGTCGAGCGGAGGGCAAAAGGATTTTTCTGCAGGACCAGATGTGCTGTGTCGCGCGTGTGTGTGTGTGTGTGTGTGTGTGTGTGTGTGTGTGTGTGTGTGTGTGTGTGTGTGTGTGTGTGTGTGTGTGCGTGCGTGTGCGTGTGTATGTGTGTGTGTCGGATGAAGTCATATTGATTTGCAGAATCGTATTGAAGTCGCTGCCTCCCTGCTCTCGTCAGAAATATTCAACAGGAAACCTAAAAACAGGAATTCGTCGGCAAGGCTTTATTTAGAGGGATTATTCCAAGTATTTAGAGGTGATAAAGCTCTTTGTATTGACTGGAGAAACTTTATATTGAAAGAGGTAGTTCTGCAAAGAGCAATTAACTGCAGAAGAGTAAACAATAGAAAGCAGTGCCCAGAGTCTCTGTAGTCGTCTGCTCCACACAAATGATTCTTTTTCAGCTGACCTTCAGGTTTCTTTTTAGAGCCTGAAGAAAAATTCCTCATTTGTTGTCCTTTTCCTTATTTAACCATAACTACACCCTAAAATAGATGTTGTACTTGTCTAAACAGAGAAATAATTGTGCGTTCAGGCAGCTGGAAATTCTGAAGAGTTCCTGTTTGGGAACGTTTCTGAGAAAATCGGCTTTATTACTGCAGAAAGATTACAGAAAAGTAACAAACAATCTCGTCAATATCCGTATAAATCAACGAAGGGATTAAATGGAGCGAAGGAAGTCCATAAAAAAGAAAAATCCTCGTGGGATGTTCCCAGATTGACATGCGTTGAGGGGTATTTTCCCACTGGGCGGTCGGGACTTTGCCACTTTACAGTTGCACCATAATTCTTTGTGCACGATGTCTCATCTGGTTGGTAATCAGATTTTAATTATCATTGCAAGATTGCAACTTAAGACTTTTAACTGCTTTGTACTTCTCCCCTGCAGCTATGAGACTCTCACTGTCATAAGTGAGCTTTAATATGAGGCAGTAAATGATTGCCAAAAGGGTGTTGATGGGAAATTACAGGGTTTGTAAGTAAATGCATTGTGAAAATTGCTGTCTGATACTAATGTGCATAAAACACGAGCGCAGTGTTTCACCGAGCCTTTTGTTAGCATAATTATGAGGACACTCTGCTATGTGCGATTGTGAGTTTGGCAGGTTGCAGTCTCAGCTGGCCCTGGCAGAGTCCCAGGCATCGTGCCGCCGAGCTCGAGGTGATGATGGAGCTGTAGGTTAATTGCACCCTGATTCATGAAGAGTACAAGGAGGTGACAGTATGAGGCGCTAACCCCGATTCAGCCAAGCATACTGTATCACCAAGCAGGTGTTCTAGCTAAAGTATGACAAAGGAAAATAAGCCATCCTTCAGAAATGATGAAGACAGGAAGAACAAATTCAGCTTGCGCCATCACATTTTCGCCTTTAGTATGTTTTTTTTTTGACGAATAGACCAAATAAAATACAAAATGACAAGAAAATGTCTCATTTATTTGCTTTTATAATTGTATTTCACTGAATAAAAATGTGATATGTGTTTATGATTTTATTTGGAAGATTATCTGTGTGAAATGTTGGTGGATGTTAGGATGCTGAGAGCAAGTTAGAGCTCATAGCAATCTGAATGTAGGCAGCATTTCAATGTTTATGAAGCTTTTAAACACACAAACCGTCTGACAATAAGTCAATACCCTCCACCAGTCCAAGGCAAATCATAAACAGAGATATAAAAAAACATAAACATTAGAACTTATAAATATTTATCCACATACTTTCATGGTGCAGACCATCCATCAGCCTCCAAGAGAAAGCTGAATTTGTTCTTCCTCTTTATCTTTTTCCACTTCATGCTCCTCGGTTGTCAGTTGAGATGGAGACAATTCTGGTTTTATTACAGTGCACACACGCAAGCACACAGAAATCTAAAAATAAACCCAAAAGGCTTGACAAGAGCAACATCACAACAACAAAAGCACAGGGACACAAACAAAGCAGCGCACTCACTCGTACACACACAAAGGCGCTGAGAATATGCTCACCCTGGCTCGGCTGAACTTCCTTGACGACGGCCAATTGGTCATTGACGAGCATTGGCGAGCTGAAGTTTCTCTTGAATGCTCCAGCCTGATGGAGGAAAGCACAAAGCTGAAGGATTTATTTATTTATTTTTTTCTTCCCCAACTTTCATTTCTTACTGTTTATTGACTCAGCTGGTAGGAAAATTGCTCTTCGGAGCGCTTTTATGAAATGAATGGAGTCGTACGAAAATGACTGGCTCGGAAAGGCATCAAGACACACATGTGAGCGCATGTGAGTGCTGCACCTGCTGCCAGAGACGAGCTCCTACCTGGCAAATGGAGTCACAGACTGAAGCATGCGCGCTCTCTTTGCTGCTAATTGTGAATAATAAATTCACTCGACCTCTGCGCACATGGCTCAGACACAGATGTGGACGTGTGACTCTGTGTGCACGTGAATGAATTAAACACGGTGTGTATTTCAGCCCATATCAGTGTGTCGAAACTCAGGGTCAAAGGTAATAAGTGGTACCTTGTGCTCCTATAAAGAGGTCCTGGCTCTGGACTGGTGATGTTTGACCTCTCGCTGCCCTCATTATTCCCCTCCCGCTCTCCGTTTGTGCACCGTTGCCAAACTATACTGAGCCCTCTTCAACATGGCGCTCTTAAAATTTTCCAAGTGGCTCTCAGAAGGTCTCGCCTCTTGCTGCATGCTAATGTCCTCTGCCCCTCACTGGAGGATAAACACAAAAGCTCTGTCTGAAATCATTCCCAATTTACTGCCTAGTGCCTTGCACTCACCTTCTGCCATTGTCCTTGAGCCAGGGTTAAAACGCACAAAGTCCAACGATGGAAAGAAAAATTGTGTGTTTATAGGATCAAATGAATTTTGACTAACAATCCCACAATGCAAAACCACGGTATTGTCCTGAAATAACATTTATCATCGTAAGGGATAATGAAAAAGTTCAACTATGAAGCCATTTTAAACAGCTAAATATGACGTTACAAATCTGGATCCTCTCTTGTTTTTGGCCCCACATGGGAGTTGATGTGATTAAAGGCTTTGTTTCAGCGGCATCAGCACTTCGCATCTCTTCATACTCTACACAGACCGAAAACAGACTTTACCATATGCATCTGTGTTTTGCCCGAGTTTGACCTTAAGCTGCGAGAACACTGAGTAACGCAGACTTTGCCTGCAGGTCAGGAGTGTTTCTGTGTGTGAGTCTGTGTGTTGATGCGGTGCATGGTTACGTGCAGTTACATGATGCACCAGTGGGTTTGTTTTTTGTTGTTGTTGTTCTTTTTTACCTCAACGCTGTACTTAAAGCTGTTCCACTAAGCGCATTAAATTAAGTGCAACCAATCCACGTTTGCGATACTGTTACCACGGTAACAGTGTTTCTGCTGAGGTTTTCAAATGATGATTGCAGTCCAAACCGTTTGGGTAATTTGGCTACGAAAAGTGTCTGGGTAAATCTTGTGTTGTTTGATGAACAGAGGCACAGAAAGCATATCCTGGTTAAAAAAAAAAAAAAAAAAAAAAAAGGATCTCCGTCTATGGGATTTGTTTTGTTTTCTCTTCATCACTGTGTGGGACACACTTCAAGGAATAAATCAATGTTTTGAGAAATACACTTCATAAAGAAAAACAAGGGGGAACAGCCAGCCTGACTGTTGTTTAGGAACAAAAAGCATCTCTAAGGCTCACTGACTAAAAACCTCATATCTTTGTTTAATCTGTAAATTTTCCCGTTTGACAGGAGATTAGTTGCCAAACTATTTCTTATGGATTTAACACAAAAAATTGCCTTTGAAAGTTTTTACTGTTTGTCCCTGTTTCCAGTGTTGGCGCCTTGCTATGCTATTTGCCTGCTGGCTGTTGAACTATTTCCTTAAGGTAACCTCATATTTTTCAAAAAAAAGAAAACATTGAAATGATGATTTCAGTTTCGTTCAACCTTGTACATTTCCCGTTAATACTGTGTCTCTGTGGGTCATGATAACTAACTGCAATCTCCACCTCCATTGTAAAGAGAAAACAAGGAGTTGCACAAAAATTGAAGCAACTTGTGCAAAATCCCTGTACATTTCAAAGAAACTTGATTTTTACAGGAATCATTTAACTTTTGATTTTTGAGTTTGACCGAAAGTAAACAAAACAAATAGTAGTGAAAGATCTCGCCAGATTAAGGAAACAATCAACTCAACAGATTACGCATGAAAAGTGGCGTAAACCTCGGTTTCAGCCGGTGGCAGACAAACTGCCAATTTTTCCAACATCAAATTGTGTGTGTGTGTGTGTGTGTGTGTGTGTGTGTGTGTGTGTGTGTGTGTGTGTGTGTGTCTGTGTGTGTACGTGTGTGTGTGTGTGTGTGTACGCACCTTCCCATGACACGGCTGCTGTGATAGTTCTGAGGTGCACCACAGGTGAGCAGCCATCTTGCAAGTTTTACACCGCAGAGCCTGTTTGGAGTTTCCTACAGAGGGACACAGATGAGTGTGAGAGAACACAGACAGAGAAGCATCTACAAAAAGAGACTTGCGGTTGTGCGCCTCCTCGTACCAGTCACGTTTCAGTTGACATCTACACCTGTCCAGACTCTTATATTATACGTAGTAAAGACCACATCGTACATGGTACACGCTTGGCCGATAGGTTGTTGCCGTGACAGTAGACAGATGCTTCAAATAGGGATGTTGCAGCAAAAACGCTACAAATTCTGAAATGTTCAGAAGAGCTATTAAATCAGCAGAATTTCAAGGTGGACACCCAAGATTAGAGTCACCAATTCAGTGTCTGACCGAATGTAAAATATAGTCACAATCTCCCCTTATTAGTTATATTGTCATGAGTTATGTTCTTAAATAATGGAAAAACAAGTGTTGTTGCAGAACGTTATGATGTTGCAGCTGACCTTTAACCTTTACGATATAAAATATCATCACTGCAATTTATCCTATTAGATATTTGTGTGAAATTTTGTCTTGTTTGATGTATGAATTGGCCGCAGGCAAGTGATCAGTTCATCCTTCTGTCCACGTGAACGTGTGCGCTAGATTTTAAGAAATTTCCTTAAAAACGATCCTTAAGATTTTGTGTTAATGAGAATCGGATGGATTGGATGTGAGGTCGCAGTGATCTACGAAAATTTAACCACTTCATCCGTGGGTCCAAGTTCCCGTTTTGTGCCAAATTTGAAGAAATTCCCTCGAGGCGTTCCTGAGAAATCACATCCTAAAGACCGGGACGGACAGACGGACGGACGGGCTGAAAACATAAGGCCAACGGCTGTCGGTGGCGTGGAGGTATAAAAACATAGCAGGCGGCGGATCCACAGGCAGGAAGCGTGAACGAACAGTGTGGGCTTGGAATCAAATGAGCAGGTTTCTGTTTGCTCAGGTAGAAAGTGTAATGAAGCCCCGTCCAAGTTTTATCAAGCTGGCGCTGCTGGCGGAGCTGACACTAACAGCTTCATAATCAACAGCTTCTCTTCCGAATCAACCTGCAGAGATTGGAAACCAGCTGGAGATATTTCAATCATTATTGATTTGGCATCGAGTCATCCTGCTTTTCTGTTTCTGTTTTCAAGTGTTTGAGTGATGAAAGTCTCAAGAGGATCAAGCTGTTTTCTCCTCGTTTTGTCATCTAATGAGAAATTCTCTGGCCGGTGTGTTTTTCATGATTGCAGCTTTGAGTCCGTTTTTATTCGACGAACCAAAGATGACTTGATTTTGAAAGTTGCTGTAGATGGGAATCACTTCGACAGGTCTGTGAAGGAACAGGAACAGCAATCAAACAAATTGGGCGTCTCGGTGAAAAACACTGGTTTCAAGGAGACAAAGGCGAGACTTTGTTTTGGTACTGCGGAGGAGTACAGCTGAGAACGAGGTGATGCGTTGCATAAATAAACCCACGACGCACGCAAAAAAACTGCACAGGCATAAACACGGGGGAGCAGGTTGGAGTCTGTAATCAATCGTAATGACAGGAAGTAGATTTAGCAGAAATTCTCGTGGCTAGTAGCTCCGAGAAGTGGCAAATTAGAGATAAGAGCAGTCAGACATCTGCAGCACCGAAGACATGCAGTCCAGTTTCAATCAAACGTTGTTGTTTTTTTTAAAAATAGATTAAAAAAACAATCAGGCAGTACGGTGAGATTATTTGAAAAGTTCCATTTGTTTCGTGGATGTGAAAAATGGATGTCAGTGGACTGATGAGTGACACTTGTTCATTCAGCCCAGAACTCTGATAACTGGCGGGCGAAACATGCTATCAACACTGTCCCCACTCCATTTTTCCAACATTTTCCACCGAGCACGGACATAATACTCGCGGAGTTGTTTCCAGATTAGCTCTGTAGGTTTGCGCGGCAATTTTTTTGAAATGGTTCTGATCTCACGGCAGCTATTTTGGCAAGAATATTTGTCACTTTGCGGCTGCAGTGACACATCATACATATGCAGATAACTGCGGACTTGGTCAACTTGTCTTCAAAACTTTCCGCCATTGTGGTCGCTTCTTTTTTGTACCTACTGATCCCAGACCGTGTCCGCACTGCCCCTGACCCGACTGTTCACGTGCACATTGCATTTTACAAACACCTCGCGTTCATTTCTGAGGACGTGAACAACCAACGCTCCAAATGGGCGCCATATATGCAAGACCCCAAGTACAAGACTGATACCTCTCTCTCATCTGTACAGTAATTATAAGGCTGCACCAGCAGCTTCTATAAAATGCTCTTCAGTTTGGCCAAGCTGAAAAGCCATGGAAACAAAGGTATCCTGTGAAAACTGCTAAAGCTTGGCTTGAAAAAAAAAAAAAAAGAAGAGAGTCCTGGGAGAATATTGAGCACCTTACCCACAATCATGTGTTTGCAGTGCTGGCAATTGGTGGGCTTCCGAAAGACATGGTCCTGGAAACAGTGGGTAATCTGTGGCTGCGGAGGCTTGGTGGGCAGCGATGGGGAAAGGCTTAGGGAGGGCGAGTGGGAGGAGATGGAAAGGTTGGGGCTGAGAGACGGCGAAATGGACGGTGAGCGGTCGCCCACGAGAGGTGAGCCGGGCGGCAGAGGGGGAGATGGAGGCGAAGGGTCGGTGATGAAATCCGGCGGCAGGCGAGCGTCGCTGTAGGACCTCTGGAAGAAGTTCTCCACGCTCTTGCTGCGCATCATGGTCTTGAAAGACAGCGAGCGTTTTAGTCTGTGAAGCTGCAAACACACACACATTGACGGAGACAGAGAGAAAAGAGGGTACACTAAGAATAAACACAAGATAAGCAATAACAAATGTCCAATATGCCCTCAGGACAGCACCAGCAATATCCCGCAATCCAGAAACAAAGCTCTGCTCGTATCTGTACACCACGGGGAAGGAGAGTGACTCATGAAATGCAATATCACCTCATAAGGAAACAACACATTAATAGCAAAGCTACCTGTTGGCTCCCTTCAGTGACACCAAGCAGTTCTTTGTCACGGTCATATTTAGCGGGGCTGCTTGTGCATTTGGCCCGTGGTTAAACAAGATAAGCCTTTTTCTCTTTCAGAACACCCACTGTCACACATTAAACACTGCCGTGTGTAGATGGCATTTCCTCGGTCGTGGTGACAGGGGGGCTGTCGGGATGACGAACGCAGCGAGAGTTTACGCAGCCTTATCATCCATCAACAGCCTATCCTCGGCGCTCGGAGTCGGATGGAGCCTGCCCATTGGCCTCAATTGATTGCGCCACAGGTTTTGCACCAAGCCCACGGGATCAAACTGTCACGCTTAAGCCACAACATTGCATATATCCCTGACTACCTGCACACTACCGTCCTTGATGTATCTCCTAAGCTGTTCAGACCAAATCATCTGAAGTGACTCACATTTGTCTTGTGAGTGTGTGTGTTTGTGTGGAGGAAGGGCAAGTGACTCACGTCTGCTGCATTTAAAAAAAAAAAAAAACACCATACAGATGACAAAACGTCAGCAAGCGTCACATCTGTGAGCTCTGTTCTTCGCAGTCACCTGGAAATGATTGGCTAGATAAATGCACGTTTTCCTGACATTTCGCCTCCACCTCCGTGTACAGATGATGATGCCGGTTTCCCGGAGGACAGGCGGGCCATTTGTTACCCCGACACGCAGCGGCAAGCGAGAGGCAGCGTGAGGGCGTGGTCGAAGAATGGATCGACGCAGACAGATCATCAGTAGGCCACAGACACACGCGTCCGTCTGCGCTCGTTCTGCTCAGTGCCAAACATAATCACTTTACAGGGACATGTTGTTTACAGCTCCCGCGTGGCTGGGAATAAGAAATGAAGACAGTTCGTCTTGTTTGTGTGTGTTTGTGCGGCGGTAGGGCAAGAGAAACAAAAAGTGTACGCGTGTAACCGAGTGCGCGTTTTGCACACTTGCTGCTTCCTGTAAATCTCCATTTGTAAAATTTCCCTTCATCGGATTACACTAATGAGGACGAGCCATGTTGAGCACGAACACGACACGTTGCAATGCTGCTCTGTGTGTGTGTGTGTGTGTGTGTGTGTGCAGAACGGTGTTAGTATCTGCACTTTGGACCACTTCAGTGGCTTCCTTCAGTGCACATGTAGCATATGTAGTCGGAGCATGAAGGTCTGATTTGCACTTTTTACCTCTGGGCAGAACATTCCTCGGTGTACTGCGGGCCTTCATTCACCTACATATCGGCAGATAAGCTACTTAACGCGCGCGTTGTCCGCTGCAGGGGATGCACAGTTTGTAGTGCTGCTTGTGAATATACGCTCGGAGATAAGAGGACTCGGTTCGTGGGTTGTGTGGAGACGTGCTCTGCGTGTCTCTCATGTATCCGTGGTTCTCTGCTCTTGATTCCTGATTTTGATTAGACCTTTTTCAGAGAAGTCGGTGTTTGTTCCTGGTGCCGTTTAGCTTTCTTGTGTGTTGTCTGATTGAAAAGATGATTGCCTGATTAAAAAAAAAAAAAAAGCAAGGACACTTACATAAATCATAACCACAACAAACAATTGATTTGTGTTTTATTAAGTAGCAACAAGCCTCTAATGGTCTTCAGTAAGTCGTGTTAGTAAGTCATTAATGAAGCGTAAGAGATTTAACACTCCAATAAATCATCAAGATGAATTGAAGCGCTGGATAGATGCCTTGACTTTGATAGCGCTTTCTCAAGGAGACTTTTTTGAATACCAATTTTATAAAACTCTTTTTAGGGATTATAAACCAACCTTATGGTAGAAATCTTTAGTTTTCATGCATTTTAGAGGGGGGTGGGGGAGAGTCTAACCCAGGTTATTTTTATGTCCTGTAAACACCTCGGATGAAGTTGTTAGATGTTACAATTTAATGACGTTTCCTAAATGCCTCACATGCCCAGCGGTAGATGCTAGCTGGTAGCGGGCAGTGAGGCACGTTGTCAAAAAATAGTTTAAGAAGAGTGAAATAAGGCGCCCAAACGCAAGTTTTACTTTCCAAAGTTGAAACAGAGGGTGAGCCGCCCAAGCAAAAGCTTTTTAAAGCGTGTCAGTCTGGAAGTAGCTCAGGTATCAAAATGTGGTACCAAGAGACATTTTTTGATACTAGATAGTACTAAAGCAATTCGGACATTGCCCTAAAAGTATTAAAGTTTAGGCCCCTGAAGTACTCGAGCAGGTTATACTGCTGCCAACCCAAGTGGTCTTACTACTGATCTATGAAGTATTAACTTTATTATAAGTAGAGACTGTTACAACTTATGAGCGCTTTGTGAAGACTCTTTACAAAGACTGTTTATGAAGTGGTGGTGTGCATTTTTAACATTAATAGTACAAAGTTGTTTTGGTTTCATGTTTAATGAGCGTGATCACAGTCTTGAGCCGAGCTCCCTCAATCAGAACAGTTGAGTGCTGTAATAACGGCTCCAGCTATAGAGCGCACATCTCAATTACTGCTAATCTGATCATCTGTCAGCGTGCGGCTCGAAAAAGCATTCCGGTTAGCCTCCATTTGAACAATTGCCGAGAACCTCATCCTCCTGAGTCCAGGCCAGTGGGACACCGCGCTGCATTCGGGGCATCAGTGCACATTCGTGTGCGCAAGCTCACATTAATCTGTTTGACAGGTGAGCTGCAGATATCGATGAAGATGAGTCAGAGGGAAGCGATGCGATGCCGCAGATGACACAGTATTTTCGATGTGCGATCGAGTCCCATGTGTATTATTGATTTGCCGCGATTCCATGGTAATGCCTGCGAAGTGTAACAGAGGGCTGCTTAGTCTTCTGTCATTCCTCCACTAACTGTTCTTCTGGCACATGAAGCCTTTCGACAGCAGTAATCTGCTCCTCTCCCGAAAGACACATTTTGGGCCAAGTCTTGCTTGCCAATATGTCTCTGAAGATTTTCTTGTCTTTCGTAAATGACTTGTAATGCCATGCAAAATGAATAACATCGCCCAGATTTACACACACCTTCATAGTCACTCTTCTCCATGTAGCACCATCCTCACTGCTGCACCGGCTGTCTCGGCAAACCAGTAAAATTCCATAATTGTCACATCTTCAATCCACACAGACCAACCCCCCCCCCCCCCTCCCTCTCCTCCCTCCAGCCCCATCCCCTCCCACCTCCCCCCGCCTTTCTGGATGTAGCCAACATAAATGTTCAAAATCAATGCTCCACAGAAGGGCAGCGGGGTTTTGAACAGTCATAAATCAATAATAGGACTTTTATTTCACTCGAATATGTGGCTCTTTCTACCTCTGTCAAAATTTAATGAGGCCAGTCTCAGATATTTATGGGATGCTCCAGTCTGTCCAGAGGTCAAAACTGAACAACAAAGGCTCGGTCCCACTGGGAGACGGATGACAAATACAGCCTGCATCCGTGATGATTTACGGTGGACTGCTTTTTCAAATGATTCACCCAGTATAAAACATTTCAAATAGAAATTGAAATCCAGAAACTCCAGCCGTGTCTTTAATCAGCATCTGTGCAGTTTAAATATACACTATCAAGTCAGACAGCCTGGAATTTGAAATGGTCTCGGTGGCGGCTGCATCGCCAGGTTCAAACTGTCAGCGCTCATGACGTTTCAAGGATGTAAATGGAACTGTATGAAATATGAAATATGAAATAACAACTTTTCTAATCCTGAAGCTTGAGACGAGAGCTAGCTCCGAATGTGACTTCATTAGTTTTGCTCATTATTGTCACGACAACGGTGGCAGCGAATGGTTACTGAAGGGCACTGCGTGAATTGGAAACATCCTCCAGAATTGAAGCGCCGCAGCAGAACTTCTGTAGACTCTAAAATAAATTGCCTTTTTTTTTTTTTTTGCGCAACTTACACGACCCACTCAAAATGACCCCCAGATACGCTTTTGGGTCCCGACCCACCAGTTGAGAACCACTGTTTTAAAACTAGCAACAGTAGCACCACTTTTAGTAGAGACAGCTCAGTGTTAAACTAAAAAACAACAAAAGATCTACTCCTTTTAAACCACGTATAAACAGCATCAAAGTCAAAACCAGAATTAATGTGTGACCTCAAAATGCAACATTTTGCTTCCTGTCCCTGTAATTTCCACTTTAACCGCTGCCAGCTTGTCGCTCTGTAAAAAAGTAAGTGCAATTTATTTTTTTCCTTTTGCCGTGATAGACGTCAGAGAATCCGACCTTGTTCTAAGTGAGGATATTTCCGCCTTAAGAAGGATAAGTGTGGTGTAACTGTGCTCTGAAAGACAGTCTCCTGACTCACTTTAATTCTAGGTCAGAAGCAGAATATGTGGTTTCGAAAGGAAATTGTCACCCTCAAGTATCAGGTACATGATATATTTAGAGATATCTTCACTATGTGGCTTCAACAGTTGTAACCAACCACAGGTAAAAAGGCAGCGGTAAGGTTTTTATTATAGAGAAATACGAAGTAGCAAAAATTATGGAGATCCTACAAAACTATATAATCGTTGAGCAAAGTGTGCAAACAGCTGTCTTTATCTTTACAAGGAGGGAATGTAGAGTGGTTTTGTGTCCCAACATTTCCTGGGCTGACAAAAATTTCTTATTATGCACGGCAGCCTGGCAGATTCCTGCTTTGAATACAAGATAAGAGACGCATAATCACAGGCTGCTTCCACCATTCTGCTCCTGTCACACATGCACATACACACAGAGTCAATCATGTGCCTGCTCACACACAAACACAAACACAAACACACACACACGCACAGACACACACACACACACACTCACACACTCACTCACTCACTCACTCTCAAGGATTGTTTAATTGAGAACTCGGTGAAATAGGAGTGTGACGTATTTGCTTTGCTCCTGTAGCTTTCTAGTGTCCAGTATTTCAAGCTGTTAACACCTTCCCTTGTTGTGTCACATCAATAACCGTCACAGCAGTAAAGGTGTTACATTAATTACTGAAGACCTTGGCCCACTTCGCCCCCCCCCCCTCTTTGACCGACTCCCCTGCTTACGACACTCAAATCTGTCGTACTCACTTTCATCTGAGGAGAAAAACAAAGCGATAGTTAACGAGATGTGAAGAGAAATCAAAAGTGTGAGTGTGGTTTCACCTGGGAGACCGTTGTTCAAGTCTGTGACGGCGTGTCTCCCTGAGCGGATAACCATGGCGGTTCTGTTGGACCGTTAGCTCGATCAGCAGAGCTGCTAACTTTAGCATCCTTACTACTTCTGGTAGATACTTGTAGGGTGCGTTTAAGACGTGCTGATATTCTGGTCTGGTTTGCAGTAGCGCCACGTCGAGGTTTGCCCGTTGATAGCTCAAACTTTAGGGTTTTACCGCGCGCATTTTACAGTCACGTAAGGAGTGTAGTTCATCAAGTAACAATCTGAAAACTGTCTGCTTTCTCCACGGCTGCGCTGTCTGTGTGAGCGACGCACAGCCCTTCATGAAACGGACAAATTGGCGTGACTTTTAGTTTCAGAAAAATGCATGTGCGACTCTCAAACTGAGTTGAAATGAAACAGAAACTAAGTAAACGACTAGTAGTTACTGGACGTAACTTTAGTTCTATGAGTACGTTCGTATTTTCGTAAGATTGCTCATGCAAAATGACTTATTTTAAACCAAACCCGGATCTTTTCTTGAAATCTAACCACGTTGTTTGTGAGACACACCAAAGGATGCCGGTCGGCTGCAACAAAACGACTATTTGAGGTGCTGGAATGAGATTGGATTGGCTTTTCCCTCCTTTTATTAAAAAAAATGGATTAAGAGGGACCTTCATAGCGTCTGCGGTTTTTCTCAAAGCTATCAGAAGTGTACAGGCGTTCAAGGCCCCTGACTGATTGCAGCACACCTTTTTCATTTCCAGCTGCGTACCCCGCTCTATATTCCCCCATGTTTGCTTACAGTGTCTGCTTTTGGATTTCTATCTAATAAAAACGCCAGAGGAAAAATGCCTTGTGTTCAAGGGTGAGAACGAAACACCGGAGTGAAAACTGCACTCGGCCACAAACTGTACAGTTTGAGATGATGTGTAATTTAGATTTTAGAGCTGCGTCAACATGCAGCTTTGATCACCGAGCCGGCTGTTCCGAAGTGCGAACACTCCAACATGTTAGGAAGATTGGATGAAGAATCCAAAGTTCACTCGACGATGAATTGCGGCGTTGTCGTCACTCTGTGGGCAAGCAGACAAATTGGCCCATCAACCGAAAGCGTGCAGACTGTTATTTTACGTCTTTGTGCTCAGAAATTGTCTTATGTAGTCATCTTGGAGAAAACATCATTTACCTGCGCTCTTCTACGACAGAAAAAAAAAACAACTCCCAAAGCATCAAACCGCTCTCAACAAGGATTGGCTGATGACTGCTGCTCAAACATTTAATGTTTGCTCCAATGCTCACATTTCTGCCAGCCTTAGGAAGTAAACCAGTGCATTGTTGGGCTTTGGAGAAGAAAAAAAAAGTCCATGCTTCCTCTCCTCTTAATCCTCCGGCACTGTTTTCCTCTGCTCTTGGTTTGGAATATCCATCGATGGGGGAGTTAGCTGCCGGTGGATTTCAAGGAGCATCTGTTATCTTTAACGAGTCCCTCCCTCTCTCTCCCCGTCATCTCTGTCTCATTAAAAACCTCTTGGACACATGACTATGTGTCTGATTAGATTCCTTCAAAAATTACACCCTGTGGCTGAGTTAAAAAAAAAAATTATTTTAGGACTGGTCTTGATGAAGTGTTTAAAATAGATATGGGTGAAATGATACTGTGGATGATTTGCACTCTTTGGACCACCTGTGTGTATCACAGCCAAGCCAATAGTATTCTCCTCCAAGCTTCCTTGTGGTTGCAAATTTGCATTGATCCCTGCAGTAATAGTAAGCTATTGAATCCCATTGAAAAGAAGTTCGGGGACTACAAGGGCTGTAGGTTAATGGTGAATCAATTTTACGACAAAGCCCTGGAATTCAACCGGCGCAGCCTGAATCGATTAGGAGCTCCGAGGCAGATGACCACACTGATGAGTTTGTGGTGTAAAAGGCTGCGATATGTAGTGAAACCATAGCAAGGCTGTGAATCATGTGAATACCAATCAGTCCTGCTTGGAACAGAATCTCGCCTAATTTTCTTCGGTGGCAGCTGACGAGGAGTCGGGAATCGGGGTGGACCAGAACAATGCCCACTTTCAAGCTTCACACAGAGAGGATATCAAATATTTAGATGAAGCACAGAGGCGGTTGGCTGGTGGAGTATCTGACTGTGCCGGCGCAGGAGAGTCACTTTTGCTTCAAACATGTCAAACGTCGTGTGTGTGTGTGTGTGTGTGTGTGTGTGTTTGCGCGTGGGTGGGTGGCGAGAAGTGGCTCGGGGTGGAGACAAAGACTCGACTCAGGGAAAGTTGTTTCAAGCGAGTCGGTCTAATAAATCAACCGCCCTTCGGTTAAGAAAGCTTTTACACCTCCCTGCTCTTGGAGACCAGCCATTGAAATCTTTGTTTATACAGATGAGTAGACAGATTAAATGAAACCATATATACACTTTATCAGAGCACTGGAGGCTGCGGCAGGCAAGAGCGTACAGTAAAGGAATCCAGTTGTGGACGTCAGGCATATAATGCACATATGAGCAAATGTGAGCATTTATGCATATTGCATTACCAGCTGGATAAAACAAACATGAGGGTGTATGTGGATTAAAAAAAATTTAGCTATTCACTAAAAAGGCAATTATAAACACACAAAAGTATTATTCATTACCATACTTTAATGTAAATTACTTTTGCCCAGCAGCCATTAAAATGCAGATTGTGAATTAATTCTAAACATACACTGTGTGTGTGTGTGTGTGTGTGTGTGTGTGTGTGTGTGTGTGTGTGTGTGTGTGTGTGTGTGTGTGTGTGTGTTTGTGCGTGCGCGCGTGTGCAGGAAATGGATTTGGAGAGAGAGAGAGAGAGAGAGGCAGAGGGAGACAGTGTGACATCAGACCTTACGTGCGAAGTTACACCTAGTGACGCAGTCAGGATTAATACAACTGCATTTGTGAGGTATTGCCATCAATATTACATAACCCGGTGGAATAATACAGGTGGAGGAATGCAAAAACCCGCAGCATTACAGTTCAAGTCATTAAAGAAAAGATCGTTTTTGCTTTTAACTACTCTGTAAAGTTCATACTTTGAATCTGGGTTTCTTCTTTCAACTCGTTACACACAGATTAGCGTATGACCTGTGTGACATGTCATTACGATGGGTGCATTTATGGACGGAACAACACTTTAAACTGTGGGTACTTGCCTTGGATGTCATCGGTTGGATGGACATGGTGCTTGGAGAGCGCTGGAGCTGCGAGTCGCTCTCCATCTCACTGTTCTCAGTCATCATTGGTACCGTGATGGAAAGAGTCGTTCTAAGCACAAATAATAATAATAATTAAAAAAAAAAAATTAAAAAAACTTTTAACTCCTCAAACTGTGTCCAGTCGGCAGGAAATCTCCGGCTTTAGCCATAAAAAAAAAAAAAAGACTGTCAAAGTGAGAGACATCCACATCAGAGGGATTAGTGCGCGCTGCGGTGGACGCCTCACCGCCACTGGCTCTCCACTCACCAACTACAATCTTACCGGTAGATTAAGCGATTTATAAAAATAAAAAAAACTCCCGATGCACATACACCAGCTTTATATCTCGCTCATGCCACGCGAGGACAAGCATTCAGGGAAGAGGCTGAAACTCGCGTGTGGATATAGTCTGTTGTCTCGTCCATGGACGCGCACCGGGAAAGCTCCAATGTGGCACAATGCCGTCCTCCAGGTGCAAAAACACGGTTCAAATCAACAAAAAGCCGATGTGGAAATGTCAGTTTAATAACTCCAGCTCCAAAGAAAAATCAAGTTGTGCTCTGGATGCTCAAGCCAGCTATAAATCCACAGCGAAATGTGCCCTTCAACAGTGCACAGACTTAAATTTAAACGCAATCTGAGGCACGCCTTTCCGTGCGTCCGAGGCGCATGATTGGGGCAAATTTTACAACTCTAACAGGATTCATTTCTACTAAATAAGGATTCACGGCCATGGGCGGAGGCTTACTTTAAGACCAAATACAGACTAGCATACAATCTTCATACAGAGAGCTGATTTTCTCTTAAAGTTGCAGGATCAGCTTTTCATTTTCCTCAGGGTCTTTGCATTTTATGTGCCAAAGCTGCCCTATTTTATTCTGCTGTGTGTTTCATTAGTACAACCAAATAGTAACTGTGACTAGAGTAACTAACTATTTCCAACAGGTCGGGTGTTTGTACCATTCTAGATTTATTATAAAGTCACAGTTGGTTCAGAAGGCTATAAAAGTTTTAGACCACAGACACACGACAGAAAAATCATAAAATGCATCACAAAAACATGAAATAAAAGGACAGAAAGGACAAATGAAGGATGTTGTTGAAGGAGAAGCATCTTCTCTTTCAGCAGAAAAATGATCCACAGGTTGAACTGGACTCCTTTCAGTTGGTCTCTGAGTCTCAGAAAAATGGTACTTAAAAGCACACTTTTATTCTGTTATTGTTCATCTCTCCTCATTTCCCTCCTGAATACTGAAGCAGCGGCTGCCCTGCAGCGTTAGAGCTTCATTTAAAGTAACTGCAATAAGGCTGGAGTATCGGTACTTCTACATTTAAATGCAATTTTATTTCCCACCTGGTTTAAACTAGCAAGCCTCTCGGGGCAGGTTCTTATCCTTTTAAAAACACATCCAGACTTCCTCTGAAAGACAATGAAGTAATAAGATTGTGGTCACAGCTACTGATTTTCACATTAACCTGATGAGGGTAAAAGACAGGGAGAGTGATAATAATAATAATAATAATAATAATGGCATTTTCAAGTGAGTTCCATGCTAATGAGTCACACATTGACATCAGGAAGGAAAATTTGATTAATGTATCTCCTCAATCTGCACCGCATTAAGCTTGATATCAAAGTTTGCTCTAAGCTGTCAGAAAGTCGCTGGGCGTGGGTGGGTGCCAGAGAAAAGAGGCAGAAGAAAAGAGGCAGAAGAAAGACGAAAAGAAAGAGAGAGAGAGAGAACCTCTGTTATCACATTAATTATTGTTTCACTAGAAGCCAGGGCAGAGCACAGAGCAGAGTGACTGCTGAAAGGAACACTCGGCAGGGAAAAAAAAAAAAAAAAAAGAGGAAGTTTTCTACGTGCGTAACAGCGTCTTTGTTGTTAAAAATAAACAGACGCACAATATCTTGGTGGTGCGCTGAGTTGGGATCCGATCAGTCTCTGTTAAAACTCCAAACGGCTGAGAGAACTGAACGAGGGGAAACACACACACACACACACACACACACACACACACACGCACTTTTTAAATTTCTCCCTCTGAGCCACCCAGCTTTCATCCTCCATGTGATACCCCAGGTGCCAGAACACTGCAGCTAAAAATGAACATTAAAAACAGCAGCGAGAGCACATTGATCTCCCAGTGATTTAGAGGCGGGAGGAAACAATTGGAGGATGAGAGGAGCAAAATGAGTCCCATGCGGCGGAAGACAGATCCCAGCCGTGACAGCGGTCGCCATGGTGCAACCTCACTGGACCAGAGCTGCTGCGCTTTCCGCTGAGATAAATTGATGCTGATTGTTCGTCTGTGCTTCCACCTCAGACATGTGAAAGTAAACACACTCATATTGACTGGACTCTGCATGCAGTAGCTCCTGAAGTGGTCCCCCAAGAGCCACATTTTCACCAATCTGATATAGTTTGTCCTCTTGTGACTCTCGCTGTTCGTTGGATAGATGATAAAAGTGACTGTCATATATTGAGGTCGTGAGCTGTGTTTGCTGGTAAAGTATAATATAGCCATGAGTTTAAAGGATGTGTGGACGGTTTTCAAGTCATTCAGTCTTTAACTGAACCCTCATACTGTCTTCACATAAACAATACCAGAGGAGAACTCAGGATTTTGTCCTCCTTTCCTTTCCTGGGATGCGTATTTGAAGTGGATTTTTTTTTTTAATGGCTAATGAACAGGAGAAGTGTTCATTTCCACACTTGACTATTGTTTTAAGACCGACTAGAAAAACTGTGAATCTCATCTTTAAATCCATCTTCTAATATTGCAACAGATCCAAAAACACTGCAAATTAGAGAGCCTCTTTCCATAGTGTCAGAAAACGTGAAAAGTGTCCACTCGTGGGTTGAACGTCGCCTTTCTGCATCTTTACCTGGTTAAATGAAGCGGGGGAAAGAAATTCTAACAATGATGTCAACTTATGCAACATTTTTTTTTTTTTAAACACTGCAAATAGAATTATTGAAATAAAAGCAACGAGAAATTATTTCTTAAAGCATTAATGCTAGGACTGCCCATGAAAATCACAACAATCCACTTATTAATGTATATTTTAGATGAAGTTGAAAGAAAAACCAGCTAATTCCAGGGGTCAAACAATTCCAAGACATTCTGACAGGTCACGTCATGAAAATTACAGGAGTAAATAAAAATTTAAAAAAAATGAGAATTATGATTGATGTCTGAATCCCATTTAGCTTCTAGTCATAGTTCATGTTACTAATAACAACTGTATTTTACCTTCAGGATATTCACATGTACTTCAGTCGTTTAGAAAATAGCGGATATGGATACTGGGTTGCAGTATTTGTATGCAAGAACAAACTATTCCTTCAAACCTTTTTTTTTTTTTTTAATTTCCTTCACAAACAACATTATCCAGTCAGGAAACTAACGAACCTACGAACAAATCAGTCGGACTCATTGAATAGCTGATTCAGTGGCGGCCAGCTGAGAGCTGAAATCAAGAGCAGCAAAGAGGGATGAATTATTGGAAGCGGCTCACCGCTGCCATCTACTGCTGCAATGTTAAACCCTCACGAAGCATAAAATGAGAAGTTCAACACCAGAGAAAAGTGGACAAGTCTTAATAATATAGGTATATATTTATTCATACGTACATATTCATTTATATCGGTTAATTGTAAAAAAAAAAAAAAAAAAAAAAAAAAAAAAAAAAAAAAAAGAACAAATTTACAGTAATTAAATGAACTACAGTCATTGTCAAAATTGAAATTTCTCAGGTGTCGATCTACCTTGAACACACACTGTAGATTGACCTCTTGCCCTCTTGTCCTAATCCTCAACCGTACTCCAGTGTTTGGGACCGAACGTGCATTAAAAACAAACGGATGCAGAGTCGACCAGCTCGACTCGTGTGTAAACTGGTGGAAGGTCTCGCTCACATGCAGACAACACAGCTGTTTGAATCTGTGAGGGGAAATAAGTCCGGTGGTTTTGCCGTGTGGAGCCTTGTAGTGTTTTGTAGTTTGAAAAGTCTGATGACAGGTTATTTTTCTTTTGCACAAATAAAACCTTCGGGAGCAGGTTGAGCATTATTACTTGTAATCCAGTCCAAAGTGTTTGCCTTGAAAGCACGCCGTTCTGGCTGCACGGATGACTCAGCTGCTGCCACATACGGTGCACGACGAGGGCAGTTACATCCAAGCTCATCCTCTAAAATCCTATGACTTTTCCTTTTCCCCTCGAGTTAACTGTCTTAACCCCCCCCCCCCCCCCCCCCCCCCCGGAGCACATTCTCCGCCATTTTTGACTCTTGGTTCTCCCCCCCCCCCCCTCCCCCGTAAACCCATCATTCAAACAAAACAGATCAGCCTGGATTACACTGGATTCATCTCGGTTTGTATTATCCTGCTCGTCGTAGCTGTCAAATCGCACACTGAAAGAGAATAACCGTTCAGCGTCTCTCTCTGCCTGACGCGCGCCTGCGGCCGCGCACGTTGAACCGGAACACCGGGACATTTGTGGGCGATCAATATTCCGCACCGGGTTCATAACTTTCTGCCTCTGCTCCGATGCATTTGGGCAGAGGCGACATCTGAAAAAGCAAGGCATAAAATGGAAGGAGAGGAAAGCACGCTCATGGGAGAAAAATCTTTCTGCTTAAGCGGCACACAACGCCCGAAGAGCCTTCTCCTGGATGGAAACATTCAACAAGTAGACCCAGCGTTACACATACGTCATCGTGAACTCCTCCTCACATGGAGGAAAAAAAAAATAAAAAAAATCCAACTCACATTTAACATTTAATACAATTGCACTGGTGCCAACTCTTCCTCTGGACGAAGACATCTAGTAACAATAAACTCTTAATGAAAACAAACGCCGTCAGATCAAAACTGAGGACCGGAAGAGGGCTTGAACTCGTGACTTCAAACACAAAGCAGGCAGAATCCAAACCACAGCAAAACAGAAATGCAAAAAAAAAAAAAAAAAAAAAAAAAAAAAAGTTAAAGATCCAGAGGAAATCATGTCGAGGAGAAAGAAAAGCCGTAAAAGACACATTTATAAAATGAAACGGGAACAACAGAGACAGAATAAAGCAGGTGCAAGTGGAGGACAAGATAATCCATAAGAAAAGGCTTCAATACTTCCGAGGGCAGAGGGCTGAAGTCCATTGTAGCCCTCCGTTGAGACAAAAATCATTCCATCGTATCGGTCAGCAGGCCAGAATTGTGCACCGGAGTTTCAGTCAACTTCCTCTTGCAGCGACTCCGGCCGGTCCGACCCGGTCTTCAGCTCCCTGCAGCGTCGCTGGTCCCAGACAGGCGAAGGAGGTCCCAGGTGGCGGGGTCCAACACACCCGTCGCTCCGTCCCCTGGCGAGGCCTCATGGGAGTCGAGGAGTCGCGGACGCCCCCCTCCCGACATCGAGCACGTCCTTTCAATCGACCGCTGCGCGGCGTTCACCGGTTCCTCCCGTCGACGACGCAAAAAAAACAAAAAAAAAAACACAAGCAACTCAAACGAACTGAAAATAGATGAACTTTGATTGTTTTCAGTTGGCTTTTTCTTTCCGTTGTCCTGGTCTGAAAACATGAATCCATGTAGTGATGTCTCACTTTTTCTTTTTTTTTTTTTTTTTCTTCTTTCAAAAGAAAAAAAAAAAAAGTGTCTTTTTAACTTTGCTGTTGTTGACTTTGAGCTTTCACAGGCCAACAATCAGTTCATCTCAGATCGAGTACTGGCTCATTTTTACTCATCAAAAGCTCGAGCACATTGTCGCGCACCATAGTTCCCTCAGAGAGACCCAGTGACAGTAATCTCTGCCCTGTCTCATACCATCACGTTGTTGTTGTTGTTGTTGTTGTTGTTGTTGCTGTTTAGCTGGCTTCGACTCTCTGACTCCCACAGTCCTCACGTATTTACAATTAGATTTTAAAAAACTAGAGGTGTTACATGCAACATTTGGCATCTTCTCGAGTCCCCACTCGTGAGTCTTGATTGGTGTCCGGTTTTTTTTTAGAAAAATATCTTTTCTCTTCAGTACATTGAAGCTTCTGATTGTAACAGAGAGACAGAGAGAGGTGAGGGTTCGGTGGCTGCGAACGCCGTGGATGCATCGTGTGAAGATTTTTTTTGTTTTGTTTTTTTCATTTGCGTGTGTCGTTAGTGAGAAATGCACGTCTTCAATTCTGAGATGGTCGTCTTTGTAAAGTGTCTCGTCATTGCTTCTACTGTGAGTGCAAATAGTTGCAAGTATTCTTTAAAAAACAAAAAAAACAAACAGGCTTTCTGCTTCTTACAGTGAGTGTGTTGAGGGTGTTGGCAGTTGACTGGCTACATCGCTGCCCCTTTTTTTTTTTTCTTCTTTTTTTAAATAAACAGCCTGCAGAACGAAGCAAACACTGGTCTTACTCAAGTGCAGTTCCTGTCTAGAGGTAGCTGTTCAGTGACCTTCAACACGAGGGAACTGAGAGGTTTAAATGGGATCCTTCAGCCTGTTTTAATATTCTGTTTAGAAACCGTTACTATAATCAAATCAAGTCAACTACAGAATAATTGGATGTGAAGAGCTTGACTCGTCTGAATTTTTTTTTTTTTTTTTTTTTGTACATTTGATGAAGAGTTAAATCCCTTAACTGTGCCGATCACGTTTGATTTTTAACACAACAGTCTTCGTAATACTGACGTGTCCACTGATCACAGACCAGGGATGTGCTGACATTCTTCGAAGAGTTGATCTGTGTGTCTATCGGCTTGTGTTAAAGCCTTGTTGTGTGTGTGTGTGTGTGTGTGTGTGTGTGTGTGTGTGTGTGTGTGTGTGTGTTGGGGAGAGTCGAGAATATTTTTGGGAAAATGTTACCCAAGACCCTGTCGCGTTGTTTGGCTCTCTCCCTCTCTCTGCTGCTCCAAAGTGGGGGGAAGGTGAAGGGGTGACGACACACCAGCATGTAGTCTATGACAGGGTGGGGGGGCCGAGGAGAGGGGGGACGGCAGGTCAGGGGTCGAGTGACGGGCTGCGGGGGAGCGTGTACGGGCGACACGGAGGGGGAGGGACGGGGGGTTGTTGTCTTTACATCATAGCAGGACGCAGCAGCGGCAAAACCTCTGACGGCTGCCCCCCGACGGAGGGGGGTGGAGTGACGGGAGCGAAGTATGCATGCACTTTGATGTTAGGCAGATGGGTCTGTGGTGAAACAGAAGAAAAAAAAAACAGATGGGAGAGGCGTTAATGACTCATATAAATATGTACGAAGCTGCTCTAGATGGATTAACACAGCGGTGGTTTGGGGCAACACTTGTAAAAGTTGCGCCGAAAGTTTTTTTTAAAATTTTACTTCAATCATATCAAATGTCAGTGAATGCAAAGTTACTGGCAACAAACACCCGTTTACCAAAACAGTCAGCCTATGATTGATTTATATAAAAAAGAAAAAAAAAAAGGCATCAGATCCAGTGACGATGAGTCCAGCTTGATCTGGACAGCGTGTTCGCTCGCTGCTGTCGACGACGACAGTTTGTTTTTCACAGCTTTTTGGGATTCATCACTTCTCGTGGGTGGAGCGCTGACTCAGACATTAAGAGTTTGATTTCGGGGGAAAAAAAAAGATTTAAAAAAAAAAAAATGTATGAATCTATAGCTGTGTCTCAACTCGTGTACTCGCATACAAACAGAGTAACACCTACAATTTTGAGTGCACAAGTGCAATCCCACCGTGAAGTATGGAAACATGCAGACTTATACCAAACACAAGTTCGACACCTCCACATAAAAGTGTTTATTTTCCACAAAATTCACATACTGCGCAAGTGTACCAACATGTAAATGTACAAGTGTACTAGACTAGAAGTGTGCGATTTGAGACACGGCATACGTCATCTGTGCTTTCGATGGAAAAAAAGATTTGTCCCTTCCTCTTGTTTGCATTGTGGCTCCAGAAAGTCTAGGTTTTCTCTCTTATTTGCAAGTGATTCCTTTTTGTTTTACTTTCCGCATCTAATTGACGACTCCCCTGTGTCCTTATCTTTTGACCTACCAACTCTGTATTACCATACGAAAGCAGATACAAAGGGAATGGGGGTGACCGTCAATTATATGTATAAAAGCTGCCCTACAGAGGAGTGACTGAGAGGACTGCGGGGGAGAGGACTGCTGGGGGAAACCAGGCTGGGCAGAGCCCGGCTGTAGAGAACTGCTGGGGGGGGAGCACTGCTGGACACCTCTCTTTGAGGGTGCATGTAGTTGCAAATGTGTGCAAATATCTCTGTGCAAATGGAATAGAAATCCACATACAACCTTAAAAAGCTCGCTGATTAAGGGAAGTGACTGACTGTGTCTGACAACAAAATAATATGGGACATAACTCCCTGTAAAACAGCCCTGGGTCCTTTTTACATTTTGGCTTCTGTGCAGATTAAAAAAATAAGGAATAAACATGCTAATTTGTGAGCTTTAGAGGCACTAGTTGGATTTTCTTTTTTTTTTGGACAGAGCCAGGCTGGCTGTTTTACTAAACTAAGAAAAATGGCCTCAGCCACATATTCAACATGTACTGTACATACACACATTATTGCAGTATGTTTGTGTCAGTGTTTGAACTGTGGCTGCACAGCAGACGTAGTTTCACAAAGTTTTAAGAGTTCACATCTACTAACCGTCTATGTTAAGTGAGAGACTGTTTTTTAGCTGTAAAGGTCGAACAAATAATACCGCAGAACGGCAGACGCAAAATACACCTACAGTTTGGCAGTGGTGAGAGTGGTAAGTATTTCAGCATCGTTCAGCACGAAGCCACATAAAATGTTTATATCTCCGAGAGCAATTTCAAAGCGGAGCGACATATGTTGAGATCACACGGTGAGCGTTTACGGTACTCTTCTGCATGTGAATCAGCGCGTACTCACTGCGGTTGGCCAACGCAACTCACCCTTAGTCTCTTGATGCCGGCGCGGGTGATCTGCTGGCAGTCGTAGAGCTCGATGCGATCCAGGCTGTGGCAGCTCTTCAGGTGCTCCAGTGAGGCGTCTGTGATCAGGGGGCAGTTGTCCAGCTCGATCACCTCCAGGCGGTCGTGAGCGCAGGGCCCGCTGCCGAGGTGTCTGATGCCATCGTCGGTGATGAGCTCACAGTGAGACAGACTCTGCAGGAACACAGTGGTACCAGCACATTGGGCGCCGTTACTCAACCGCCCGTCGAAAGGAGCCGTGACGCGGTGCTCGCAAAGGCCACGGGAGCAAAAGTTTTAAGTGGCAGGCGCACACTCACCAGGACTTGCAAACGAGGGCAGTGGATAGACAGCTGGATGAGTGTTCCATCTGTGATCTGATGCAGAAACATATATTGAGTCATAACTGTAGATTTCATAAAAGATTAAATGGTGTTATAGTTAGTCCTGTCAACAATTTGGAAATTGTTGCCTTTTATTGACATATTTCGGCAAACATTTGATCCTCTTTGAAACGGTGATATACTCTAATGAATTACATATAAAGTTGTTTTTTTTAATTGTCATTTTCATAATTTAGATACATTAAAAAAAAAAGAAAAAAAAAAAGCAGATCAACCACGTTCAAACCTCTGACATCAAAGGTCTGCTGATCTCTTTGCCATTGAAGTGTGTGTCGCCATCAAGCCGAGATCTAAATAACTCTGAGGCCTTCAGAAATAAGTTGTGGATGACTGAGAGTCTGCCAGGGGGTTTAAAAATCTCCCAAATTGTTTGAAGTAAATGGCTCCACCATAAGAAAAAAAAAAAATCATCTACAAGTGGCGCTGACTGAATGACTGCCAAATCTTTTTCCAGGACTGGCCACCTCAGCAAAGTTAGGCCGAGAGCAGGCAAGAATATTTTAGTACAAAGAACATTGCAGCAAAACTACAGTGAACATTAAAAGAAAAAAAACGAAAAAAAAAAAAAAAACTGGCTTTTTGGAATAATGTGGTCCGGACAGGTGACTCAAAGAGAGCCGTTTGTCCACGGTAACAGCAGACCGGTTTTTAGGGAAAGAACCGCAGACCAACTGTGAATCACGGTGGTGGATGAGGTCATGGTTTAGAGGGTTGCTTTTGCCGCCACAAGGATTTAGCAGCTTGCAGTCATTGATTGAGCTTTAAATTCTGCATCATATCAAAGAAAGCTTGACGATAATCTGGTGCCGTTAGTCAGGACGGTTAAAGTTGAACCGGAAGTGGACCGTTCAACAGGACAATGATCCCGAGCACGCCAGCAGACACTGAGGAATGGCTGACAAAGAAGAAATGTATCAACCGCATTGAAATGTTGAAAACCCTCAAACATCTTTCATTTTCACCGTGGTTGTGTTCAAGTGTTTCACATTTATCTGCAGGCACAAAGTTTGAAAGAGGATCAAATGTAAAAAAAAAAAAAAAAAGGGCTGTACTTACTTTTTTCACATGACCGTAAACTGTACAGATTGTTATTTACCTGCACACATTCTTCTAAATCCATCTTCTCAAGTTCATGACAATTCTGCAGAGAGAAATTACACAGAGATGCGTTACATACAGTTTACTATCAGGAAAAAATAAGGCTTGAAAATTATAGTTTTGACGGCATTTTGGGACCAAACAAAAATACATTTCATCTCAACTTTTAACATATGAATCCAGGGTAAAACCGTCCAGTTGCTTAGTATGGTCATGCAACCAAGAGGCAGACTCACCCTCGCTAATGTCGTGAAGCCCACATCTGTCAGCTGAGAGCAGCGAGCCACTTCTAATATTCTGAAAGGAGAAACACAGAGTTACACAATGGAAGCATCACTTACGGTCCAGCACTCTCTGACTTCCAGCGATTAGATGTACAGTAGTCAGGCTTCAGATATCTTTACCGCAGGGGCGCTCATGGACTCATTTTTTCTCCATGATTTCCATTCTGTTGCAAATCTTAACTGCAAACTTTGAGCGTAAAATGAGCCTCAATGTATTTCTTTCTCCTTTTTTTTTTTTTTAAGCACTTTCCAACTAAATAGATTGGCTGATATTTTGCAGAATTCAGGAAATTGTCCACAGCGAGGTTTTGGTGTGCAGGTGTGTGAATTCACCTGAGGCGGGGGCAGTTCTGTCCCAGGGCGTGCAAGATGGCGTCTGTGATGTTGGCACAACCCGACACACACAGAGACTGCAAGCGGTGACAACCCCGGCAAATGGTGATGAGGCCCTCGTCTGTGATCTGCTGCTCACAGAAAGAGAAAGCGTGTGTTTGTTTACATTTACATCCACTGTAAAATGTAAAAACATAGCAGGCAAAACTTTTGCCTCCCGCGCTCTCTGGTAGGTATGTGCACCAAAAGCAATCGAGGTCTTCTCTCTGCTGAATTTTCTGCTTTGAGTATTGTTCATGAAAACTCTGAAGAGATCCGACAGCGTGAGAACAGGTGAGAAAGAGCGAAAAGCAGAGCGTAATAAAGAGGAGGAACAAGGGGAACAGGATGAGACGGTGAGATCCTGAGGTGTGAGAAGAGATGGAGAAGTAGAAGGAGGGGGAGGAGAATAAATGAATTGTTGAGCAGGCTTCACAGACTATTGTGAGCTTTAAGCTGGAGAGCACATGTATTTGCATCAGCCAACGCCCTGGAACATCTACAGGACCAAGTACTTTTTACTTTTATGACAAAACTTCAGCTTCAGGAGGTTTTCATAACCGTGTTTACAGAGAGGCAGTCGATTGAAATTCATCGAAATGTGACTCCGACTGTTTTTCCGACGTCATCTGACGTGTCTTCGTGCCTTGTTAACTGTACTTACCGAGCACGTCTGCAGGTTGAGCGTGACCAGCTCTGGACAGTAAGCCCCGATGTGCTTCAGAGCCTCGTCTTCTAGCTGCGGGGCAGATCGGCAAAGACATTTCTCAAATTAAATTACTTCCCCCTACCAACTCTCCTTTACTCTCTCAAAATGTCCGACGCATCTCTCCAGTTTAACAGCAGCACAAACTACAACCTCCAAAATAACCTTTAAATTGAATTGCTTCCTCGGGCGACTGAGTTTACAAGTTGTGAATTGCTTTTTCTCTCTCAAATTAATGAACTGCGACACCTTCATTAAAATATGTGGCCGTTTAACAAACTAATGTTGACTGTTATATAACAGCATAGCGTGGTATAGCGGCTTTGCATTTGCTGTGGATAGTGTCTGGTATGTCTTTCCTCCAAAACATCCTCTGTTGAACAGGAAATGATGCATTTAATGTTTACGCTTACAGCAACTGTGTTCTATTTGGAAGGAAAATAAGAGGAACTTGGTAGTTAGAGTACGTGATGGCCATTGTGATGTGACACCATTTAAAGGCCCGTGTTGAGAAATGACAACAACGAGAAGTCACAGATGAAACCAAACCAAAGGTTCAATAAACTTTTAACCTGAATTAAATAATCTGCAACTCATTGTGCTGTAACCTTTGTGACATTTGCTCTGTGACTGACTTACTTACCACCAGCTCTTGTTTGCATCTCTCACTCTCGACCCTTTACAGTACCTGTGTGCAGCCCTTGAGGAAAAGGCCTTTGAGTCCAGGGCAGCAGCGCACCAGGGCCTGGATGCCGTCCTTGGTGACCTGATCACACCAGGAGATGTTCAGCTGCTCCAGCAAGGGACAGCCCTCACTAAGGAGGAGGAGGAGGAGGAGGAGGAGGAAGAGACGGGTAAGAAGTTAAAACTTATGTAGGCAGCAATGAGGATAGAGGAACTATAGAGAACATACAGTAAAAAGTACATAATTTACCTCATTGAGTTCTGTATAAGCCACACATGACTTAACTTGACATATCAAATACATCAAAAACATCTCAAACTACTATTACTTTACGAGGTGCGATCAAAAAGTTCCCACAGGAAGCAAGAACTGTACTTGATTGAAATCGAACTGCGATCCCATCTAAAGTAGTCCCCTGTGAAGATCCCTGGACGTAAAGTTCTGGAAGCACATCAAGTCTGTGATTAACTCTGGATCTCCTCCACAGTGTCAGAACGGCAACCTTTCAGCTTGAACTTCATTTTCAATGTCCAAAAATCCCCCGACCTGACGGCGCTCCTGACTTGACGCGATGTTTCTGTTCCTGTTAAAACATGAACGCCACTCAAAACACCTCACCTGGCTCGTAGCTTCCTTGTTGTGGGCTTTCTGAAACACTTCGAGGGTCTCTGTAGCTGATTTCCCGAGATCAGGAATGTAAATCTGAACACTTAGGAAAGTTTTTGCTTCCCTGCTCTGTGCGCATGACTGTGTTGCGCTCTGCACGTGCGTGACAGGAAAAGTCTCCAAACTTTTTGATGGCACCTCATAGTTTTCTTTCATTTGTGGCTGGCGTAGGTTCAATAGTGAAAATGAATGGCGGATAATAACTGGTATTTGAGGGTGGTGAATAAGGCTCCATACATAACAATGCCGAGCCTACACACCTGAGAGCTTTGAGTGACAGGTTGGTGATGGAGGTACAGGAGGCGAGGTCCAGGTGCTTCAGCTTCGGACAGAACTTACTGAGGCTGTTACACGTGCTGCGGGAGAGGAAGACAATGAGCGCGTCGCAGCGGCGTTACGATGCATTAGCGGCACCGGCTTCGTGAACGACGCACAAACCTGTCCGTGATCTTGGTGCAGCCGTTCAGACTGAGCAGCTCAATGTTCCTGCAGTTCTGTGAGAAAGTCCTACGGAAAAAGACAAAAATGAATGTGACGGCAGTCAAACTGCACTCGCTTGTCTCTCACTTCCCCTCAGGGTCTGAACTAGAATGTCTGTCAGACTGGGTCTTCGCCAAACTCACCTCAGGGCGCTGTCACCCACACCCAAGCACCCCCGCAGGCTCAGCTTCCGAAGGAACCCCCCGCATCTCTTTGAAATGTTCTCCACCACCCGGCCCTGCAACAGAAACACTCGAGCTCAGCCTGCTGCATTTGCCTCAACACCTCGTTTGGAAGTAACGACGTACTGAGATTGAATGAAAAGATGGAGGCCGGATGAGATTCGCCCACCTCGATGTCCCTCTGAAAGTCAAAGAGGTCGATTCGTTGCCAGTTGCTGCCGTCCAAGGCCAGGACATTCCAGGACTGAGGAGCGGGGAGGGAGGAGCGCACATTTAGAGTTGAGTTTGTTCTCAAACATACCACATAAGCATACTAAAACACAGACAAACACACAGTCACGCACACACCTTGTGAACAGACTCACCCGTGAGACCTGGGCACAGCGACAGAGTGTCACCACATCCAGAAAGGAGAAGATTCTGGAAGACAGACAGACGGACGGTTTAGAGACCCTGAACCCCGCTGCCAGAAGCTTCCTCTTCACACTAGACTGCCCTCAAACTCAAACCTGCGTCTGCCTCCTCTCACGGCACAGCGGTGCGAGTAAATCAACTAATATGGTCTCTGTCTGTCAGCTGGATACATGTTTGCCCTGTTTGCAAGATAGATGTGTTTTCTCAAAAGCGGGATCCAGTCGAGGATTCTGTTTCTAAGTAACAGAGCTGGAAACTGACTCCAGGATCCTACAATGCAGCAAAAAAAACTGTGTTAAGGGGTTTGAAGCAGGGATGCAGTGAGTCCGCAGCCTCACAAATCACGGCGCTGCACCTGGCCGAGCAGCACAGAGTCAGCAGCCGCAGCGCAGGCAGCCCGGCTGGCAAGGCCGAGGCTTGAGTTATGGCCTTCATTTTCTGTTTGCTCAGGGGCTCCGCTTTTTCTTTTTTTTGTTGTTGTTGTTGCCTGAAATCAATTTAAATGCTTTGTACCCACGAGCATCTGTTTTTAATTACACTTCGAGCATGGGGGGAGCAGAGTATGGGTGGGGAAACGAAAGGGAAATTGGCATCCCGGTGGTTGGAATATTCATTAAAAGGGCAAGTGAACATACAGTGTATGATTGTGAGATGCACAATATGCGAGTGTGTTGGTGTTTGAGGGAGGAGGGTGGTGCAGAGCCAGTCGTGGTTTCACGTATGATTTGTTGTGCTGATCCATAGTAAAGCCACGGAGGTGGGCGTAGAGTTCGACTGCAACATGCTGTTTTGTTTTTTTGTTTTGTTTTTTTTGGCGGGGGGGCTTTTTACTTTCTCAAAAATTGCTGCAGAGGGTGAAGTGTTTCGAAATGTCACTCACCGTAGCAACAGCTCCTTGGGCAGCTTCTTGTTGATGACCGCCTCGTCACTATTTGTGAACATCTGAAAGAGTGCAGAAGATAACATCAGTGCCCCCTGCCATCTACTCACCTCGCTCAAGGACGGCCGCAACGCACGGGCAAGGATAAATGATCGTAATTGCATCAGCCGAGATGCGTTCAATGTCAACAAAACACAGAGGGTGACGGAAGATAAAGCAGCACAGGAGACAAGATTTGGGGGTCTTCTTAGCCTTAATCAGCAGGACTGGACTTTGTACTGTCGACTACAGAGCGGCGATGGCCTTTGCTTCCATGTTATCTTTTCTGAATTCTTTCTTGCTTCTCGTGTCGTTTACACGGTCGAGTGTGCAGCAGTGACCACATCAGCGCTCACCGAGAGTCGACACTGGAATTAGCTACAATATATCTTTTGTGACTCTCCGACGAACAGTTGCAGCTTCTGCAAACAGCTAATGGATTTCCACAGAAATAATTGCACGCTGTGTGAACACAAATACCAGTCTGTAATCCACAGGAAAGAAAAAAAAAAAAGAAGCCTCAGCACACAAGGAGACGATAAATTAGCATTTATTAAAAAACCCAGTTACACACACACACACACACACACACACACACACACACACACACACACACACACACACACACACACACACACAGACAAACGATTATTAAAGGGCTGTGGCATTCTCATAATTTGTGGGACATCACACTCGGCTGCTATTAAAATGCAAGATGCTGAGACAACGATGTTTGGGAGCATCCACTCAGTCACAAATGAAGCAACATCTGGCTCAATCCATTTCACTCCATAGATTTAGAAAGATAAATCTGAACCCGGGAAGGGGTAAGTGAAGGGGGGGGGAAGCTTTGCTGTGCACTGTAAATAAAAAGTGCAGGAAGGCACATGTTATTTACAAGAGACAAACATCTGCGACCGGATCAACAAGGCAAGTCCTTATTTGCACTTCTTGACAGGTACGAATATCACCCATCCATGATCGGAAAAAGTAAATCAACGGTTTATTTATTGTGTTCAAACAAAAGGAATTGTTTCCAGGTCCCAACAGAGTTCTATTTTAATTATGGATGTTTATCCTAAAACCGCACAATAGCTTCAGATTTTTACACACTAACAAACCTATTCATCAGCTCACAAAACCAAACGGACATGTGACTGCCAGTTGAAATTAATGAGTGCACCTTTAAAATCCCATTCAGCTCTTGGTCAAAGCCTTTCTATGTGTCTCTGATAAACATACAAACTCTGCACGCGCACGCGCACGCACACGCACACACACACACACACACACACACACAGCTGTCTATGCAGGGGCTGCCTGCTCGAGCAGACGTGTAACATTTTGAGGGAGTAAGAGGGGACAGACATTTGCCGTTTGGATTTGGGGCAAATTGACTCTGACAGCTCGCCTTTCAGAGAGCTTCTTTCTGGCCAAATAATCCAGGGCCATTTCCAAAGAAGCAGATGCGCATGGTCAACGGGCATACACTGTCCCCTTTTGTAATCTAACATAAAATGAACCTGATGCTGCATGAATGTGAGCATTATGTTTTCTCCACTGGTCAGCTATAATCAGTGAAGCAGGCCCGACAGGAGGTTTTAAAAAAAAAAAAGCTGGGTGAGCTGTAACTTGCAGCTAAATACCACCGTAAAACCAAACAGAAAGTGATTATATTTTTAGAAAATGTATTTAAATTGTTTCCTGGAAAAATAAAACCCTCCTCAGATTAAATGTTGGCCTCTCATTCCTTAAAGAGGGGGCTAACTTGGGTTCAGGTTTTAAGTTATTCATCCTACAGCCATTGAAATGAAATATAGTAAAGAAAAGCGGTTTGATTGTTTTTGGCCTACAGTTCAAACTGCTTTAATAACTTCACCAGCACACTCAGAAATACACAACACGCAGATCACAGCAGTCTATAATAATAACACTTTTATACACGTACTCTTTTTAATTAGGGAACGCAATTTAGGGCCATTAATGTCTGTCCACTTTTCAGACTGCTGTGGTCTTTTGTTCGGGGTTGGTATATACAACAGATCATTATCTACCGCAGAGCAGCGAATTTAGTTCAACTTCCGCTAATGCCCTTCAAAATAAAATCAACTGGGAGACTTTTTGTTTTTACAACGTCCAGTAACAGTTGCCTCTTTGTTCTCTGGCTTCTTCTTACAAATAGTCTTCAAGGTAAAGAAATGAATTTAACATGCTTAAATCACAACTTGTCTTAATGTTGACATGGTATTCTTAACAGTGACAAAATTCTTGGAAACAATAGATATATTAATGCAATACAGAGGCTGAACAAATCACGAACACGCTGTGTAAAAAAACAATCCTCGAAATCTTCAAAATGTTATAAAGACTGGTTTCCAATAAAGACTTTGTGTAGATTAACAGTACAGATCCTCTGTAAAAAAAAAAAATCCCATCAGCAAAGAAGTTTCACATCCATCATGCTGGTCATACATTTCAGCGATTTTTCAGACAGAGAACAAATTTAGAGCTCAAGACTTTGTTATATTATGTTAATTAGGCCCAATACAGGTTTGCAAAATACCCAATGCATGGCTTTTGTGAAGAATGTATCTTAATAAATCTATATATACAGTGTTAAAACTCACAAAATGAAATTAACTACTAAAGAAAAACGTATACAACTTAACTTTAAACAGTTTTTTTTGTTTTGTTTAACAAGAGGCGACTAGCACAGAAACCCCCCCCCCCCCCTCCAACACTGGGCGCCCCAATAAGACTTTTATTTTGAAAGTGAACTAACGCCACTTCCGATTTCGTCCTGTCCCCAAACCCAGCGAGCTTAACACGGTAGCTCTACCGCAGCTGTCGGGGCCAGAAGGTAAAGCGGCCCGAGTCTTCGGGGAAGTCGTCAGCTGTTGCACCGTTAAAAATAAATAAAAACCCCGCACACAAATCCCACGTTAGCTGGGGATTAAACAACACCGAGCCCACCCCCCCCAAAAAAATGTCACCGGGCGCGGATATGTAGCATGTGGCTTCCCAAGTTTACACCAAAAATATTCTGCTCGGCTCGCTTCGGCTGCGACACCGAAGTTTATGGTAAATATGGACCGAGCGACGACACCGTAGCTCGCGTACAAGCGGTCCTCCTGTTACGGGTGGAGGTTTGTGGTTAGGGTGGAGGGGTGGAGGGGAGAATATCTGTTGATAATTTCCCCGGTGCAGGTAAGCAGCAGATCCAACCCGAGGGCCCCCACCACCACCACCACCACCTCCTCAACCAAGCACCGCAGCGGCCACGGATGTACAACAACAACCCGGCTCGTCGAGACAAGACACAAAAGCAGTGTTTTTAAAAACAACAACAACAACAACAACAACACTACTCTTTTGCACACGAGGACAATTGTGAAGCAACTTCTTCTTTTTGTGTGTGTGTGTGTGTGTGAAGTCGATAAATTGATAACGGGGAGTGTTTTTGCCGGAGAGGTCCTCGGCGTGCTCCGGCGGAGCCTCATTGTCTTTGTTTTGACGGCCGCAAAAAGGGGGAAACAACATTTTTAAAAGACCGAAGGAGGAAAAATAAATAAATAAAAATAAAAAAAATAAAAAAAAATCGCCCCGATTTACTTTATGATCAACACGTTAAAGGTTTCAGTGGGAAAGACGCCGATCCGTGTCCACAACGACGTGAAGCCCCTCGGTTATAGGACGTGTTGTTGTTTGAAACAAAAACAAGTGTTGTTGTTTTGTTTTTTTTACCTAATCCCAAAACACCGACTGCGGAAGCTGCTGCTTTTTGCTTTTTTTTTTTTTTTTCTTCCTCCCCATAAGCGCAGTTTTGTAATAATTACATCGACAGTCATCACGCAGGCCCACATCCTTAAACGTTTACAACAGCTGCGGTGAGTGTGTTTCAGTGACTGTCAAGGTAAAAATATATATATACGTGGTTGTTTTTTTGTTTTGTTTTTTAACTCACCTCAAACCGGCTCCGGGAAACGCCGTTTACCTCCTTCCCCATGTCGGACGCTGGTTTACCGACTCAATGGATTCGGTGTAGGCGCAGTGAAATGCAGATACGGGCCCTCTCCACGATTTTCATGCTACCGTCCTCTCGGGTAGCTTCCTCCGGGTGCGATGTCGTTGTGGGTTGTTTTTTTGTGTGTGTGTGTGTGTGGCCTGTAAAAAACAAACAAACAAAAAAAAACAAACAAACGAGAGGATCTCTTGATGGGTTTCCAGGCGGCGGGGCAGCCAATAAGCCACTTCTCTTATCTGGCTCGGTTCGTCCTCACCTCCTCTTCCTCCTCCTCCTCCTCCTCCTCCTTCTTCTCCTCCTCCTCCCCCTATACAGCTCTCTATCCATCCACACACACACAACAATAGCCCGACGGGAGATATCTGACGAGCCTTAAACTGACCGCCTGCATCACTTAGAAATAACATACAGATTTGCTGAACAACATAGCAGGAATATCTGGCAATGACTGGGTACTACATATTGTACGTTTCTTTTTCTTTCTTTTTTTTTATTTTTTAAATAAAAGGTTTGATCTCACCCAAGGGAAAATAATAAAAAAAAATGAGCCCACTTACACTATGTAAAGAACAGATGTATAGTTCGTGCTTCCCCATTACATTAATACATATCTGAAGTGCATCAGAGGCCGTGTCAGTGATGTGTTGGCCAACTTGTATTATATACACCACATGGGCTGTGGGTTTGGCCTTTTTTTTTATGGCACATAATCCATTTAAATACGTATTAACTCCATTCTATCACCTTTACTATCTGACAACATACATTACAACTTTGTTATTGCAGTAGGAAACGCCACTTCCTAGTTTCTATTTTAGCCACGCCCCATGTCGACAGCGGATCCAATCAGCATCCAGGACGCCTTGCTCGTCGTTCTGCGTAATCGGACTGGGAACGCACGCCTGACAACAGTTCAATGTCCGCTGGAGTGTTTTTTTTTTTTTTTTTTTTAATCAAAATGAATATGTTCTTTACTTTTCTAATGCGTAATAAATAGAGTGTGATGAACGTATTACAGGGCTACACACTGTATATTAAAATTAGATTTTTTTATTTATTTATTTATTTATTTTAATAATGAGGCTTAGACAAGTCAAGTATGAAGGAAGGATGTGGGACCTTGACTCACATGACTTAAACTAAAGTTGGACTGGTTTAGCACTGCATATATTAACCTGAAACCTCGGCCACTTTATGAAGCGCCTTTGTGCTCTGAAATCATGAGGTTAAGATTTGCTGAGCATTCCTGTGTTTATGGGTGTGAATATTCTGATGGAAATTTAGCTTTGAACACCCACCACAGTTTTTTTTTCTTCTGCTAGCTCTTGTGTTATGTCCTTGTTTGAATAATGCATGTTTTAATATTAGTGTAGTGACATATATATGGACTCAGCCTCCCGTATAGTCAGTCCACCACATATCACAGCATAGCTGAAGACTAAAAAAAAAAAAATTAAAAAAAAAAATCATAAATGCAAATCTGACCACATTTTTGTGTGATCACAGTTTATCACACAGTCACCTGTATAAATGATGATACACTCTATGTGTAGAATATCCATACACCTGCAGGTATAAGAGTTATTGTGGGATAGCAAAAGTCTAAAAGACACTTTCTTCTTTGGGAACCAGAAAATCCACCACATTGAATATTGACATTTTTTTTTTTTTTTTTTTTTTTTTTTTTTTTTTATGACAACAACTTGGAACTCCATCAGAATAAAAATGTGTATTTTATGTTTTAAATTTTAATTTCTGGTATATTAATTTTGACTTTTTAGTAATACCAGACTTGTGTCCTTTTTGCAATATCAAAATGTAACCTGTACATGGCTGAATTAATTTGCTGTAAGATCCCAAGGCACATGGTCCCTGCAGGGGAATTAAAAAAAACAACAAAAAAAAAACTTTAGGACTTTGCAGGATATAACCAAGTAGGACCTGCACTGCTGCACTATTTCTTTCATGGGAGCTGCAGTTTATTCCAAAAAGTGATCCTTGTTTTACCTTGTTTGAATGATGAAGGCTTCATTTTCTAATGCCTGGTGTTGTAGTGGATGCTGATCTGTCTCAGACAACGGAAAGACCTGGAGTAGCTCAGACATGAAGTCAAAACTTCTATCCTTTATTAACCCTGAATTCCTGCCACTCACTTTGCAACGGAAACATCTTCTGCTTTAATATGACCTGACCCCGGATTTGCTGTGAAGTCATTTGATTAAATACATTAATTTAAGGATTTGCAATCAAATAAAGTTGTCTTAATAATGCTTTGACCTTAACTTTAGGTTGTAAAGCAGGACCTACTGTGAAGCCCTTATAACGTCAGTTGATATTGTGTTTTAGTGGTGGCTATTTTCCAACAAAAGTACTATTTTATTAGCAGAAAGCAAGTTGACACGAATATAATTATTTCTGAGGCAGTTGCTTTTTGCCTGCTGCAAATCCCGCTTTCACCTGTTCCCGTTTCCTGCTTCCTGTTTATAATTTAAAACCCACCGTAATTACTTTAAAACGAGACCTATGATGTGCTCGGCTGTCTTCATGTCATCTGGGGAAAAAAAAAAAAAAAAAAAAAAAAAAAAAAATCGGGTGACACTTGTTAGTATATAAACAAATCCTCTTTACTTGCGTAAAACCGGTAAAGAGATGTCATCATTTTACGTCGCCGTCGCGCCACCATGACTACGGTGGGCGGGTCCTGCGCCGTGATAGGAAGTTGCCAGGCTACATTTAAGATTGACGCCGCTCCGGCTTCCGGTTCATTCAGCGGTGCGCAGAAGCTGCTAGTCACAGGAGCCACAATGGCGTTTGTAGTCTCCTTCAGATAGGGCTGTGGATAATATTAAATCCACCAGCATCGCCCTAAATATAGGCCTGGTTGATTTCCAGAGCCATTGATAATAAACTGGAACATCTACTGCACACGAAAATACTATGATTTCTTATCAATATTGAATTTATAGGGGATAAAACTTTACATTAAAGGGAACATGTAAACAGTACCGACCGGGTCAAGTTTTCATTTTGTTCGAGAAACGAGCGTCTTCTAATGAAGGCATTCGCTTGTTTCTGAAACTAAAAAAAAACGTAATTTTGTGGAATAAAAGCACCTTTTACTAAACTTGGCACCGGACAAGGACAGCTTTCACAAAAGGGACTTTTTTTTTTTTTTTTTTTTTTTTTCCTTCTTTTCTACGAGTCCAGCTCTCGCTAGCTGCCGAGCATTAGCTAGCCGTGTGCTAGCTACATTGAGACGGAGACGACAACCAAACAATGCTCCGATATTTGGTTTGGATCGTTTTTATTCACTGACTAAAACTCAACAAAAAAAAAGGTACAAACTCGGCGGTTCCGGAGAACCACCTCGGGTGTTTTTCGGCTTTTGACGAACTGAGCTTTGAGGACCTCAAATGGAATGAATTGGCGTCGAGGAGGAACTGGACGCGAGCGGCCTGGTGTGTGTTTTTTAGTTTGTATGTTTTTCTTGTCCCGCTTTTTGCTTTTAGTAACACTTGTTTGTTTTTTTGTTTGTTTGTTTTTTATATATATCCGGAGTAGCTGCTGTGCACCCTTGAATGAATTTGGACCCGGATCGCCGAGGCCTAGTCGTCGCAGCAGCGAGAGGTACCGACCCGACGCCGGCGTGAGGGATGCCTGGGTCGGACCGACACCATGGGACCAAGAGGAAGCCGGAATCCAGCGTTAGCGGTGTGCCGCACCAGACGCAGGGCGGCCCGAGCTATGCCTCCGCGGGAGACGTGACGAGCAAAGAAAGTAAGGTGCATTTAAAATCTTTAATGTCTTCTTCCAAACGGAAACGGCATAAATCGACCAAACATAATCGCGAGTCCTCGGCGGCGCCGAGACCCGAAGATTTTACCCTCGGCGATACGGCGCCTCCTGGCGTCAACGCGGTGAAGCCTCTGGTGGAGTACGACGATATCAGCTCCGACTCGGACACTTTCTCGGACCCGCCGTCCTCGAGGCCCTCCGAGAGGGGGCTCGGGGACCGACTGGAGCCCTCGCCAGAATACGACAGGGAGGATGTGGGCAGAGAAGTAGTCAGAGAAGTTGTCAACAGAGAGAACAGGGGGCAAAGGCACTCCCGGAAAAAGACTAGGGACCCGAATAAAGTTAGAGACCCTGGGAATGGGGAACGTGGGTTAAAGAAAAAGAGCAGCAAAGACCGCGAGAAAGGGAGTTTTGGAAAGAGCAAGGAGAAGGCTGCCTTATTGGGCTCCACATCCAAACGCCGTGTCCAGCCAGAGGGGGACGCCAAGCGTGCGGAGCTGATGCTCTCCTCCCAGGTCCAGCCTGCAGCCAGCGTGGGCAGCACCACTTCCTCCACTTCATCATCTCGCAGCAAGGAGAGCGGCCGCTCGGGGAAGTCTCGCAAAGACAGGCAGCAGAGGAGAGAGGGCCGAGGGGAGGGCACCCACAGCACCTCCCAGAGGAGCCGGACCGACAGGAGTCACCGCAAGTCCTCCAAGGGCCACAAGTCGAGCCCCAAGGGCAAGTCTTCAAACAGGGGTAGCCCTCGCCGAAAGGCCACCAGCTCGGCGCTGTCCCCCAGCCCCAGGAGAGCGGCCGGCAGCGAGAGTCCGCTGGGCAGTGGCTATGGACAGCAGGCGGACGACTCCTACTCCAGGCGCAGGGTGGGCCAGCAAAGCCCCAGTCCCTACGGGGACATGTCGCGCCGCAGCAGGCAGAGATCAGAAAGCCCGTACGGCAGCAGACACAGGTCCTCCAGCTTCGAGAGGGACAGCAGCCCTTATTCAAGGAGACGCTCCATCAGCCCCTATGGTACCCGCAGGTCCTCCAGCACCAGCCCCATGTCTCGGTGAGTATAGTTTGTAGGGCACCCTTAAATTCTCTGAAACCCTGTTGCATAATACTTTCTGAGAAGTTAAATAGCTTACACCCACACTCAGATGACGTTGACAGAAATTTAAAATATCAGAGGCCATGATGAGTGTTTCACGCAACAAAAAGACTAATTTGCACGTCAAGCCATCTTCAGTAGTATTTTCGCATAGACACAACACACACCTTGACATTTTTGTGATACAGGTTCGTGCTCAACCTGAATTTTTAATGTTTAAAGTCATGCAGATCTGCTGAACTTGCAGCGTGCTCCAAACTCTAGCTCACTGTTAAAAGGAAGCTGCCTGCAGGAGTCAGGATGAAGCTGTAGTCAAAGTTTCCCTGACAACAGATAAAATCAAAGGGTGAGAAAATGACAGGAATCGTCAAGACAAAGAAGTGACGGTTTTCATCTAGCTGTTTTATCTCTAGAGGGCACAATGACAGTAAACTGAGCTTTGGTTACCATGACGAGATTCAGGCGCTGAAGGTCTAGTCTGACTTTCATGTCACCATATGATACTCACGCAGTTGTCAATATAATTAAAGTCATACCGTAGATTTAAACCACAAATTTCTGAAAAAGGGAAATTAAAGGCAAATTTAAAGAAACCTCGGTGGTGAGAACACTTAAAAAATCTTTTATAGATTATAAGTTATGATTTTTTTTTTTGGTATTAAATCAAGTTCATATCGTACCCGTTCCCCTGCCTATCAACATTACTAGCTGCCATTTTTGGTTGAAGGAAAATTGTGTATTGTGAGTTAAATTTAAAACGAGCAGAATAATAGAGCCTTGAAATGTCTCGACATATTTTTAAAACCGCATAAGTGTCATTAATTAACTTGTCTGGTCTGTCGCTTCAGTCCACTTCAAACCTTTAGATGCAGTCTGTCCTGCCTTGAGAGCATCTGTTGTTTCACATTTGGTTTTTCCGAAGCAGGACGCCCACATGGTTTTGTTTTCAATATGATGTGATCGGGGGCCATTTTATTTTGCGATGGAAGTTGTTGCTGCAGAAGATTTGTTCCTTTTCCAAAAAGCGTGCAACATGTTTTATCCTATTTCTTATCCCATAAATGTTAATGTTATTCTTAAAAATGTGTTGTTTTTTTTCCCAGGCGCTCAGGCCGCTCCAGGAGCCGCTCCCCTCTTCATTACACTTCTTCTCGTCGCTCGTCTTCTCGCTCCCGCGGTAAGAGGCACACTTCCTCAGCCGGAGCAGGGGGCAGCTCCCACAGCAGCCGGCCAGCCAGCCGCTCTCCTCCCTCCTCCCGTCTGCCTCTTAACTCCAGCTTGGGCGCCGAGTTGACCCGCAGGAAGAAGGAGCGGCAGGCCGCCGAGGCGGCCGCCCGCGCCAGCGGCGCCGCGTCTCCTCCTCCTCCTCCTCCGGCGGCGGCGCGCAAAGCTGCAGGCTCCACGTCCACCCGACCCGCTAAAGCTGAGGCTCTACAGCTAGAAAGAGACTTGACGGCAGCGGCGGCAGAACCTCAGCCCCCACCAGCTGCACTGTTACCCCAGGATGTTCCCAGTGGTGAAGATCAGACCGCTGCAGCTCTACCTTCCTCGTCCACCACCTCTCTTGCACCTCCTCCTCCTCAGCCCTCTCCTCCGGTGCCACCCGGTCCAGCCGCTCAGGCTCCGCCACCTCCTCTGCCACCTCAGACAGAAACAAACATTCAGCCTCCTACAACCGCCGCTACGTCCCAGGCTAAATCACCGGCTTCGGTTCCCGCACGTAGCCCCGCCCGCCAGACCCCAGTCCACAAGACGTCGACTCTGCCCCCCCTGCCTTTACCACCCGTACTGCTAGGAAACACTCAGGACAGGTGAGGCGTCCCCAACAGACACTCGACAGTCACGTTAAACTGTATATACATCATAACACATTTCAAGACCTCATTTTAGATATGAAAACTTGTGATGAGTAAAAGTTATTATTTCTGAATTTTTTTTTTTTTTTGGTATTGGTCAACTCAAAAAATGGCCACACTACAAAAATGATAACAGCTTACATCTGAATAAAAGTGACACCGATAATTTATTTCTGTAGTTTAAACCTGCAGGAATAAACAGGACAAAAGATTAGCCTGCTTCTCCCTATGACCTTGGTTCCCAAGGTCACGTTGACCTTCCTGCAACTGAACACTTACAGCTGTGACCTGTCTTGTTTTTATATTCAGATATATATATATTAGTGTTCACATCCGGATGAATTTTGTATGAAAGACTTTTCAAAATGTGTTGGCAGTTTTGTCTGAAGTTTCTTTTTTTTATGTTGAACTGTCAGTCCAAAGAAGTCCACCCCTCCTCAGAGGGCCGACAGAAGGAAGGAGAAAGAAGTTCGCAGTCGGCCTTCTCTCATTGATCTTCCCTTACCGCCCACGCTGCCAGGAGGCGACTCCTCACCCCCGCAGTCCCCCATCCGCCAGGCTCCCCTGCTCCTCCAAACAGCCCTCAAGAAGAGACCAAAGTCAGTTTCTTATATGACCCGCCCAAAAATACAATCCTTCTTTTGTTGATGACAAATAAAGTCTAAGCTGTTTTTCCCCCTTTTTTTTTATTTGTGTGGCGGTTTTCAGGATTTGCTGCCCGCGCTATGGTGAGCGCAAACATACCCAGAGTGACTGGGGCAAACGCTGTGTAGATAAATTCGATATAATCGGCATCATAGGGGAAGGCACCTACGGCCAGGTGTACAAGGCCAAGGATAAAGACACCGGTAAGTGAAATTGTCTGGACTTCAGTCACTATACCGCTTACCTCTCATAATAAATAAATAAAAAAAAGAAAAGAAAAGAGATATCAGTTTGATAATACATGTATTCTCCCAACTCTGCAGGTGAACTGGTGGCTCTGAAGAAAGTGCGTTTGGACAATGAGAAGGAAGGTTTCCCCATCACAGCCATCAGAGAGATCAAGATCCTGCGGCAGCTCAAACACCGCAGCGTCGTCAACATGAAGGAAATCGTAACCGATAAGCAGGATGCGCTCGACTTTAAAAAGGACAAAGGTAAGAGTGTCGGGAGTCCCGGTCAAATTAATAGGAAAGCCACGGAGCAGAAAACTGCTCCCGTGCTGCCGCTGGTCTGAAACTTTCTGACATGTCAAACTCGTGTACTCGGTGAAAATGTTTTGCAGCAGCTTTCAAAGTTGAGACGCCAGCTGTGACAGCTCTGATGAGGCCTGAGTCAGAACTGCAGCATGTCTGACAGCCCGGCGGCCATGGTGTGGTTTTTCATTTCATAGCTCAGGGCCGCAGCGATAAGCACAGAATAAATGATACCACGGAAGCAAGAAATGGAAAACTCATAACTTTATCATACAAAAAAAACCAAAAAAAAAAAACCTGACCTGTGAGAATATCTTTAAGTTTTAAGTTTTGGGAGCTGATATCAATATTGGGAAGTAAAAAAAAAAAAAAAAAAAAAAGTCGGCATATCGACAGAAATGTCGTTATCGAACACTTGTGACAAAGATATGTAATAAATGCGGGATTTTTTTTTTTTTTTACAGTGTATCGATAAATTTAAATGCTGAAATTAATCGGTGCTTTAAAACAGCATTTTTTTTTCTATAGTATGTTCTGTAAGAATATTTTTCATGTCGAACAACATATACGTGGATACTCACATATGTGTGATTGGCCAATACTCCTATGAATTTGGCCAACAGATAAATTAGTCCGGGCGCCATTTCTTCACAAAAACGCAACTTGTTTTGATGTCCAAAACCCAGATGACTAAATTTACATGTAGCTGTGGTGTATTCCTGCCTCCTGTATCACGGCATTGTTGTTGTGACAGCAGGTTCACTATTTGTGCAATTTGACTTCCTCAAATTCATGGAAACATCATCATTTTACTCCGATTGTGATAAACATTACTAATGTAAAAAAAAAAAAAAAGTTTGACAACATGAGAAATTAAGATTTGAAGCTGCTGTTAAACTGTTCACTCAAAGAAAAAAAGCCACGAAAGAAATGAAAGTTTTTATTCCTCATTTAGTTCACTTTTAGTACATCCACTAATATAAGAAAAGAAAAGATGAGGTCTGATATAATCACTACGTTCGGTTTGGTTCTTTGGCAGCAGTGATGTGATGATTCACTCCTTTAAAGTTTCAACCCACAGAGAGCAGCACGGCGAGAGTTTTCTGCCTTGTGTGACTTGGTGAAGATTTACACTTTTAAGTTTGAGAAAATTACATCACATCATACTTTGTGTGTGTTTGTGTGTTTCTGATTTCTGAATGCATCCTCCCTCTGCTTTCAGGTGCTTTTTATCTGGTGTTTGAATACATGGACCACGACCTGATGGGGCTGCTGGAGTCGGGCCTGGTCCAGTTCTCCCACGAGCACATCCGCAGCTTCATGCGCCAGCTGATGGAGGGTCTGGACTACTGCCACAAGAACAACTTCCTCCACAGAGACATCAAGTGCTCCAACATACTGCTCAACAACAGGTAAGCAGAGAAATCTTGTCGGGTCCTTGATGCAGAGAGTCGCAGTTCATTCGTAGCAGCAGCAGCTGAGCTTTCCCCGTTGAGTTGCGTTGGAGTTACAATTCTTTTAAGGGAATCGCTTTAGTCGCTTTTTATTCATGCGTTTGTTTTATTTTTGTACCACTTCTGCCAATTGACAATATAATAAATCCGCTATAAAGTAGTAGTATTCATCTCACCGGCTTCAGATGCAGCTGCTTTCTGTAAATGCCGTCAAGTCAAACGACGAAACGCTACTTTTGATGCTCGGAATTCAAGTGGTTGAAGGTGCGTCAGCAGGAAAGCCGACGGCTTTGCTGCCTAATTGAATTGGGCACATCAAATAACGGCAAGGAAAGGGAGTGCAGCAGCTTCTCATAGATGGCTGCTCGGTGCAGTTGTGGTCAGCAACCATTACAGGACGCATGACCGAACGGAGCTAAGTGAGCTGCCGAGACTGAGACGCTAATAAAAGAAAAAGGACAAAATGTGGGATTTGCTGTGTAGTGGAGCCTTTTAGAGCCGCGGAGCCTCGACACCGCACAACTCACTTAAAACAGACATTTGGAACATTTGCACTGCTTTACTGCAGAGTTTGACCAAATTATGTTTGTCTTTTATCTTTTCAGACAGCAGTGTGCATTTGACAGTATCAGCTACAGTATTGGTGAACTCGTACTGATATCAGCTTTTCGGGCCAGCGCAGATGTTTTCTTGAGTTGTACTTTATGTTTCCGGGTTAGATGCTGTGGCTCGGTGGTCAGTGGTTATTTTCAGAGCCTGTCTTCTCGTGGTTGGTGCCGTCGCTTCTAATCTAAAATGTTTGCTACCTGTGTTTCTTTGTGCAGAGGTCAGATCAAACTGGCTGACTTTGGTTTGGCTCGTCTATATAATTCAGAAGAAAGGTAAGACACAAGTGTTGTTGTTGTGTGTGTGTGTGTGTGTGTGTGTGTGTGTGTGTGTGTGTGTATATATATATGTATAAATTGCTGGTGTGTGTAGTGATCTGATTTAAATGTACAATAAAATGGTTTTATGATTATTGAAACTGTAATTAAACCTGAGCTTTGATTTATTTTATTTTTTTCTCTTTCCACCTGTTGTTGCACTGACTCTCCACCAGGTGGAGCTGTGTCACAGCAATTGTCCAGTTTTTTCAGCTGAATTTCCATCTGAAATGTTTGTGTTTGGGCACTTGGGGCCGGGGAAGCAGTAGGAATGTATACTGACTGTCACTGTCTTGTGTCGTTCCCCCCACCCCCAGTCGGCCATACACTAATAAAGTAATCACACTATGGTACCGGCCCCCGGAACTTCTGCTGGGAGAGGAGAGGTATTCTCCGGCCATTGATGTTTGGAGTTGTGGGTGAGTCTAAAACGGTCTCTGTCCTTTAATACTTCTGATAAGTCCTTCTCCAACCTATAACCGCTCTCATTTGGTGTAGGCCCCACAAACGTGCCGTTATACAGCCTTCAAGTGTCTGTATTGATTGCCAGTTGATTAACAATTTAACAATAAATTCCATATACATAAATACATGTTGATTTGTACCAAGGTTTTGTTGGGGTTCGATGTGTCCAGTTGCTTTAACTAATTACGGAGAAAACGCTGCATTGTCTGTTTTTCAAAAAGTGCTTCATAAAGCACAATTACGTTTTCCTTACTTACTGTCCTCTGAGAAGGTGAACGGTTTCCACCCACTGTGATACACCGTGCCAAAGTAAATACGAGAGTCGATACGCTTCGGGATATTTTTTTAACGATATGAAACTTGACGGCAGAATTAAATAAATAATCAACAGATGTACTGAAAGTATTTTTTCTGCAATGTAAGCAAATGTGTTGGCAACATTTTGAGAGGGCTGAATGTTTACGGCACACCGAATCTGTTTCTTCTTTAAACCTGAGCTGCTATGGGGACCAAGAGGCAAAGTCAGCTCAGCCAGGCATGAGATGGTTGATTCTCTCTTTACCCGCGTGCTGCGTTGCCAAATTTGACTTGTTCATGGCATTTCAAGTCTATTTTATATAAAGAATTAGCTTCTTTAGCAGTATGTATATATATATAAAAAAAAAATCTTAGCAGCAAATGTTAATTCTGATTCTTCACATATAAATTTCCATTGAGCTTTTACATTCTTCTGTGGAATCATGTGCAGATTTGAACCTACTTTCTGTATAATTAAAATCTGAAATCGAATCTAATGAAAATCTTCCTGTGAATACTGTTTCCCTCGTTCTAAAACAGAAGGATGTGTTCATCCCAGTTCACTGAGATCTGACTGAGATTGTAGCACATTAAAGTTGTGTTTAAAATCATTTTAAACTTGCTTCACTACACATCGTAACATCCTGGTAGTGAAATATTCGTACTTAATCTACCTACTGGTTTGCTGCGTTCAGGTGTATTCTTGGAGAGCTCTTCACCAAGAAGCCCATCTTCCAGGCCAACCAGGAACTCCTGCAGCTGGAGCTCATCAGGTGGGCCACCCTTCCCCAATAATTCCCGCTGAAACCTCAACACCTTTAATTTCTTAGCCTCTAACGCTTTAATCTTTTTCCTTTCCCTCAGTCGTCTGTGTGGGAGTCCCTGTCCCGCAGTTTGGCCCGATGTCATCAAACTTCCCCTCTTCAACACCATGAAACCCAAGAAGCAGTACAGACGGCGGCTACGGGAGGAGTTTGCCGTGTACGTAGTCATGCTGCACTTCCTTGAAGTAGATCGACCTTTAGTCTGCATCGAGAGGTAAAATATGTCTCGTCTTTCCTGCACAGCTTACCTTCTCCCGCCCTGGACCTGCTGGACCGAATGCTGACCCTCGACCCCGCACGCCGCTGCACGTCGGAGCAAGCTCTCTTCAGTGACTTCCTGTGTGACGTGGAGCCCAGCAAGATGCCGCCACCAGAGTCAGTAGCTCATTAAAAATAACATTCAGACTGTTATTAACCTGTATAGTATCGGAAAGTACATATGCTGCTCGTGTCTCTTATTCTTACTTCGGTTTTGTTCGATCAGTTTAATTTTCCGCCCTCTCTGTGTCCAGTCTCCCTCACCATCAGGACTGCCACGAGCTGTGGAGCAAGAAGAGAAGGCGTGCGCGTCAGAGCGGGCAGCCCGAGGATGTGCCTGTGCCCAAAGTGCCCCGAAAAGAAGCGACAGGGACCTCGAGCGGAGAGAACAGTCGACCGCAAAGCAGCCCGACCGCAGCTCCTCCGCCTCCCCCTGGAAAACCGCCCTCCACAGCCAATTTAGAGAGTGAGTTGTCAGGTAACATTAGGAAACACAGAAGTATATTTACTTTACGCATGCTTTATATTAGATGTTTAAGTATTCTGCAAGTGCAAAGCCCAACATTTTTTTGTGTATTTGTGTAACACTGAGGAAAGGATAATCCAATTAGACAATGTCTTTTTAAAAACAGTTTTTGAACTTTAAAACTGTGTGTGATCAGGCCTGGGAGCAGCTGCAGATCAGCTGAATCAGACGGAGCTGGCGGTGCTGCTGAACCTCCTCCAGGGACAGGGGGACCTCAGCCTGCCTCAGGTGGCCCAGGTCCTCAACCTGTCCACTCCTGACACTCTCAGCCAGTTGCTGTCCGCCCTCAACGAGGCCACCGACCACCAGGGGGCTCTAGAGGACCAGGCCCCGTCTGCCACCAGGCCTCAGCCCCCAGAGCCGCCTCCCGAACCCCAGGAGCCCTCGCCGACATCTGGAGACCCGCCGCTCAGCCAGGAAGACCAAGCCAACCTGCTGGCTCTCCTTCTGGGCCACATCATAAAGCCACAAAGCGAGGAGCAGGGCGATGAAAGCAATGGCGTGCAATCAGAGGAGGCACTTACGCGCGGTTCGTCCGCTTCGACTACTGATCGCAAGGGCAAGTCTGGGTTTAGTCTATAGAAGGTGGGAAGATGGAGGTACCAGGGTCAGGTGGGAATCATAAGGATGTGGAGAGCAGGGAGGATAACAAACAGGAGCTGAGCGAGTTTAGTACTTAAGATTCCTATATACTCTATCAGATTAATTACATGTTAGGAAAACTACAAAATGACCGATTATACAAATGAATTGTGCTATTAGATCTTTCGTACAGTCGCCCCTCCTCCGACCCCCCACATACCAGCGACACATCCTCCCCTAATAGTGAAAAATGCAACGGAGAAACCTGGCGAAATGTCTCGAGCATTTGCTGCCACGCGACCCTGGTGACCAGGTAAAAGGTTTGGTGCACATGGACCTCACTGGTGCGTCACTGGTGTGCTCAATAAACCACAAGGAAGTGTAGTGTTATTCATTTGAGGAAAAAAAAAAAGAAAAAAAAAAAGAAAGGTTCACACTGTATTGTCCCCACGTTTCTCCCTCGTCTTCCTCGTTCCTTTCTCATAGTTTTCTTCTCTATCTGTCCCATTTTCCACACGTGTTTTTTCTTCCTCACTTCATTTTTCATTATCAAGCAGGTGTCACGGATCGGTCGCCGACGGCGATGTTGCTTTAAAACAGTCTGTAATGTCAGCCTTTTTATGAAGAAAGTCTAATAAATTATCAAGTGGAAATAAATGTTTTGAATCTTTAGATCTCACCTGCATGTGTTTCTTTTAACTTTGGTTTGTCACACATTTTTTTTTTTTTTTTTTTTTTTTTTTTTTCCTTTTGTTTCTTTTTGTTAACTGTTCAATCTGGGTCAGATATTTAGTTAAAAATGTGACTAGCAAGTTGAATAAAACTGTTGACTCTGCTGCTGACACTGGAATGGTAACGGTCCTGGTTATTTCACCTTTCAAGGCCTCTGAATCTCTCTCAGCCTTGGTCCACCTTACACTGCAGTACTAAAAAGGAGAAAAAAAAGGACATCTTTTCCTCCACTTTATGATACTTAGAATTCTCCTACATAAGTCACCCTTTCTGCTCATCCAGCTGTACATGCCCTTTCTAATGTTTTCTCACCCAGTTCCCCACATTTGTCCTTTGATTTCAGGTGGTTGTTTGAGGGGGAGGAGAGGGCGGGGGGGGGGGGGGGGGAGGTAGAGGGGAGGAGGGGGGTCTGCATCTGTTGTGCATACATAAATTAATTTTTAGCTTCAGAAGTTTTGCATCAGCTTTTCAGTGAAAAACATGTTTCTTCATGTTTAATAAACATCAAAACACTGATGACTAGTTACCGGAAAATGGATAAATACCCAAATAAGTGCATGATTAAATCTTTTCATAGGCCATATAACGGTTTTAAAGTCTTAAAATATTGTTAGCATTTGCTGTCCTATATCTACAGTGGCTGGAGGGTCATAAAGTCAGCTGATGGATGTTATGTAATGGTAGTGATCTGTAGTTGATGTGGAGATGCACTTCGCCCTCCCGCTTGTGGTGAAGGTAGGAGTATCGGCATTGTGTAACTTGATGTCGGGCGTCTTCACCGCGAGTCAGGTGCAGCAAAAGACATGAAAGTTTTATGTAAAGCTGGTCGTCATGTTGACTATAAATACACCATGTCCCGATGCCTAACCTATTTTGCTTTGTCCTGTTTGGCCCCTTCAGATGGTGCCGTGTCAAAAAGGAAGCAGCTTGGGGCCAAGCAGGTGCCTCCGTCTGGTGAGCAGCGTCCACCCTCTCCACCCGGGCCGCCGCCGCAGCAGCAGCAGCCTCCGTCAGCTCTCCTTGGAAACGCCCAGCAGGCCCGGTCGGAGACGCAGCCCAGCCAGGACATCAGCCCCGCCGTGGCAGCCGCCCTGCTGCAGCTCATCTCCCAGCAGGACCTGGAAGCTGGGGCCTCTCAGCGCAGCAAAGACCCTTCTCCGGCGGTGGACGCTCCGGCCCGCGGAGAGCCTCCTCCGCCCTGGGTCGCAGACTCTCCGCCTAAACCTCCGGCTGCTGCTGAGGCCCCAGCGGGACTGGTGACTGCTGCTTCTGCCACTGCGGCGCAGTTCCCCAAGGACCAGGACCTCCGCTTTTCCCATGGAGCTGCCCGCTGACCCTCAGTCCCCAGGTGAGATAAACCCGGGTATCGTGGGACAGCTCCGGCAATCCCGGCCCTGAAGGGAAAGGCAGACGGAGAAAGCAGAGGGACACCTACAGAGTTTGACTCACTGGACCATGAGCAGGTAGTCAAAGTTGAATCAGATTTTTGAAAAAAAAAAAAAAAAAAAATGAATGTCTGAATGAAAGAGATTTGAGAGTTTTTTTTTTCAGGTGCGGTCATGAAACACGTCTGCGCTCTGAACAAGCCGTCGTGTTGTTTCGGTGGCAGTATTGTGACCTGGGGTTGGTCTTAACTTTAAGCCGTCCAGTTAGGGACACTAAACACCTGCGAATCTTTGCGCTTTCCTCCAAACTGAAGGGTCTGGACTTGAATGAAGAGTAGCTTCCACATGGATTGCGATGCAGCTGACGCTCAGCTCTGAAAGGAGCTGTGATCTCCTCTTTTCTTTTTCCCCCCCGTAAAAACGAATGATTGTCATGTCCACTGCAGTGCCCAGTCCTAACAAGATTATCAGCATTTCAGAGAATGAAGTCATTGTCCTCCACCTGCACAGTGTGATGGAAGATGAATTGAAGCTGAGGTCTCGTGCCAACGTAGATTTGAGGCAACGAACACTGGAAGACCTTGACTTTGCTTTTGAACCTGACCTGCTAGCTTACTACCCTCCTTTCAGCCTTGTGCCTCCATCGTGACCCCAGCGACCCCTGAATGATCTCGGCCTCGTGGGGAAGTGTGGGTTAGGTTTCTGCTTTCGATGGCACCTGCAGGACTTTTTTTTCTTTTCTTTTCTTTTTTAACTTTGCGCAAAAGCTGTTTAGCTGCCTGTCATCAAACCCACCTGAAGCAAACCTTTGTGTCGTAACAAGCTTAAGCCTGTAAGTGCTCATGTTCCTGCCTCAAATACGGATCAAACCAACCCATTAAGACGGACTGCTCCATAATACACCATAATACACATGATATTCTGCTCGTAGAAATAGAAAGTTAGAAACACACGAACACAAGCACCGACTCTTCCAGCTTTTTTCCTGGTGGGCTCTGAAACCCCTCGTCTGGTACGTCCGCCTCTCGCCTCCCTGCCGACCTTAGCTTCTTTTCTTTTCCTTTTTTTTTTTTTTTATTTTGGTGCGGTTATTTTCTACCTAAAGAAAATTAACGCTTAAAAAAACAAACAACGTAATGGTCAACTGTTCTGTTTCCGTTTTGTGCTTTGGAAGAGGAAAGGGAGAAGAAAATGGTTTCATGTGTCTGTAAAAAGAAACATTTTGTAACATGTGTTTTTCTTGGTTCAGTTTATTAAAGGAAGTTATCGACCAGCTGAACTGTCTCTCCTGCAGTTTCTGGATGTTTCTGTGTGAAGCGGCCACTAGATGGTAGGCATTAACTCCAGCTCGGGCTGCAGGAAGTCCACACAAGGCGGTTCTCCACGAAGACTCCAATCAGAGTGGAGGACTGCAGTGTGGGCCGGGTGACACCCCGAGCTGTCCGTGTTTGTTCCATAACTCTTATTATCCGAGTCGCTGATTTTCCTTCAACAGGTTATTTTGACACAAAAAAAACATATCAAACCAGGACAGTTGTCATCTTTCATTTAATTAATCTCAATATACACAATAAGACTCGGATCATGGTATAGATTTAAAAAAAACAAAAAAAAAAAAACAAGTGGAACTGATTTAAAAGCATTTATGATACATAATCTGAAAATAAATCCAAATAACCAAGAAAATTATACACCTCTTACATCTTAAAGTTGGAAAGGATTTACAAACCTAGACATTTTGAAGTGTGTGTTTTAGTATCTGTTTAACCCCTTTGAAGAATCCAAAATGATTTTCGATTAATTAAGAGCAAAGTTTTTTCTTCCGATTTTTGGAATATCACCATCATATTTGTCCTTTCACTCTGCTGCCTTTTTCCCTCTTTTCAAAGACACAGTAATCTGCCTACCATCATGGCAGTCAGTGTTGTTGCATAACAGAAATAGATGCTAAAGCAGCATTGACTTTACATATTTACACGATTGCAGATATTTCTAGTTTAATATTAATTTATAAAACACAAGTCGATAACATGAATATTTTCCTAAATGCGGTCAAATATGTGACTGCGAGCCGGTCGGAGCGTGACGTGAAGTGCGTCCCGTCTTATTTAGATGTTGATTCCTTCACCGCTTGATCTCTTTATGAAGGAGCTGACAGGCAGACAAGGATCATAAACCGTAGATTGGCAAAGGTGGAAGCTCGCAAGGTCCATGCAGACTGGCTGTGTGTGTGTGCGCACGCCCTCGCACGTGTGTGTGTGTGTGTGTGTGTGTGTGTGTGTTTTTGTGCCTCTTTGTGTGTGTGTGTGTGTGCTGGATTGGCTTTATGCATACCCAAACCAGCTCCTCACTTGGCAGGCTTACAGAGCCGCTTACCCCTCTGGCCCAGCGAGCAGCTGAGCCCTCTGGGTGAGAGATCCTTTCAGAGTGGAGGCAGTGGGAGGCTCACCTGCCCTCTAGCACAGGCCCAGTGTGAGTGAGATGAGACGGTGCCTCGTGTGTGTGTGTGTGTGTGTGTGTGTGTGTGTGCGTGTGTGTACGAGGGTGTGTGCCTGCATGTTTCCGTCTGATGCTTCTGCCCATCGGGACTCCAAATAATAGTGAATGTGCCCACGGGGAGTTTCCACAGGAGAAGTAGTGGGCAATGCCAGTGCCAAGTCACAGAGACTAGACGAATAAATCAGGACCGAGGAGTGACGGGAGGGAGGTGCACGAGGCTGCGCCATCAATCAGAAAGGCACCTTATGGGGAATGCCCATAAATGTGCCATGCTTGCCAGTCTGAAGCACGTACTCGCCATGGCAGAGACGGGCGACGGCGCCATTCAAAAGCAGAAGCCTCCATTTTGGATGCCGCCACTCCACTGTCAGCTGCAGTGATTTTGGTGGACGTCCAGACGAATAGTGAATTGACTGACAGTCCGTTTCAGTCAATTCACGCCAAATTTTATTCATGAAATTTGAATTTGTTTTTAATTTGTTTTTAATTTTTTTTTTTTTTTATATCACTGCTCGGTCCATTTTTCCTCAGTCCCCGTGCAAGATGATTGTTACATTCTGTAGTCGAGCACACTCGTGATCTCAGCGGTGTGATGTCCGTTGTCCAGCATGTCAGATCTGGCAACCTTGAACAAATAACAGACCTCGTACTGCACATCTGTTTGCCCCCACCCCCCCAAATGGCTACAGAGAGCACTTATGTGGATCCGTTGCTAAAATGCAGACCAGCTGCTCGATGAAATGCAGAATGCCACTTTTTATCGCAGTCAAATGTAGTTTATTTTCTTTCGTCGAGACTCTTGAGTTAAAGCGGTGACGGCGGAGGGTGACCTCTGTTGTAGTTTTCAAACTGTGGGTCAAAAATATTCATGATGATTTTGTAGGAATCTATGGCAAATGTCTGGCACGTCAATCTGTCTCATCCTGTGCTGCATTCTATTTTTGCAGAAAACTCACGATGCACGAGGAGAAAGAAAAAGAGCCGGGAAGGAAAAAGAGAAAAATGATGGACAAGTAAAGAGGGCAACCACTGAGCAGCTTCTGGGGAACAAAGTAAGCAGTTTAATCCTCCACACACTGGATGCTATTTCACACATTTCCACATTAGTTGACGATGCAACTTTAGTGCTTCTGCAGACATCGTGAATTCTGATGCACTTCATAAATCAGCTCTTATTAGTTAATGTGACTCATTCCTCGATTTCACATGAAAGTACAAAATAAAATCAGCTTCAGTTAATTGAGTCCTTAAAACAAGTCGCATATCTCTTGCTCTGGATACTGTTGCGTGCGTGTGCGTGTGCGTGTGCGCGTGTGCGTGTGCGTGTCTCTCCTTTGTGCGGTGTAAATCTGGGCCGCTGTTGTCTCTCTGAGCCGTGCTACGGTTTGATGTTGAGTTTGATGACTGAGGCTGTTTGATCAGTGACTATGTGTAAACTCAGTGAGGGGAGGCAGGGACTCCCACAGTCCCACATCTAAGACACACACACACACACACACACACATTGCATGATTAACAAAACCAAAAATGGCTAATGCGAGGAAAGAATTGCACACTAAACATGTCGATTTTTTTTTTTTTTTTTTTGGATAAAGCGGTTTTGGCCGAATATTTACACCTTTTCTTCTTCAAGTCGAGCCAGTTGTAAAGACAAAAAAACATTTAATTATGAATGCAACTTGGGTGTTGAGCAAATTGTGCTGCCTTCATCAGATCCCCTCTTTGTCTTCTATCAAACTAAATTTAATGCCAGCCATTTCGTTTATGACTACTTCTTTATTTATGCGATATTTCGAAAATTGATTGACTCTATCCCAGCAGTGATATATGCTTTACTGCTGCAACAGCATGCTTTATGGATGCCATAACACCATCTCCGTTTCTTCTCACTTTATAGTTTTGTGGAAAACTGCTGTCACACACTCGTTATTTCTTGATTGCTCGACAGCAGTGATGGCCGACCGAAGAGTTTTTAGGAGGCTTTCGGAGATGGATATAGATGGATATGTGTTGCTTTTTTTTTCTTTTTTTTTTGATAAAGTCACAGTTGACAGGTCATGAAACTTAAAATCTTGCATACGCTGTTTTTATCTACTCTGTCAGAAAGAAAAAAAAGAAGCCCGCAGGAAGATGACGCTGACTTTTTAAAACCTTTTTCTGACCTTTTTGCAGTTTTGTCCACTTCAGCCAATGACACGTCACCCTCTCTGCATGATGCTGCACTTTTGCAGACCAAAGTATTTTTTTTTTCAAGGTCTCACCCCCTCATTACCAATTCAATTCAAAGAGCATCATGAGCCAGGCAACGTTCATGTCTCTCTCTGTCTGTCTGCGCTGATGCTGCCGCTTTAAGGGCAGAGGGGCTGCTGGGAAAGCAGTCAGCGAGGGTGGTGAAAGAGGAGGAGGGTGGTGGTGGTGGTGGTGTGTGGGTGTGTTGGGGGGGCGGAGGGGTTGTGGAGTGGGGATGGGGGGGCCCTGCAGGACCATTTGTGCTGAAGCTCATTTGCGCAGCGACACTTAATTGGCTACAACAATTAATTAATGTGTTGGAAAGTTGGCACAAAAAGTTCATTTAAGAGGGTTTTAATAAGCAATTAGAGGAAAAGCAGCGAAGAGGGGGAATTACTGGAGAGGAAAGAGAAAAGCAGAGCTGGAGCGAGCGTCTGGCCACTAGGAGCGTGAACGCCCCGCCGTAGTCGGCTGCAGCGCTTTGTCTCCGTGTCTGACCCTTCACTTCTGAAGAGCTGACGAATGATTGGGCGCCATTATAATGCCATTATATCTAGTTCTGAGGCTCTTACTGCTGCTCTTAAGTGGTGTTGAAACCCACGATGCCCTTATATTGTATACATATCAACCCCAGTGGCCCCTGCTGCCCCCACTCCCCCCCTTACCCCTCCTCCCTTACCCCTTGTCCCTGCGCCCAGTGTAAAATATCGCATGACTAATGAGTGGAGCAGGTTGGAATCCTGGGGAAGATGTCCTTGGAAGACGAATGCATTTTCAGCAGAATAATTAACTTAATTAACAAATTCACATGCATATTCATCAGCCTATTAATGTCTGCTCCGCACTGCTTGATGAGCAATGCAATAATAACCGTTTCATTTGCATATTTGCGTTCACACTCACACCCTTCTCCAAATAAAAATAAAAAAAATAAAATAAAAAAAAAAAAAGGCCGCGTAGTAAACTCAAAAGACAAGCGAGTCAGTGCCTCACGCTGGGTCCTGCAGGCACTTTCCACCTGCAGAACAATCGCACACAAACATTCATCTCTGGAGGGTGTTTTCATCTTTGCTGCTGAGCCGCTGTATGCCAGTTTGAATTCAGTAAGATTGGAAGTGTGTGTGTGTGTGTGTGACACACTCGATCCCTCTCTGCCTGCACCTCCAGCCTCCCTCTGAAAATCACTGCATCTCCCTCTCTGCTTCCTCTCACTGCTGCAAACGCCGTCTCTCCTTCCTGTTTTTTTGCATCTCTCTCCTCTTCTTATTTATTCATCCCGATCAGACTTGTCTTTAAGTTATTTATTTCTCGCGTTTGAAGTTTGGCTTGTCTGCCTGTCAGCGTGTGTGTGTGTGTGTGTGTGTGTGTGTGTGTGTGTGTGTGTGTGTGTGTGTGTGTGTTTTTGCTGGAGAACTTGAATGCGTGCGGGCGGCTGTGTGAGCGCCGCTGACAGTGATGCTCGGTTCAAAACTCAGCTGGAAGGGATCGAAATAAACAAATAAATGAGGAATGTTCATGTCCGTTTACTTCCTTGATTTATGTTTATGTTATGTTATGTATCGTGTGTGTGTGTGTGTGTGTGTGTGTGTGTGTGTGTGTGTGTGTGTGTGTGAGTTAGTGTGTCTTTCCTGGGAGGCTGTAAACATCTCGGTCTTTCATCACTGTGAGTGTATTTGTGTTTATCTCTTTGGATTCAACTTGTACTGTGTCATTGAGGCCGCTTGTATGTGTCTGTGAGCTCCTCTCCAATATCTCAGATGACAGTGACGTGAAAGGGAAACGTGTGTGTGTGTGTGTGTGTGTGTGTGTGTGTGTGTGTGTGTGTGTGTGTGTGTGTGTTGCATTTAAAATGGTTGTGGGGCGACTGCATGGGTGTGTTTCATTGCCAATTTTGGGAGGGGGGGGTGTTAACAGCAGTGTGTGTGTGTGTGTGTGTGTGTGTGTGTGTGCGCTGCCAGCTAGTGTTCAGACAGCAGCAGTTTGTGGAGCAAGAATTAAAAGTAGGGAGAGATGCCAAGTGACTCCCTGGAGACAGAGAGAGAAGAAAGAGGAAATAAAAAAGGATTTCACACACACACACACACACACACACACACACACACACACACACACACACACACACTTACACAAAGAAAACTGGCCTCGTAGTATCCCATTACAAAGCAACACACATTTTTTTTTTTTATGTAATAAAATAATGTCTTATCTCTAACATCATTTCAGCAGTTCTGTTTTCATCACAGTAACTCCCACTTAGCCGAATCTAAATCCAATTCTGACCGTCAGCTAAAAGAAAAGTCTAAATTAACGCTCAAACAGTCCAGTGAAGAAGTAAAGACACACCGAAATCCATAAACCGGAACACCTGAAGTCCCCACAAAGATAGACGAACAAAAACACGCGACTGAGACAGATCTCTCACCTTTCTGTCTCCCTGTCCACTTTCTCTCTCTCTCTTTCTCTCTCCTCTTCCCTCCGTCTCTCTCTTCTTCTTCTTCTGCTCTCCCAGCCTGGTGAGGTGACACCACCCTGTGTGTGCAGTGTGACACTGAGCTGTCACCTCCCACTCCCCAGCATCACACCTCTGCCCCCTGCTGGGCCTGCGCCGTCACGGCACCCAGACAACCCAGCCGGCCTGTCCTCCTCCTCCTCCACTGGCACACGAACTGAACATCACTTTACATGCTGTCGCACGTTCAGTCGGAGCCCTCTATATGAGGCTGTTTGGCCTTTTTTCACTGTGTCTCACTTTAAGTCTTTAAAAGACCATCACTGTATTTTTAAAATACTTCCCACGGCGTCAACCGAATTCCATTCTGTCCCACATTTTTTATTCAAATATATAGAGGAAAAAAAGACAAGCCAAGTTGGATAGAAGTATGCTTTAAAGGTCTAAATAGCAAACAAATATCCAGTATATTACAATAAAAATAAGAAAATGTTGCATATTTGAACTAATTTGATCCTTTACATGTTCTGCAGGATCTACAAAAAAAAAAAAAAAAAGCCTTGAAAACGTCCCAACCTTCAGGTGGAGAGTCTGAATTTTGGCTGCAGGCTGAAAAAGCTGATCTCCAGCAGCAACAGCATCCCACACTGCTGACCTGCACTGGTCCTCGAAGTTTTTAGTTTTTTTTCCCCCCTGTAATTCACAACTTGGAATAAATTGGACAGGAGCCACATATTTTGACTTGCACACATGCTCAGACATAAATTTGACAACCTCGTCGCACTCTTTTTTTTTTTTGGCTGCTGTTCTGCAGGTTCGTCGCCATATTTTTAGTAGAAGTCGTAATTAGAAGCAAGAAGTCGGGCTGAAATGCCAGGAAGCAAAACATAGATTATTTACTGTCACTTTCAGGCTTCATAAAAACAAATAAGATAAAAAAAAAAGTATGAGCTGCTCTCATCCTGTAGCGAGCTTCATAATTAGCAGTTTTATCCCAAAAAGGTCAGAAATCACTGCACAACTGAACATTTTCAGTCATTATTTTGTTCCACGTCTCATATTTTAGTCAAATCTAAATGATATTTGCATTTTTTCTTTTGCATTTTCCGCAGCAGATCCCTCCACGTGCCGGAATTTGGCACCGCACGCTGTCAGGAAGCGACGCGCTTGACTCCTCCCGACCCGGTGAGTTGTTGTGCTGATTGAGGAGAGGAAACAAATCCGGCCTCACGTGTGAACCTCGGTGTGTCGAGGTGACACCAGAGATGAGGCTTCAACGCTCAGCTGCTTGTTTTGTGTACCTGCGCGCCCGTGCGTGCGTGTGCGTGTGTGTGTGTATGTGTGCATGCGTGTGTGTGTGTATGTGTGTGTGTGTGTCCAGGCAGGCAGGCCAGTGGCGAGCGGGGACGGAGCGATTGAGATATAGAGCATTAGTTGGTGTCAGGAGTAAATTAGAGGCCAGATCTGTTTTCTAATCAGAGCACAAGCACCGTGTTAGAGGAATTAGGGCGACAGCTGCTGGGAGCTTTTTATTCCTCTCTCTCTCAGCCAGAGACAGGCAGACCCCAGCTCAGGGACCACCTCTTTACCACAGCCACCTGTCAACACTGTGTGTGTGTGTGTGTGTGTGTGTGTGTGTGTGTGTGTGTGTGTGTGTGTGTGTATGCACGCGCACACGCATGTTTTTCCGTCCGTCGTTCGACACGCACGCTCGCATACATGCGCGTCTACCGCCACGCGAGCCTGCACAGACGCTTGCACACAGACACACAAACACCGTCTGCTACGCTGACCTGCCCTCCATCTCTGAAATAAATGACAAGCGCAGGTTCCGTGTGCGCGCAGCCGCTCGTGCTGTGTTTACGTTTCCCCGGCAAGTGTGAAAGGCCCTTATGAGATATCAAATTTAGAGAAGGTGGAGCGGCGGGCGGCCTCGCATATGTCTGTGTTTACTACGAATCCGAAGAAGGCCTCGACGCTGCAGCGACCCGTTCGTTCAACCGCATCGGCAGCAGGTCGCCTCGACGGCGGCGGCGGCGGCAAACAACCACGTAAGAAAACAACCCCGTGTTCATTACACTTCGGAGAAGACGCCGTAAATCAAGGTAAACAAAGAATTACAAAAAAAAAAAAGCTCGGGAACAATTAGACGGTCTACAATCCTCATTATCTGGGTTGAAGTCCAGAGGAAATACACTCGCAAATGTTTTCCATTAGAGCACATGACAGCTGACGGTAAGATGACTGCTGACTCTGAGGATGATTGATGATACCGAGGATGAGTAAATGAATGTCGTGAGCCTCTCGCTCTGATTACCCGGCCCGTGCTCCGTCGTGGGCCGGATTGTGGGAGGGTGAGAGGTGTAGGAGGTGGCATCGAGATTCACACCGTGTCACACACTTGCTTCGGAAATGTCACCTTTTTTTTTTTTTCTTCTTTCTTTCTTTCTTTCTCCCGGATCAGCTGAATCTGGAGAGTGTTTTCAGGTGATGAGGGTAACAGATATTTTGGGGAACTTGTTTGCTGAGCTCATTATTTACTGCGGGCATCGCCAGACGGGAACTGGTGCGTCTTTAATTAAAATAGGTCCCTGTTATTTCTGAGCAAAATAGTTTTAGAGATAAAGTAGGACAATATGAATACAATTTTAAAATATGTACTCATGTCAGTCAATGAAAAATATTTCAATTGCATTCATCACTGCCTTTTACCTTTTGAAATACTTGATTTTTTTGCATATCCGTACCTGCCATGAGAAAACTTTTGTCTTTGGAAGTCACAAAACTCCTTCTTTGCTCTGCACTTTCTTAATTAAAGGAATATTGTTTTCCCATGAAGAATGATTTAAACCTTTCTCCCTTTTTTTGCCTCTGGAGTATGGATTTTGTTTTTTTTTAATTTTCCAAATCCTGGAGCTTCCATACGTACCATTTATGCTCTTTCTATCCCTTTGTTTCATCAGAGATTGTAAGAATTTAAGTGTCTTTTGGTTGCTCTTATATTATTAATTCATACCGGAGAGGACCCTTTAAAATCAATGCCACTTTATCTGTCGAGTACAAATACAAATGAACCTTTAATTACATTGAACCAAAAAAACATGAAATGACTTTAAGAGGAACATTTAAAATTAGAACAATCACAAGTAGCTATGTCAGCCGTATTATTTTAAAACTGCGAATCTTTTTTTTTTTTTTTACCAGTGAGTCTGAGTAAAAAATAACATCACACCCACTACTGTTACATCACACTAAACATAACCTGAAAGTCCAGTAGACGTTCAGAAATAAACACAATAACGTTTACTGTGTTTGGCTATCAAATGTTCCACTCACATGATCACTAACCGCTTTGAGTAAATAGTAAGTCGAATATTTCAGTCGCACGGCGAGAAATCTGGAGGAAGAATCTGATTTTCAAACACGCGTTTCGCTCTCTAACTTCAATTTACCGCAGGTGACAGTCTCGTGGCTCCGGAGGCTAATTTGCTATCGACTGAAGTCTAATAGGGAAACACGTGCACGTCTTCACCCCCCCCTTCCCCCCCCCCCCCACACACACACTTCCTCTCACTCTTGCACATCCCACACATGTGCGCCACCACACAGTGTCATAAATAGACAGACAGTGCCAATCTGAGGCCTGGACGGGAGCCAGCTCTGCAGCAGCTCAGTAGTTAAATTATTAACACCAACTGGGAGAGAGACAAAGAGAGGAGCGGATCGGGCAGCTCAGCAGAGAGGAGATCTGGAGAGGAGAAAAGAGGAGGTGAATCGAGACAAGCTCAAAAACATCAGAGGTGCTGAGGAGGTTAGCTGTTAGTGTGTAAGGAGGACAGAGAAAGAGACAGAGAGACACACACACACACACACACACACACACCAAACAGCCAGTCAAAAATATAAAAATACTTCCTCTATGTCCAGCGGAGTGGGAGATTTTGGGATGAAAAACGACGGGCTCTTGGTGAGAGGGAGGGAGAGAGGTGGAAGTTGAGGTTTTTATTTCGTGGATGGCGGTGGAATACTAATGCCGTACGAGTGTGTTGGTGTGTATTTAGCAGAGTGAGGGGAGGGGAAGAGAGATGGAGGGAGATCTGGGGATGTTGGTTCTGATCCAGAGAGTTAATGTTGCGCTCATTGATGGATAGAGTGCCAGGAATGAGGCTCCATACTCACACAAGATGGATGGAGCACCGCTCTCTCTCTTTCTCCGTGTCTCCGTCTCTCTCCCTCTCTCCCTCCCTCCCTCCCTCCCTCCCTCCTATAGTTTGATGTCTCTCATCTTATTTATCTCTCCGTTTCAAAGCTAAGCAGTGATCAGAGAGCTGCGCCACAAAGACGGCGTCAGATCCCAGACAGGCATCAGCAGCCCGAGCATCCGCAGGGAGGTTTCACCGGCCGGCCCTCGTGTCGGTGATCCCTGTGGCGAGGCGTCGTCTGTTGTGCTCTGTAAAAAAAAAAAAAGGTGTGTTTTTAACACACCTGTTAAAGGTGATCTGTATGTAAATAGGAAGATGACAACATCCAAATTCAACGCACGAGCGGGAGCCTGATGTCGTTTCCTATTACAGTGTCACATAACGTCACAGACAACAAGATCAATGTTACTTATTTTTCTGACACTCTTAAAGATTTGTTTTCATTCCTGTTACACTGGCACATTAAGTAGGAGGAGGGCGAGTAGCAGGACTTGGTGTGTGTGTGTGTGTGTGTGTGTGTGTGTGAGAGAGAGAGAGAGAGAGAGAGAGAGAGAGAGAGAGCATGTGGCCTACATCAACCAAAAAAAGTAAACTTCAAAAGTGTGTGTGAGTGAGCGAGTAATTTCCTGTATGCAAATGCTTGCCATGCATACCGTGTGTTTTTCGTGTGCGTGTGTACATCCATGTACAGAATTGTTTCTTATTTACACACGGAACTAAAAGCTTGTCTACTTTGTCTTGCAAGCCCCCTCCCAACCCCCCCACACCCACCCCACCCTCCTTCCCAACCATCTCCACCCACCCCCCCACCTCCTCACACACACACACACACACACACACACACACACACACACACACAAACACAAACAAACACACTTTCCCCCAGCTTCCTCCTTTATGGCGGGGGCATCGGGGAGGGGGGGGGGGGTGAAGTGATCTGTGCGAAAGCCTCCTGTTCTATGCTCCGCGCGGCTGAGGCAGAGGGGGATTGTGGGTAGCTGCTGTCTGCAGGGGTAAGGGGTGGAGGGTGGTGGGGGTGGAGGGGGGGGGGGTAGGTGGAGTTAGCGAGGGAGGGGAGGGGTGGATGGGTTGCCGGGGCGGGCGGCAGCAGATGGCGTGCCACACTGTGAGGGCCGTCGGCTGGCATCCAGAGGAGGAGGAGGAGGAGGAGGAGGGGGAGGAGGTGGAGGGGGAGGATAGGAGGGATGGTGGGTGGGGTGGGAGGTGTGTGTGTGGGGGGGGGGGTTACAGGGATTGGAGGGGCACTGCTCCCAAAGTGCCAGCAGGCATCAGGAGGAAGAGAGAGTGCGAGAGAGACAGAGGTGAGGGGCTTCGGTGGGAGACAGGCTGGTAGACGGGCCGACTGGAGGGAACCCACAGACTCTCAGATTAGAGCTTAAGCGCGGCTCGGGAGCAGGATTTCTCTGCTAATTGCATCCACTGAAGAAGAACCAAAACGACAGATTTGTCTTTGAACCCTAATTCGCTAGCGACTTTTGACCTTTTCCACTTTCATATACAGTGTCGCCCCCCCCCCCGCCCCCCTCCGCCCCCTCCCCTCACTTCCCCTCCACCCACCCACCCACCCACCCACCCGGTGCCCGCCCCGCCGCCGAGGGATTTCGCACACTTGGGCCAAGCAGAGGTCCTCCGTTGGCATATTGTTGTCTGAGGATTGCCACCGATGTAGCATGAGGTTGGCATGTGGAGGGCATCGGGTTGGCATATGCACTGTGAGGAGTTGACACAGGGTCCGCTCTGATGTGACATAAGTTTGGCAGGCTTGGCATCAAGGTGGCACAAGACTGGCGTCGGGTTAGTGAGGGGTGCCGAATGGAGAGCGTCTGTCACAGAGGTTATGGATGTGTGTGTGTGTGTGTGTGTGTGTGTGTGTGTGTGTGTGTGTGTGTGTGTGTGTGTGGTTTCCGTCGCTTCACGTACCTACCTCCGATGCAGACGGACAGCGGCGAGAGAAGTCGTTATGAAGTTGTTTGAGGAAAAGTCACAAAAACACTCCTGTGCGTGAAGTTTGCCTTAAATACGAGTCGTTGTCATCAGTCAACACGCTGTTTTGTGTCATTTGAATGTCGCAGCCGGTTGAAATGGAGCTCAATTTGATCTAATTCATGTACCGTGTCGGTCTTTAAATCTACAACATCGCATTTTTAAGACAATCCAACCTTTTCATGTGTAAAATGTTTGATTTTGCGAAGTGGTTAACGACGGCCGCGGTGTCAGATGACCGTGACAAGGAATCCTGAAGTGTAAAAAAAAACTGAAGTCAGATCCGAGCGCCACAAACGTGGACATTTGTGTCCTCTGGAAACCGTTCCTTTCCGCCGCTGCTCGCCGGCCTCAGAGCTGTTTGTGTTTACGCTTTGAAACTCGTGTCACTCTCGCTCAGGAGACGGCGCTCGGCAACTAAATATTTCATCTCCGAAATCTTTGTCATTTCGCATTCATACGTGCACATGGCATGCCCGTGCTAACCCACATCTCTCGCAGACTGCTTCGAATCTGTGCTGGGAAGAAAAAAAACAAAAACAACTGATGCTGAATGTGCTCAGCCCCCCCTCCCCCTCCACCACCACCACCACCACCCTCCTCCCCGGGTCATTCAGGTTGACCTACTTGGTTCTTGAAACTCGACCTCTCTTCGTCCGCGGCCTCGGTGTTCGTGCTGCAACTGATGAAGGGGAAACTTCACCGCTGTTAACTCCGACGGGCCGACCTGCGACGTGCATTATGGGTGTTGTTGTTTTTATTTTTTATTTTTTTTATTTTTTATCTCAGACGATGTCGTGGGCAGAGGAGACTTCGTGGAGGTGAACGTCTTCTCTCCTTTTGTTATTCACCGCGAACGCTTCGCATTACCTGCAAGTATTGTTGAAAATGAGTCTCTGTCTGCTCCTAATTAAGGTGTGGGTAATAACCAGCACCTTCAGCAGAGCATGCACATATGCAGACAGACACAAAACACTCAACGCGCGCGCACACACACACACACACACACGCACGCACGCACGCACACACAAACATGCATGCACACGCACACACGGAAAATCACAACCCGCTGCTGCTACCACGGAGAAGGGTTGAACAGATGTTGAGGAATTTAAGATGCAAAAGGGAACTGGGACTCCCACCACCACTACCTCCCCCTCCACACACACACACACACACACACACACACACACACACACACACACACACACACACACACACACACACACCGTGCCCCACCTTGCTGTACCCCCACTCCACAGACGCACACACACACACACACACACACACAACAACCGGTTTTTCACTCTAACACACCCATGAATCTCCATAAATTACACCGAAAACTTGAAGATATATCTCCCTCGTCTCCGCACCTCTTTTGATACCTTGTGGATGCTCGCACATACACACAAGTGCATGCACAAAAAAAAAAAAAAAAAAGCAGACACGCACGCACACACACACACACACACGCACACGCACACATGCGTACATGCGTACATGCGTTGTGGCCCACATCCCCCTCCAGGCTGGCCCTGCTCATAAGGGGCACCATGTGGCACTCTATTCCCTCTGGCACGAGACAGCGACTCTGCCAGCTCTGCATTGTCCTCTGCCCGCTGGAGAGCACGCGCCCAAACCCACGGACCCTCTCTTCCTCTTTCTTCACCCCCACCCCCACCCCCCTCATCTCTTTTTCACTGCCTTTTCCACTTGTTTACCGTCCACGAACTGAGACGGATGTCGTTTCGCTTGCTTTCGGTCTCAGAAGTGCACCGAAACTTGCGACGAATGGGTGTGCGTTGGTGATGGAACACTGTTGGGAAATCTGCTTCCCGTGTCTCATTGTCCGCCTTTGTGTCCCGCCAACTTTTCCAACCTTCATCCAACTGAAGGTCGTGAATATTGGCGTGAGGTGTCGGTGCCGGTGTCGATGGTTTCAAAGATAAAAGCCCCGAATGTTTCAGCCCTTCTTCTCCTGGGACCCAGCAGCCATTACGGTGACGAAACATTGTTTATTTTATGTGCATCAACAATTGATTGGTTGAGTCTTCCATTTTTTGTTTTTGTTTTTGTTTTTTTGCTCTCTTAAATGTTGATGTATTCATTTAGGAAAATGATGTTCCTCCTACAGCGGCAAAGATCTTGAAAAACACACAGCATGAAAGAGTTGACGGAGCTTAAGATCAGGCAAACACACGCATAGTCATATTTTTAGATAAAACATGAAGGAATGTCGGGTTGTTGTTGTTTTTTTGGTTGTTGTTTTTTTTTTTTATCCCACTGTGCTTTACAACAATTCGTTACAACTATATCTTACATTTCATGAAATAAAATCTATTTCAAACATTTACGTAAAACAATTTAAATGCAAATGTCAAACGTCTCTATATGGGAGTCTTACAGGTGGCATTGCCGGGACATCGTCATGTCGATATAGTGTCAGGATTGTTTTCAATTTTATTCACGCGATCGGTTTGTGTCGGTGAAACAGATGATCGCTGTTTAAAGCCTCGTCCGCGTCGGTTCCGTTGTGGCAGCGTACGAATCTACGGCGCATTAAAGAAGAAGGACAAAACAAAGATCATAAACAACAACAACAAAAAAAAAACACTATTTCATAAATGCAAAAAAAAAAAATCAGCGCAGATGAGCGACAGAAACACAGAGCGCTTCAGACCTGATGTTATGACATGAAGCGCAATCCAGTTAAACGCTTTATAAATCTGACGAACGGCGATCGTCGATGGAGAGACGACGACGCGCAAAAGTGCACAGAAGTTGGTTTGTGTCTGGACTATCAGTGGCCCGCGCTGGTTCACCCAAAGTCATCGGCGTCGTGAGCGAGGAAGCCTCGTGAGCGACGCTTTGATTTTCTGTCTCCTCGGAGGGAAGCGTCTCCGTCTCCGTCTCCGTCCCTCCCTCCCTCCCTCCCTCCACCACACAGCTGCTCTGAGGAGAGCCGGGCTCCGCGGGGCTCCGCGGGGCTCCGGGTCGCCTTAGCTCTCTGTGCTCGGGTGAGAATTAGCCAGCTTTAGTGCTTCGCCTTGCCTGCTAATCCCTTAATCTGGCGATGCTGAGGAGGAAGGCTTTGGAGGAGAGATGGTGTGTCAATCCATGTCTTCACATCGCTCTTGGCACGCCCGACGGAGGCGCCGGGAAAACACGGAGAAGTTCGCAGGCCGAGAGCTGCGCGGCGCCTTCGTGGATTAGGCGCGTTATTTAGATTGGTGTTTTAAAAAAACAAAACAACGTAAAGAGGCTCTCTTTACGTTGTTTTTTTTAAACGCCAATTTAGCAATGCCAATTTTTATTTGACACCTCGTGTAAATTGTGTAAAATGAGGCAGGAGAAGATTTGCAGCCTGTTTTTCACACCAGGAAGAAGATACGCGTCTCAGATTTCAGATTTCTGACTCACACTGTTGCTTCCTGCACAAATCGTCGCGCAGTAATTTCTTATTCTTTATTTACTTGTTGGCAGTGGAAACTATTAACATCTCATCACCGCTCAAGGTGAGATGACAAACTTGTTGGCAAACAGTTATCGAGCAGCATCAGCATTCATTTTCAGCTGCGTTTCTAATATTCACTGTCTTTTAGTTCCGTATTTGGTCTCCTTGGACTCTTCAGGACGTTTTTAGTGCATCCCACGATGTTCTCCAGCTATTTTCTAGTTGTTACTGTCTGCGGTTTGGAGCTCGGCGGGTGTACAGTGGGCTTTTAGGGCTTTTTGTCTGAGCACAGCTGCCTGCTGTGGTTGAAAATGACGGCGAGAGTGAACCAACACTGTAATATTGTCGGCCATGCAGCTGAACAATGAGCTGAAAGTTGCTGTGGAGTCCTGTCAGGCCGACGGGAGCAGCGGATTCAGGCGATAACTTGAATGAGCAATGCCTGTCACATTGTCATTAACACATTTTTATTATAAGAATATTAATTGTAGCCGCTATAATTAAAGCTGAAAATAGTTTCTTCAAATTTTTTTCCTTTCATGCTTTTTCAGTTGACGTTTAAAAAGCAAGTGTTGTAAAAAAAAAAAAAAGGATAACGCAATAAAACACAATGCGCTCATTTTAACACTCGGTGGTGACTTCCTCCTTTCGAGTCCCACGTCGAGGTTCACGCGCAGATTTTTCGGTGCATTTTCGACCTCACAAAAATAACGTTTCCGAGTTCCCGGCAGTCGTTGCTCTTAACATCCAGACCCAAGCTGACCCTGACCGGCTTGTGTCGGGATACACGGACACTTGTTTGTTGCCACAGAGCAATCCTGCAGATTTGGGACATGTTGGTGGACAGAGTTGAATGCAGAGAGAGTCCCGGCTGGAGCTCACGAGCCTTTTGGCTCGCTTTCGGTCACTGAACACACTTGAAATCGACATGACATTGATCATCTGATATAAATATCTCGTTTAATAGGAGGCTTTAAAAGAGGAGGATATTCTGGTGTGAATGGGAAATCTCCACACACCACTGGATCCGGGGTGGAAATCAAAATACGGTGAAATAGCGACAGCTTATGCATTTTATTTTGATTCTGGAAAACATTTCTGAGATAAAGGACAAGTGACAATTGCCTGATGATTTGTGGTAGTTAAATTATACTTCTGCTAACGGCCTATGAATAACAAACACGGCACCCCCCCCCCCCCTCCCGACACGTTAACATTGTCATGAATGCAATAACACAGAGGGGAATGAGGGGCAGCCTGGTACTGATTGTGCAACCGCACGGTAATGAATGGCTAATGTGCTGGTGCAGAGGAGACGTTAATGCCATCCTAATTCCCTTTCCGCTCAGAGCGCGGCGTTGTGTCCTGAGCCTGTTAATCTGAACCCTTTAAACCTTTAATCTGGGGAATCTTTTAGACACACACACACACACACACACACACACACACACACACACACGCACACGCACACGCACGGACACAGACAACCTGTCAGTGCCTTGTAAAAGCACATACCTGTCACACCTCTCCCCGTCTGACTCCCCCTCTGTCTCAGACACATGTGACATATTGAGTGCCTGCAGCGAGATTCTTCCCCATGAGCGGCATTCCAGAGCAGGCCGTCCCAGGGGAGCGGGAGAGTGGGGCCGGGGCAGTAGTGGGTGGGGGGGAGAGGAGGGAGCGGGGACTCGTTAATGCAAAGGTCTGGTTTGATGGGATGATTGGAAGAGGAAGAGTGTTAGTCGTGTTCAAAGTGTGTGTTCACAGAGTGAATTTAGCTGAACAACAAGCGCCTCCGCTCCACTTTCCACACATTTTGATCTCTCGCTGGATGAACAAAGAGGGAAAGAGAAAGACTAAAAGCAAACAGGTTACGGGGACACGCGTATGAACGACATACCGCCGCTACAACATGAGCAATTAATAAGCTGTTCCAGGGAAACTTTGCTCAGGAGCCAGTTTTGTCAACAACAACAACAACAACCAAGACAATACAAGTAAAAATAGGTCTGGATGAGGAGGACCAAATCCAATATCGGGATACTTTGGACCGAATACCTCGATATTGATATTGCAATGGTACTGTATGACTGTTGGTGCTTTCGCAAAATATTTTCAGAGATTTTTATTTTATTTTTTTTATTAAAAAAAAAATAA